>NC_081817.1:21511034-21819051 GCF_030704535.1 Vitis vinifera
ATTAAGCTATAACACAAATTGATATTTAAATGTATCAATTATACTTCGGGTTTGAAATTTCAAATGTAAAAATTTGACGAAAAATTCCCGAAATATTGGAAATTGATGGCTGAGAAAGCGAAATAGGAGGTGGAAATTTCAGTCGAGTCATCAACGATATTTCAGTGCAGAATGATATTTTGGCAAAGTTGATTGGCCAATCGGTGAAATTGCAAAAAATGGATGATTTTTGTCGATTTTTAGGTGGATATTTCTAATGTTGATCCAATAGCCTGGATTTTCAGCTCTTGATCCAACAATAAGAAAAGTGCTCGTGTCTTTTAAACCCGATCCAACAGTGAAATGATTAATCTAAGGGCCAGAATTAAATCTTAGACGTATGATAAGATCATATTTGTATTGATGTACTCGATAAAATATATAAATGTGAAGGAAGATCGTTCTAAAAATGCACAAACTTAAAAATACAAGGCTAAGACATATTATCTAAATTATACAACTATTACAATAGTCATTTGGTCATCAATTTGCTTCAATAATTAAGGAGGAGATTTTCTTGTGACTTGATCATAGCTATTGCTTGGCTTATTCCTTATATATGCCCTTAAAAGATTAGGGTACCATCAAGGAAGCTAATCTCGGAACATGGTGTTGGGGATACTAGATTGGTCCATTTCCAACCTTGGATCAATGGGTACATGCAAAAAATTTCCTATGGGCTTTCTAAATCTAACAACAAAAGTGAAAAACATATAAAAACATTTAAATATGGGAAAATATGCTTTACCTCATAGTTGGATGTTCTCAAATCAATTCTTGTCAATGAAGAAGTATGACGTGCATGATAGATCTTACAAACCTACTTGTCTTTTATGTGATGGCTTTTTTTGGATCTTGACATGATGGGGGTAGAGTCCTCTAAGAAGGTTACTAGTTGGGGTTCCTTTCTCTCTGGAGATTGGAAGATAAGAGATGACCAAAGTTTGAAGCCCTAACCCCTAAAGGAGGTTTATATTGACTCTCTATAGGCTTATGTGACTTGAGTCCATCTTGAGCTTGGGTCATTGAAATTAGCCCACTTAGGTCCTAATTGATTAATTAACCTTATGAGACTCCAATTAATTAATTAATTAACCTAGTCCATTAGAGACTATTCACAAACTCATATGCAACTTTGTGTATTTACCAAAGCTCCTTTATATGAACAAGTAAACAAAGAATATAACCAACCCTCATAGACCATCACCATGGAAACTAAGCTCGAGCAGGGACCACATGGACCCATAGAAAAATATTGTCTGGTTGTTATTTACATAGGGTACTAAAGTGTAGTCGATTTTTTTTTAGTGGAATGTTAAATCAACTTTATAATTGGATTCTAAGGGAGTCAATACTCCCATGGGTCCCAATGGTCCCTACTCTACACTCATATACCATGATGGCACAATATATGAGTATTGGATTGACTCTAGGTTCATTTTTGTGCATAAGAGAGTTTTGGTAATTACACAAGGTTTCACAGGGGATAGTGAACATGGTTTCTAGATTGGTCTAATTGATTAATTAGATAGTCTTATGTAGTTAATTAATAAATTAGGACCTGTTTTGGGCTAGATTGAGTGACCCAAGTCTTGTTGGGCTTAAGTCACTTAATCCAAGTAAGGGAACCCTATAAATATTCCCTTTGGGTTTAGGGTTTCTGTTACTTTATGATGTTAAAGTCGTCTTTCACCTCCAGAAAGAAAGAACCTAGGATTTCTCCCTTCTAAAGCCCACATTTTGAAGTGTCAAAATTGTGATTCGAGTCATTGGACGGAATATCTTAGGTGTACGAGACCTCTAAACTCTTCAAGTTTTATCTTCATTAGATGGATTTGATCTGGGAACATTCAGATCCAGGTATGAGTTTCAGAGCTCTACATCATTATTCTAAAATGGTTTTGAAGTTATCATTTTCTACTGTGTTAGATCTAAAGATCCCTAAGGATAGATACATGCACCCTATGAGATCTAGGGTATAGGAATGGAGTAATCTAGGGTTCCCAACAATTGGTGTCAAAACCCTAGAGTAGGTTCTTGCATGCAAGATCTATTCTAAACTGTGCTAACTCTATTTTATAGGGTATTTTATTCATCCTATAACCCAAAAGGCTGAATGGATGAATTTGATAGTCATATTTGTGATTTAATATTATGAATATGAATGGATATAATCTCTGCCTTTTGATTCTCTAGATTGAATTATACACCCCATAAGGGATCTAGGTTTTTATTTGATTATAAAAATATTTTATTTTCAATAGATAGGTTGAAAGCTCCATTATAAGAGCATAAGAATCTTTATTATTGTAAAAACTTCGGTTTTTTATATTCATCTATGGAGACCCAAGAGAAAAGAAGAATTTTTGAAGTTTCTTTTTTGAAATCATATGGTGATTTAAGAAAGAAGAAGGATTTTTGAAAGTTCTTATTTTGAGATTCATGGTAGGTGACAACAACTTATACTCAAAATTGGGACTACCTCCCATGATTTTCTTAGGGCAAGCCATATATGGTTTTGAAGCTTAGGAAGTTAGGAATCTAACACTTCAAACAGTTCATAAATCGGAGTTGAAACAAAGGAGATATGGCCAATTGAAATAAGGATGTGCAAAGTGCATGGCATCAAAGTGACATCAACTTTAACTAAAAATCTAGACTACCTCTGGGTAGTTTTTTGGGGAAAATCACTATGGTTTTGAAGCTTATGAAGTTAGGAATCCAATGCTTCAAACGGTTCACAATTCGAAGTTGAAACGAGGGAGATATGACTAATTGAAGTAGAGCTACACAAAGAGCATGTTGTTACGGGATTTACATAATTGGTTGTTTAGGCTCATTTTTGGGTTTCTTCTTGGGCTCATTTTTTGATGGCAATTGGGCCTCTTATTAACTTGTGCAGCCTCTCGTATTTAAATATTATGCGTATATGTAAAGAATAGGGGGGAAAAAACTGAAAGGGAGTGTGTGGAAGCAAGCCATTGTGTTCAAATCGGGGTTCCTCCTCTGGTGGTTCAACTATCATATTCTTTGCTTTTTAAAAGCATGCATGCGACACAAAGATGTGAACAGTTTTTTTAATATTGGCATCTCTCTTTTTCTTTCTCTAAAATAAATAAAACTGGCATGACAGTCAACCTCAATAATTGAGAAAATTATGAAAAATAAATCAATTATCATCAATAATTTACTAATTCCAAGAAAATAACAAAAAAAATATTAAGAAAAATAATTTTCTTATATTTGGTTATATATATTGACTATACTTGATTCCTAGAAAGTATTAAAAAAGGGAAAAAAATATTAAGAATTTTTTTTATTATTTGATTTTATATATATTTTGATTATATTTGATTTTGAGAAAGTACTAAGAAAAGATAAAAAAATATTTAAAAAAATAACTTTTTTTTTATATTTGATTATATATTTTGAATATATTTTATTACGAGAAAATACTAAGAAAAAACCAAAAAATATTTTTTAAAAAAAATTATATATAGTAATTATGTTTAATTCCATAAAGTACTAAAGAAAGAAAAACAATATTTAAAAAAATAAAATTAGTTAAAAGTTTATGCATTTTCAAATTATAATCTTTATATCACAGAGTTATAATAAATAAATAAAATAAATTGAAAATAAGATATACAAATAATTTATTAATTTTAAAATAATTTTTTATTTTCAAAATTTCAAATTTTATGGAAACAAACCTAACCTTCATATCTTTTTTTTCTTTTTTCTCTATGTTTTCCCTTAGATTTTCCGAGCAATCAAGGTATGATATGATTTATGTTGATAGCAAAATTCCCCCGCTGCAATAGCAATCACTAGCAACAGAATCTCGATCAACGCATTACAGTGATTCATCCTTCCTCCTGCAAAAAAAGATGTCCGGATGGGTTGTTCGGACACACCCTCCGATGATTAGTTAGTCTTTTGGAAGTTATTTGAAAACAGATTTTTTCTTTAGGATGTTGCTCCGTGATTTTCTTTAAGGATGCTTACCCCCCCCCCCCCCCCCCCCTCTTGTGAGAGTCTCCTTAGAGTTTATATATGAGTCAGAGAGTATGGCATCGCTGTGTTAGTGGGTCCCATAGTCATGATTGCGGCTCATAGGGTGGTAAAGCAATCATGACCCTTCTGGTGCGAGGTGATGGCTGTCAGAAAGGTATTTAGGCGGCGATTGTCACCTCAATTTATGATTTTCGGTACCGGGAATGCGTCAGGCAATCTGAGAAGATTTGGGAGTGTCTTGTCAAGCGTATCTTGTATTGAAGATGACTGATAGTTCAGGAGACTTAGTCGACAGTGTTGTCGGAGTTTGCTTCTTGATTGTGGGCAGAAATGGATCCAACAAATTGCGAGTGTCTGACGAGTCAAGTTGTTTGGGGAATCTGATTCGTCGGCCGCGGATGTACTCCGGGTAAGCGTCGCCAGCGGATCCGGATATGCCTGACCGGAGAAGTTGAATCGCACTTCTCTTCCATCCGGTGGCAAGCGCCGACTGTGAAATATCCGGAGAAGGTGGAACGTCGGTCGTACAGAATTCCCCCCGGGTGGAATAAGCGATGCCACGTGTCGCAAGGGGGGCCGTCTGCATGGCCAAGGAAGAGGGAGCCACGTGACACTTTTTAGGAAGTATCCCACAATTTAGATAATGGAAATGACTGACATCTATCTGCACAACATGACTAATAATAAAGGGAAAGAAATGCACCTACCAAGTCATTTAAAAAAGGAATTTACAATTTTTTTTTTTTAAAAAAAAACTTTTAGCAAATTTAGACCAGCAAGTACCAATATATGGACAAAATATTAAATGAGATGGAATGCATAGGAGTGGTCCACAAGGTGTTCTAGTTGCTGCATTAAAATCTTGTCCATGGAGTACCTACACTGCACCTATGTCTTTATTTAAATATTAAAATAAAGGTTCTAAATTAGTTTCTTTTACTTTATCCACTATTTTACAACTTTTAAAGTAAAAAAAAATATATTTTAAATGTTTACTTAATAGTATTAAGTATTAAATTATTTGTTTTTATAATATTTTATTTTTATTAAATATTAAAAAGTAAAATTAAAAATTAAAAAATCACTACATTACATTTTTTTTATTTAAAAAAAATCAAATATTTTGATTTTTTTATTTCATCCAAAATTTATAATAAGTCACGGAAAAAAAAACAATTTAAACTTTAAAATAAAATCGCTTTTAACAAAAAGCTAAAAATAAAAAACACCCTCTTGGGGTATATTTGATGACTTCTTTGAAATTTTTTAACACTATGGTTAAGAACTATTTTTAATTGTTTTTAATAACAAAATTTTATTTGGGAATTTAAAATTGAGAAACAGTTTTTTTTTTTTACTTATTCTTTATAAAGGTATTATTACTTTTTTACCATGTAAATTAAAGTTTCTAATTAATTTTTCATATTTTCACTTATCAAATATATTTTTTGAATTAGAAAAGTGATTTTTATTTTAAAAATAGAAAGCAGTTTTGTTTTATTTGTTTTATAAAAAATAGTAGACATGCCCTTGTATAATAACACTAAATTTCTTGTTTCATAGCTGGCTTGCCTGAGAACACATGGAAACATCCAGGAAACCAAATGTTTGACTAATGATAATGAAAGAAACCCTAATAGATGGAAGTTGGGGCCTAGAGTTTTAGCTGTTATTATTGGAGTAGTGTTCTTCATCTTGATCATGAAGGGTTGATCGGTCAAGCAACGTACGTTGAAAATTCCTTGCTACTTGTTGTGGAAGACAAGGCTAAGAGTCATGACAGACAGCAACAAGGCAGGCAAGGAAATATACTGGCTGTTTCCTTTAGTCAAATCAGCCTAAGGAAACACATGCAAACTGTATACTTTTTTTACTAGCTTAGCTACGAAGTTTCCAGGGAGAAGGCTTTCAAAGGAGTGGGTCTATGCTTCTTCTGGCTATGCTCAAGCTTAATTTCCATCAGCTTTCTTTATTCTCGTCTCCTTTCAAGCTTAATCTCTCTCTCTCTCTCTCTCTCTCTCTCTCTCTCTCTCTCTCTCTCTCTCTATATATATATATATATATATATGATACGATAGCTAGCACAAGGAGTTTTTAAGTTATCAAACCCTATTTTCAAGTGGAAAGGGGTATCTTAACCCTCACAAATGGAGTTTTGGAGCCTAGAGTTCATATGGTAATTGAGAGGGTGGTGTTCATGTCATATTTTTCGAGCCAATAATCAAGTAATTATGAGGAAGACATGTAAAACTACCCTAGAGAGGAACAGTAAAGATTCCTAGCTGGTGGTGTGGAAGAGAAGGCCATGAGTCACGACAGCAATGAGTCCCATGAGAAACGACAGCAACATGTCAAGGGCCACACAATGAAGAAATACTAGTGGTTTAAAATGTTTGGTTTGCTTCCTTCACTTCTATCAATCACCAGCTTAATTTTGTGATCAGGATTGATTTCCACCAACTTCCTTTATTTTATTCTCTTTTTTAATTGTGTGAGACATTAGTATCTCCCAACCTTTATGAAAATTTTCAATATTGGTTTAGGAAAAAAAAAAAAAGGATAAAAAGACATAGCTAGAGTGAGAGTCAGAAGAAAAGAAGGGTGAGCTGAGTCAAGAAATAGAAAATTTATTTCTATTGATTTATAGACTAAGATAAGAATTTTATTTTTATTCGTACGTGTATATTCGTTATCTCTCTTTTATTGTCGCTATCTTTTCTATAAGTAAAAATCTAAAAATTGGTAAAACCAACCCAGTTCGATGAGAACCAACCAAATTAATTTGACTTTAAAAACTCACGAAACTTGATTTGATTTGAGAATAATAGAAATCGATTTTGTTAGTTCAATTTTTAATTTCCTTATATCCCAATCAATAGAGAAATTGATGTTTCAAGGCTTGTGTTTTCTCTACCTTATAATTACTTTGTGTTAGATGAATTGGTTTATGTTGATTGCTATGTATATTATGCGGACTCTATTAAAGTAGTTCATTACAATTAAGCTATAACACAAATTGATATTTAAATGTATCAATTATACTTCGGGTTTGACATTTCAAATGTAAAAATTTGACGAAAAATTCCCAAAATATTGGAAATTCATGGCTGACAAAGCGAAATAAGAGGTGGAAATTTCAGTCGAGTCATCAATGATATTTCAGTGCAGAATGATATTTTGGCAAAGTTGATTGGCCAATCAGTGAAATTGCAAAAAATGGATGTGTGGACCCCGTATTTCGGCTCATGCGTTCTCCACTCAATGGCGAGCTCAATTTTTATTTTGAAAAATGATTTAATTGGTTAAAAAAAAATGACTTGGAGTCGCCACTTATTTTTGTTTTATTTTCAAAGGGTAAACAAAATAAGAAAGAAAAACCCTAAGTGTGACTCCTTACTTTGGAAAAGGTGGTCTGTGAAAAACCGGATTAGGTTCGGGGGTTAGGTTACTTATCGGGAAGGTACGGTAAAGACCATAGCACCCCTTTAAGTCCCTAGAGACGGGTCTCTACTAATAAAATGAAGCAATCATGACAATTAATTAATCGAGCATGGATACTGAATGAATATCACTCAAAACAAAATAATTGAATGAATAGGAGAGGCAAATAATGTACCTGAGTGATGAATTGGTTTACTTCAATGAAAACAAATGTTAGCAATTAAACACAAAATAATCGTGTGTGTATCATAGAATAGTGTGAATCAATCACATATAGCAATCAAATCAATCAATCCACCAATCTATCATAAAATCACGCGTGTGGGGCCCTCACCAAAGCTCAATCTATCTTGCATTAAAGATGAGTGACAGTTCAGGAGACTTGATCGTTAGTATTATCGAAGTTTGCCTTTTGATTGTGGGCGGAAATGGATCCGGCGAATCGTGAGTGTCTGGCGAGCCAAGCTGTCCGGGGAATCTGAATTGTTGGCTGCGGATGCTCTCCGGGTAAGCGTTATCAGAGGATCCGGACATGTCTGACCGGGGAAGTTGAATCGCTCTCCTCTCCCATCCGGCGTTAGGCGCCGGATGTGAAATATCTGGAGAAGGTGAAACGTCGGGCGGACAGAATTCCGGATGTGAGATATCCGGAGAAGGCGGAACGACGGCGGGACAGAATTCCGGATGTGAGATATCCGGAGAAGGCGGAACGTCGGGCGGACAGAATTCCGGATGTGAGATATTCGGAGAAGGTGGAACGTAGGCCGAACAGAATTCCGGATGTGAGATATCCGGAGAGGTGGGACGTCGGACGGACAAAATTCCGGATGTGAGATATCCGGAGAAGGTGGAACGTCGGCCGGACAGAATTCCGCATGTGAGATATCCGGAGAAGGTGGGATGTCGATCGGACAGAATTCCGGATGTGAGATATCCGGAGAAGGTTGAATGTCGACCGGACAGAATTCTTCCCCGGGTGGAATGAGCTATGCCGCGCGTCGCAAGGGGGACCGTCTGCATGCGCAAGGGAGAGAGAGCCACATGACATTTTTTTAGGGAGGATCCCACAGGTAGGTGAAGGTTTAAAGAGAGAAACGGGTTTGGTGGTATGGTTAAATGGGTGTATACATGGGTATTGATGATGAGTTAAACGGGCATGAAGGGTGAGAATATGGTAGTGATTAATTCTTCATTCAACCATTCACAAGCCTTCACACAAGCTTTTTACCAATTAGGGGTCTTGACAACATCATAGTTGGCATCCGGATATTGAGTTGAAGAGTGATTTACCCATGTGATAATATTATTAACACCGGATATTTAAACATTCAGCTTCTCAGAAATCTGACCTGATGCCCTGTTATTGGCTACAACATGATTTTCGAATGGGAAGGCCTGAGACTTATAAGTTAGGTGCACTTCTATCAATGGGTCCTTGAGAGGTGACGAAATTGACTTAGTAACACGGACTGCATCTACTCCAAAGTTTACATTGTCCGAATGCACCATATCATATGAATTCCCTAGCTCTTTCAACGGTCTAAAAAGATCATCAGTCTCTTCAATATCATCCATGCGTTGCGTCCCTCTGGTTCTCCTTGCTGTCAGACCAAAGTCTTGATTTGTAACATAGATAGACCAGAAACATCCACCATTGTCCACCATCTCTTCAACATGGAACCACCACCCTCATGCCATAGTATTCCCATGAGACCACTAAATTTGCCTTCTTTCCACAAATTCAAATACTAGCTTCCTACATCATCTTGAGACATCACCTCCTGGTATGAGATGCGTGGGGGTTTACGCATGATAAGGATAAACGGGAATAGGAGTGGAGTGATGGATGGGGATGTAGGCATGTTGGATAAAACAATGAATAATAAACGAGAATGGGTATGGGGATGCTGATGAGGTGAGCTTTGCTGCCATGACAACTACTCCAGATTTTCTAGGATCTCCTTCAAGCAGGGATGAGAAAATGGATACGTACCATGGACGGATATCAAGAGCAGAGGAGGATAACAAAACAAAGCACAAAGAGTAGATACAAGAAAATGAGCCCGACAAGCTATGCTTCATATCATACTAACAGGCTTAGATGATGGTGGGTAAGATTAAATGAGTATCAAATGAAAGGTAAAATGTGCTTACAAAAATATCTCATAGAGAAATCAAAACCAGAGCAAACTAAACCACTACAAAACCATTAGCAAAAATATGAACGTATTCACTCCCAATCAACAATCATCATCTGAGAATCAGTAAGAACAAAGTAGAAAAGCACACCAATAGAAGCTGACGAAAAATACCCAATAAACGTACCTCAAAATAACTCTCCCCAGCTAGGTGGGCAAGAAATCGGACAACCATCCTTCCTCCCCAGCAACCAGCCAAGGAATGTCTTTTTCCCACTAGTCCTCTCAAGCTCTACTCTCCCTCTCTTCTGTTCCTCCTCTTCCTCTCCTATTTCGCTTCTTGGAATCACCTTCCTTAGCAAGTCACCACCTGCCTCCTCCTGTTCATGCATTAGCCAGTATGGCCTGCCCAACTACCCTCACTGTTGCTGCACGCTTCATACAGACGACATCAAGCTCTCAACTGGGAGTCCCCTACTCTCTCTAAAAAATGTAATCCCAAACCAAGAAAAATCCGCTCCCCCTGGGTCCTCACCACCAAAGGGGGTCTACAGGATGATTTTTGTCGATTTTTAGGTGGATATTTCTAATGTTAATCCAATAGCCTGGATTTTCAGCTCTTGATCCAACAATAAGAAAGTGCTCGTGTCTTTTAAACCCGATCCAACAGTGAAATGATTAATCTAAGGGCCAGAATTAAATCTTAGACGTATGATAAGATCATAGTTGTATTGATGCACTCGATAAAATATATAAATGTGAAGGAAGATCATTCTAAAAATGCACAAACTTAAAAATACAAGGGTTAGACATATGATCTAAATTATACAACTATTACAATAGTCATATGGTCATCAATTTGCTTCAATAATTATGGAGGAGATTTTCTTAATTGTGACTTGATCATAGCTATTGCTTGGCTTATTCCTTATATATGCCCTTAAAAGATTAGGGTACCATCAAGGAAGCTAATCTTGGAACATAGTGTTGGGAATGCTAGATTGGTCCATTTCCAACCTTGGATCAATGGGTACATGCAAAAAAATTCCTATGGGCTTTCTAAATCTAACAACAAAAGTAAAAAACCATATAAAAACATTTAGATCTAGGAAAATATGTTGTACCTCAGAGTTTGATGTTCCCAAATCAATTCTTGTTAGTGAATAAGTATGACGTGCATGGTAGATCTTGCAAACCTACTTGTCTTTTACCTGATGGCTTTTTTTGGATCTTGACACGATGAGGGTAGAGCCCTCTGAGAAGGTTACTGGCTAGGGTTCCTTTCTCTCTAGAGATTGGAAGATAAGAGATGGCCAAAGTCTGAAGCCCTAACCCCTAAAGGAGGTTTATATAAACTCTCTATAGGCTTATGTGACTTGAGTCTATCTTGAGCTTGGGTTACTTAAACTAGCCCACTTAGGTCCTAATTGATTAATTAACCTTATGAAACTCCAATTAATTAATTAATTAACCTAGTCCATTAGAGACTATTCACAAGCTCATATGCAACTTTGTGTATTTACCAAAACTCCTTTATATGCACAAGTAAACAAAGAATACAACTAACCCTCATAGACCATCACCATGAAAACTAAGCTCGAGTGGGGACCACATGGACCCATAGAAAAATTGGCCCCCTTATAATCCAATCTTGAAGTTGACTTAACAATATCCCATTGTAGAAAGTCAATTGCACTTCAGTATCCTATGTAATTACAACAATATATAAGAACCTGGATCCATGACCTATTATCCATTATATGCAAGCTCCGTATGAACTGATATCCATCATCTAACAAGGTGAATGCTATCAACCTCTCAAGATTACCTCTACAATCCTTTAGTCTCATATTCTCATATTGTGTGATCAACTGATATGCTCTAACTTACATAGGGTACTAAAGAGTAGTTGATTTTTTTTAGTGGAATGTTAAATTAACTTTAGAATTGGATTATGAGGGAGTCAATACTCTCATGGGTCCCAATGGTCCCCGCTCTGCACTCATATACCATGGTGGCACAATATATGAGTATTGGATTAGCTCTAGGTTCATTTTTGTGCACAAGAGAGTTTTGGTAATTACGCAAAGTTTCATAGGGGATAGTGAACAAGGTTTCTAGATTGGGTTAATTGATTAATTAGATAACCCTATGTAGTTAATTAATCAATTAGGACCCGTTTTAGGCTAGATTGAGTGACCCAAGTCTTATTGGGCCTAAGTCGCTTAATCCAAGTAGGAGAACCCTATAAATACCCTTTTTTGGGTTTAGGGTTTCCATCACTTTTTGGAGTTAAAGTCGTCTTTCACCTCCAAAGAGAAAGAGCCTAGGTTCTCCCTTCTAAAACCCACATTTTGGAATGTCAAAATTGTTATTCAAGTCATTGGACGGAAGATCTTAGGTGTATGAGACCTCTAAACTCTTCAAGTTTTATCTTCATTGGATGGATTTGATCTGGGAACATTCATATCCAGGTATGAGTTTCAAAGCTCTACATCTTTATTCTAAAATGGTTTTGAAGTCATTATTTTCTATTGTATTAGATCTAAAGATCCCTAAGGATATATTCATGCACCTTACGAGATCTAGGGTACAGGAACAGAGTAATCCGAGGTTCCCAACAATTGGTATCAAAACATTAGTATCAGAACCCTAGAGTAGGTTCTTGCATGTTAAATATGTTCTAAAGTGTGTTAACTCTGTTTTATAGGGTATTTTATTCATCCTATAACCCAAAAGGATGAATGAATGAATTTGATAGTCATATTTGTGATTTAATATTATGAGTATGAATGGATATAATTTATGTCTTTTGATTCTCTAGATTAAATTATACACCCCATAAGGATCTAGGTTTTTATTTGATTATAAAAATATTTTCTTTTCAATAGATAGGTTGTAAGCTCCATTATAAGAGCTTAAGAATTTTTATTACTGTAAAAACTTTGGTTTTTTTATATTCATCTATGGAGACCCAAGAGAAAATAAGAATTCTTGAAGTTTCTTTTTTGAAATCATATGATGATTTAAGAAAGAAGAATGATTTTTGAAAGTTCTTGTTTTGAGATTCATGGCAGCATAGTGACATCAACTTATACTCAAAATTGGGACTACCTCCCATGAGTTTCTTAGGGCAAGCCATATATGGTTTTGAATCTTAGGAATCTAACGCTTCAAACAGTTTGTAAATTGGAGTTGAAACAAAGGAGATATGACCAATTGAAATAAGGATGTGCAAAGTGCATGGCATCAAAGTGACATCAACTTTAACTAAAAATCAAGACTACCTCTTGGTAGTTTCTTGGAGAAAATCACATATTCTTTGGAATATTATAAAGTTAGGAATCAAATGCTTCAAACGGTTCACAATTCGAAGTTGAAACGAGGGAGATATGACTAATTGAAGTAAAGTTACACAAAGAGCAGTTTGTTACGGGATTTACATAATTGGTTGTTTAGGCTCATTTTTGGGTTTCTTCTTGGGCTCATTTTTTTATGGAAATTGGACCTCTTAGGGTTTTTCAATTTTTACTAACTCTAATCTTTTGTTGCAAGCCTATTTTGATCATTTGAATTTTATCCATTTTTAATTACCAAATATGCAATAGGATCCTTAAAGACCATGTGAAATATTTCTATTTAATTATTTCCTTATTTATTCTTTATGCTCTTTATTAATTGCATGTATGGCCTTAAGTTATTTTTGTATTTTTAATTGGATATAAATTTCATAGATTTTTCAAAATTGAAAAACTTATTTAAATTGGAATGTGCATGGTTAGGAGATTTTATTTTAGGTAAAAGATAAGTTAGAAAAGGGTTAAGAGGTCTTGTTCCTTTTAAAAATTAATTCTTTGAGATTTTATTTATTTTTATTTTTTTTATAAAATCTTCTAAATATTAGAGATCTTTAAGAATAATTTTTTTTTTCTCATAGAGCTTTTATTTTTCCAAATCTTTATAAATAATATTTTCATATTTTTCATAAGATTCCAATTTAAATAAAATAAGTTAATTTTGGAAATTCATGATAGATAATTTATAATTAAGAATCATTACCAAACTAAGTGTTAAAACCCAAAGAAATGTATTTTGGTATTCTTAGTAAAATTTCATGAGAAAATATTTTCCAAGATTATTCATTTAAATTGGCTATTGTTAAGAAAAATGTCATTCCTTTTGAAGCTATCCTTTTGATTTGGTATAGATGGTTCTTAAAAGAATAATTCTTTTATTATAGGAGATTTGGAAAATCTCATGATAGAGAATTTTTTATAAGAAGGATTGTCAAAATATTTTTGGAAACTTTTAGTAATTTAATAGAGATAAAATATTTTGAAAATACTTTCCAAAATGAATTGTTTAATTCCTTTTAAGGAAATAAACATTTTTGAAAGTTTTTCATGGACATTTAGGAATTAATAAAAGTTATGTTTTTGGTAATATTTAATGGAATAAATTATTATGAATTTTCAATGAGAATATTTATTAAATTGAAATGGTGTAAGGATAAGGAAAATAAATTTGTGAGAAAATTTGAATGTAAGAAGCTAAAGTTTCCTTCTTGGGCAAGGTGCTCTTCTAATTTTTAAAATCTTATAAATTGGTAATTTCCTTATTACACTAGTGTTTCCAATTTAGAAAATAAATATTTTGAAAATTTTCATTAGAGATAATTTATCATTAAAAGATTATTACTAAAAGACTTAGTAATTTGATGGAAATAAATTTATTTGAAACATTTCCTAGATAAAATATTTATTAATTTGAAGTGTATTAAAGTAGAATTTTAAGAAAATAAATTTTAAAATTTTAAGAGTGGATATTTTATCAAAATTCATTTTGAAAACTACTCTCATGAAAATTTTAAAATTTTCATATTGACATTCTCCTATTACACTAGCTTTCTAATTATGAAATAAATATTTTTGGAAATGCTCAAAGTAAATAAGTTATTCATCAAGGTAAACTAAGGATTTAAAATGCTCTTATCTATCTTAAAAGATTAAGTGGGAGAGGGCCTTAGGCAAGCCCATGGCCTCCATTGTCAAGCCCATCTTGATTTGCATTCATCACCATCTTACTAGCAGGTTGAGCCTTAAGAATTAAGGGATATGGACTCTTCTTTAGGACAAGACTAGACATGTCTGTAGTGGGAGCAACCACCCTACTAGTAGGGTTCCTTATTTAGTGACATTAATAATTCAAGGGCAATGGTTATACACTTATTATTGGATATGAAGTGGTCGAATCGCCGACCACGACCCCACTTGCATAGTCCATGGGCCAAACAAAAGGTATGTTGATCTTGCCTTTGAATACCTGTCATGGTTAAAGCAAGGACATTAATCTAAGAAGGCCTCTAACTAGTAATAAGGTCATGATCTACCCACTGTAGGCTTGATTCTTATAATACAAGGATACCATGCATAAGAACATTTAGTTTGAGAGCACTACATTTTTGCTAAATTAATTACCAAGTGCCTTGAATGCTCAATTATGTCATACATGGTTATTTTCTTTGTTACAAATATCATGTCGATTATTTATTATCACTCTTTTTCTCACTTTATACCAAGCCCAACTAATCATTTGGACTAATTTTATTCTGGATATAGTAACTAATTGCATAGAAGTTAGTTTAAGTAGAGCTAGTTATTCCTTATGAACTAACCTAACAAAAGGAAAGAGTAATATATCAAGGTAGTATTAAATGAATTAGAAGATCAAGTATTTAATACTTGGATCTCTGGATAATGTGTTGCAATAAACAACACATGTTTATCACCAAATACTTTGATATTCTCTTTTTAGTTTGCAAGGGTTATTTGGTGATAAGGGTAGGTCAATTAGACAAGTTACCCCTAAGACTATTATGAACACCAGAGTTACTATGATCTTAGAGACCTTGTCGGTTTCCTTCGAAATGGCTAAGGGGATTCTCAAAGAACATAGAGGTGTTCATATGGGAGTCAACAATTCATTAGGTTCTTCTACCAAGAAAATTAGCAACACTAAATAATGAAAGTTCAGGAAAATGGATAAGAGAGTAAACTCAGTAGCACATGTTTTCTTTGTGACCTTTTAAGACACTAGAAAAGGAATACCCAATTTACCTAAAATAAAAAATAAAGTATATATCATTTTCTTATTGTTGAATATTTAGTAGTGGATTTCACCACTTATGGTGGATTGATTCCAAACTCACTGTTTGTAAGTCCTTATAGGGTATTCAATAAGTGAGAAGGTTAAATAATGTGATTATACTTACTTTAGCTTCAATTGCAAAGTTAGTTGTGTAGGTTTGTAGGAGTTAATATCTTCTTATTTTATATGTATTCCATTATCACTTTACCAAGCAATGACAATAGTCAAATCTCAAGATTGAACCTAACACTAATTAAACATTTGGTAACTAAACCTAGGTCATATTAATCTAAATAGAATCTAAAGACTGGTCAAGTCTAGAGTCTTTGATTGTAGAAGATCTTCCAATCTACGAATCCTGTATATATAGTAAAATAACCAAGAAGACTAAAGCCAAGGAATGTTTAGAGTTAGTGCATATTGACATGTATGGAACTTTTAGCGTCCATGTATGGGGAGGGCATGGGTGTTTCATCACTTTTAGTGATGGTTACTCTAGGTTTGGATTTGTGTATAGGAAATTCAATGCCTTGGATAAATTCTAAATTTAAGGTGGGATTAGATAACCTATTAGGTATACATACCAAGTCACTTCGATTAGATCGTGGTAGTATGCCTAATAAGTTTGATTCTTTCTATTGAAGCACAAAATTATATCCGAGTTATGTGCACACGGGGCTCTATTGCAAAATGGAGAAGTGAAAAGAAGATATCAAACTTGGATAAACATAGTAAAATCGATGATTGAGTCAGGATCATCAGAAGATATTTGTTAGCACAAATTTAAGATTTCTGATGAAGACTATGTGATAAAGAATATGATATAGATTTGAGGATACACTAGAGGATAGTCCCACATTGCATAGGATACTATGTATCCAGAGGGTTAGAGACATACCATTCCTATGATTTCTAGTACACCAGTAACTCATCATAGTTGGAGGTTTATATCCCACGGATTATGATGAAGTGGTAAGTAATGTTTATGCTTACTTAAGGCAAAGAGCTATGAAGAGGTAGTTAAAATCTTTGTATTCTTATATAGTTTTGGTTCCTATAAAAACACCATAAGGGATAAAACCCATAGGTGTAAGTAGCCTATAAAAGGAACATAGGAGTATATGAATAGGTTGAGACTTATGTGGCTAAGACTATAGCTAAAGGTTATAGTTTGAAACTTTGTTTCAACTATGGAAAATCTTTTCAACAATAGTCATACTCAAATCCATCTTATTACTCCTATTTATTGTAGTGTGTCTCATTTATGAGATGCAACAACCAAACATTTTCATAGCAAAGGGTCTTGTGTGTACAAAAAGGCATAGAAAAGTGTGGTGATGCCCTAAGATGTAGGTAGATGACAATCTACTCATTGGATATGATGTAGGGATATTGTTATCAGTCAAGATCTAATAGTTCACTCAATTCTAGATGAAAATCTAGGGGAAAATGCAATATATTCTTAGGGTTAAGATCTTTTAGGACTACAAGAATAGGAAAATTGTGTCATGTCACCTACATTGATGAGCATTTGGTCAAGTACATGATGCAGAACTCCAAAAAGAGTTTTACCCTTTGGGTTTAGAGTTTTCATTCTCAAGATTAATGTCCTTGGACATCTGAGAAAAGAGATTCCATTAAGACAATATCCTATGCTTCTGCAATGGGTAGCCTTAAGTATGTGATATTATGTGATAAACTAGATATTTGCTTTGTTGTAGGTATAGTGAGTGGATATTAGTTCATTTCCTTATTAAAACTTTGAGCGGATGTCAAACATACACTCAAGTATCTTTGGAGAATGAGGGATTATATATTTGTAAGTTTTTGCGATGAGTTGATACTCCTTTTGTACTAGGAATTGGACTTTCAGTTTAATAAGGATTCTTGTAGGTCTACCTTTAGGTACGTGAACACTCTAAGTGGTTTTTGTTGCTTCTATAACAAAAAAGGAAGCCTTTTAGCTTATGGGTATTTCCCCTGGCTATATTGTCTAAGATCTTGTTATGTGATTATAATGGGATGGTGGCAAGGTCTAAAAAATGAAGTACCACTAGAAAATGAAACGCATAAAGAGGAAGTGTTACTTTATTGTGAGATAGTATAAAGAGGTGATGTGACTATGGACCAGAATCTTTTTGTGGTGCCTAATATGTTTTTAGGGCTAGTTGGAGTTTGTTTGGATTGAGCCCTTAAAATTAAGATATGATATAACAAATTTAGACTTAAGTGTCTCATTGCTATCCCTTTGGTGTATTGACATTAATTTAAGCATTCAATCCATGTCTTTTACATTGTGCATGACTTGTGTGCATTAGGAGTTGCATAGAAGATAAAGTCATGGGTTCCTTGTATGTAGATAAGTTGTCCACAGTCAGTTCATAAATTTGGGCAATCCAGTAGAGACTATAGTGCACCACCTCCTAATTAGAGGAATGATTTGTCTTAGCCATTGGGATGAGTTTCCCATAGTGAGTGCACTAGTGTATGTGATGCACACTAGACAAGACCTACGATGAATCATGATGCAAGGTTATCAATTTTCATGATTCATCAAACTACTATACTGCATGAACTCTCAACCTTAAGAGGATATTGAGCATGTGTCAAAATCAATAAGAGACTTTAACCTATGGGTGAGATCCTAAAGTGGTTATATATCTTTATGGATTAGGTCACCGTTGATGGGGGCTAATGGAAATAGGTATTATTAATATAAGCACCATGATAGCTCATAGAATTGAGACAGTGTAACCCCTTAGGTAATCCAAATGACATATGATCATGAAATCTGTGGCACCGTAGTAATTTATTAAATGGAATTTGATATATGCTCTTTATGAGCTAGATTATATCATTTGATCACATAATAAGTGGGATCTGTAATAAGGATTGGAGAGGTAATCTTGATAGGTGATAGCACTACCTTGTTAGATTACAGACACCAGTTCGTAAGGAGTTTGCATGTAGTGGAGAGTAGGTCATGAAACTTTGTCTCATTGTTATTTATATAAGGTACTAGAGTGCAATGGATTCTTTTTAATGGAATGCTAAATAAATTTTAGAATTGGATTCTAAGGATGCCACTACTCCTATGGGTCCTAATGGTCCCTGCTCTGAGCTCATACACCAAGTGACATGATTTATAAGGGTTGAATTAACTCTAGGTTCACTCTTGTACATAAGGTTATTTTGGTAATTACATAAAGTTGCATAAAAGATAGTGAACAAGGTCTCTAGATTAGGCTAATTAATTAATTAGATGACTCTGTGTGGATAATTAATCAATTATGACCCGTTTTATGTTAAATTAAGTGACTCAAGCCTTGTTAGGCTTAGTTACTTAAGCTAAGTAAGGGAAACCTATAAATACCCCTTTAGGGGTTAAGGTTTCCATCACTTCTTGGTATAAGAGTCATCTTCCACCTCAAGAAAGAAAGAACCTATAATTCCTCTCTTCCAAAGCCCATACTTTAGAGTGCCAAGATTGTGGTTCGAGTTATCGAGCGAAAGATCTTGGGTGTATAAGACATTTAAACTCTTTAGGCTTCATCTTCATTGGATGTATTTTGACCTAGGAACATCCAAATCCAAGTATGAATTTCAAATCTCTAGATCTTTATTCTAAAATTGTTTTAAAGTCATTATTTTCCATTGTGTTAGATCTAGAGATCCCTAAGGATATATGCATGCACCCTACAAGATCTAAGACATGGGAACGGAGTAATCCAAGGTTCCCAACACTTCTATCGTGCTTAAAGCCTTGTAAGGAGTGATCGAGTGGAAAAACACTAGGAAGACAACTTTCATAGAGATTTATACAACTGTGGAATCTTCTACAGCATCTCCATAGGCTTAGAATTAATCTATGAACATCCATATCAAATGTATGGTTTTTACTTCTCTAGATTATTGTTCTATATGGTTTTTGTTGTCATTGTTCCCATTGGAATAGTTTTTAGAGAAGCCTAGGGTAGAATGCATGCTCCCTATACAATCCAAGGCATGGGATTGGCGTAATTTGGTATTCCTAACACAAATCCCTCAGCCTTGAGAGTGAGCTTTAAAGAATTTTTTTATGGATTAAAGAGAGAGCAATCCCACATTGGAAGTGCAAGAGGAAAATATGATATATTTAATAGGCAACACCCTTCACTTGCGTCACAGGCAAATGTTGGGTTGGGTGTGGATGGCATGGACTCCAAGGCCAATAATCTCAATCCATAACACTTTGAAGGAGAAAAACACTGATGTGGCAACGAAATATCTTGAAAATTTGAGAAAATCAATGAAATCTCGAGAACATCACTGATAAATTGGTGAAATGATATAACAAAAAAATCCTTCATGTCACATAGGCCTTTTCAATACATGATATTTTGGCAAAAAATCGTCAATATTTCCTAACATTTTAAACCATGGTTGATAGACCATATAATATAGTAGCTTGGTAAGATCATGATGACCCGATAACTAGTGTCATGACTTACCATAGGTGATGTCTAATATATAACCATACGCACTAATGAATTCACCATAGGAACCTCATCTTGATCATGACAAAGACCAGTCATTCCTTTAATTAGGAGGTAGTACATTACAACCTTAAATAAATTGCTTAAGTCCATGAACTAATTGTGAACTAATAATTTACTTGCAAGAAACCAATTACTTGGATTTTTCGTGCAACACCTAATGTATCCAAGTCATGTATAATGTAAGAGATGTCAGGCCTAAATGCTCAATAAGTATAATCCATGAACATGATAAATAATATAAGAAAACTAGAGTCACTTTAATAAATAATAAATCAATTATCATTACATCATGTCATTTTTATAATGGTTGTATCCTAACACATAAGACTTCTATTTTATTTTTTTTTTTTCTGTTTTGTTTTTTGGTCTTGGTAAAGGCTTTAACAAGGCATCAACTACTTGATTTGCATTCATATGAGACACATGTACTACCATTTGGAAACTAGATATCAGATAAAATGGAAGTATATGGCTATATGTTTCATCCTTGAATAGAAAATTGGATTGATGTATAAGGTCCCTACATTGTCATAATATATGGTTGGAATGATGTGAGTGGGAATATGAAGTTCATGAAGTTTTATACCTAGTTGATTTCAAGTATAGTGTAGACTACTGCGTGATATTTAGCTTCAATTGATGAATTAACCACTACCTTTTATTTCCTAGAGCTCTAACAAATGAGATTATGGATCCTATAAAGTCTACGCTATATATTTTAGTCTTGAATGCAAGACTAGATTAGTATTATAAGTATGTTGCCCATACTGTTAGGAACCTCAGATTACTCTGTTCTCATGCCCTAAATCTCATAGGGTGCATGCATCTATCCCTAGGGATTTCTAGATCTAACATAGTTGAAATAAATAGCTTCATAAACTATAGAATAATACAAATCTATAGATTAAAACTCATACATGCGATCTGGATGTTCCCATATTGAAATATATCCGATAAATAATGTGTCTGAATGCTTTGGAAGTTTCATACACCTAAAGTTTTCCACCCAATAACTCAAACCATATCCATGACACTCCAAAGAGTAGACTTTGGAAAGGTGGATGCCTATATTCTCACTCTCTCTCTAAACATGGAAGACAATAGTCAAAAGGCCATTAGGAAACTTTTACTCCATGAAAGTGTATTTATAGGGTTTCCTTATTGGGCTTAAGTGACTTAAGCCCACTTAGGCTTGAATCACTTAACTAGCCCAAAACAAGTCATAATTGATTAATTAACCATATTGGGTCATCTAATTAATCAATTAATCCAATCCAAAAACTTTATTCACTATCTCATGTGCAATCTTACATAATTTATTTAATTTTTTACTATATTTCCTATGGTGACATAAATGAAAAAAAAATTATATATATTTTTCCTTTATACTCTCTTGGTGCAAGCTTTCCAATAAAAAAAAAATAAAGTGATTAATTATAGGCTTCTTAGCCGAACATGTAATATGGAAAGTAGAATTCATTATCTTTTATTTGAATTAATAATTTATTATTTCTATAAAAAATAAAAAATAAATAAATAAATTGAATGTGAATGGTGAGACGGCTTGAAAGTGGCCGGAGTTTGGAAAGCAGGAAAGCGCAATCCACGGGGAGAGGAGGGTTTATTAATAAATAGAAAAAAGGTGTGAAGGCGATGCCAACTTAAATGCTGCTTCCACTTTCTAGGCCGTCCCATTAACACATGCCACCTACTCCTAACTAGTGTTCTGAGGTGAGTAACTGGGAATTATCACTTCACCCACATTCACATGTGCAATTATTTCCCTATTTTTATTATATCTGTATCTGCACTTAAGGAATGATTCTACACTTGCCCACATCTCCACACCCATAATCATGGTAAATTTTTCAGTGATCTTGTCATCATTTTATACTACTCATCTCCCTTTTCAGTGCGCTTTCACCACAACTACAATAAATTTAAAATTTTCATTTCTATTAAAAAAAAAAATAATGGCAAAATTAAAAACACAAATCATTCGATTCTGAAAAATATTTTTGAAAACTGTTTTACGATGTTTTGTACAATAAAAATCTATTTGGAAAACAGTTTTTTATTATTAAACGTGTTTTTTTAATTTTTTGTTCTGAAAAAAAAAATTCTCAAAAATAATTAGCAAACAAATCCTATATTTTTATATTTACTATTTAAATAAATTTAAAATTTTCATTTTATCCAAAAAAACCCATAGCAAGATCAAAAACACAAACCGAATGAGAAAAATATTGAGTTGTTTGCTAATTATTTTCGAAAACGGTTCTGTAATGTTTTGTACAATAAAAATCTATTTAGAAAACAATTTTTATTGTTAAACGGTGTTTTATTTATTTATTTTTTCTAAAAAATAAAAAATTATTCTAAAAAAATAATTACTTAACGAACCCTATATTTTTATATTTATTGTTTAAATAAATGTTTTCAATAGAATTCAAAAAAAAAGAAAAGAAAACTATAGCAAGATTAAAAACATAAACCAAATGATTCTGAAAAATATTTTTTGAAAACTGTTTTGTGACGTTTTGTACTATAGGTGTATTTTTTTAATTTTTTGTTTTAAAAAATAAAAAATTATTCTTGAAAATAATTATCAAACAAACCCTATATTTTTATATTTATTATTTAAATAAATTTTTTCAATAAAATTTTAAAAAATAATCCTCAACTAATGTTATCTAGTATCATAAAAAGAAAATACTCAAACGTTGAAATGAATGGACTTAACTTCGTCCTTACATAAACATAAACTTATGAATTAAAGTGTTAACATATGTTAATTGGAAGCTAATATCATCATTAATTTGTACTTTACTTGCCCTACATTGCTTCTAATCCAAGAAATACCTCAACTAAAAATAAAAAATTTTAAAATTAAGAAATATTAATAATAACAATAATAATAATTCCAGAAGCCCACACCTTTTTGTGATTTGATACATCACAATCTTTTAAATTTTCACAAAAATAAATGAAAAAAGAAAAAAAAAAAAAAAGGAATCACCTGGCGTGGAAGGCGAGAGGCACCACCTCGGAGAGAGGAGTGGCGAGCGGCGTCGGAGCCGCCGAGACCGCCGGAGAGCTTCTGCAGATGGGGCACGTGGCGCTCATCCGAAGCCACTCGTCGATGCAATCGGCGTGGAAGCAGTGGTTGCACTCCGGAATAGACCGGACGGTCTCGTTGGGACGGTACTCCGACAGGCAGATGGAGCACGGGCCGTCGTTGGGCCTCGGCAGCCGCCGGCTCTGGCCCAGTACCATCTTCGGATACGACTCTATTGCCGGGCCATCTAGGCCCGCCACAACCACCACCGCTGCTAGCTCCGACAAATCGACGGCGGTGGACTCGCGATTCGTTCCTGGTCTGCCGTGGTCAGCGCGAGTGCCGCCGCTAGCTTTGACTCTGACGCAGGCATAGGAGGCGAGCATGATCGTCGAGATGAGGACGAGGATGCTAACGGCGATGGCGATGCCGTAGCCGAGGCCGACGCCAGCAGCAGACTCCGGCGGAGTGGCGGTGGACATGTTTGGTTAGCAAGAAAGTGAGGGAAAAAACGGAGCGTGATAAGTGGGCAGTAATGGAGGAATTTATTAGCAGAGAGTGAAAGGTCGATCGGACACACCGGTGTCCGCGGGAAAATTTAATGGCCTAGGATCTTGGAGTTGTCGTTAATGACCTGAAATTATCATAATACCCTTCAAACATTTGAAAGATGCCCCGCCTATTTATTTATTTATTCCCTTAATTCACACATACCATTAGAATCCATATATTCTGTTTATTTTCAATTGGATAGAATTGCTCTCAAATTCACTTTTAAAGTTGATTCAATATCCCACTATAAATAATCAACTATACTCCAATATTTATATAAATAATAATAAGACATTATGTGCTCAAATTCGTGATCAGCTATTTATTGTGTTCAATCTCTCTATAAACTGGTGTTTGTAGTCTAAAAAAATGAAAGTTATCAATCTTTCATAACTACTTCTATTATTCTTAAGTTGCATATCTTCCTATTGTGTATCTTACATCTCCAAGAGCTTATATGTCAAATTCCACTTAAAGAACTATTATGACCATAATTAACATAATCACACTTCCTTAAGATCATCCAAAAGAATCTCTCTCTCAATCTCATAAGATATCATGATATCTTTATTAAAAATACTTATTACTATCAACTTCTTAATTCAAAGGAAATATATGATTAGTTTATGATCTCATTAGTAGGTCAATGTCACTACTAACTTTAGCATAGACTTAACATTCTCTCAATATTAAGAAATAATGCAATGAAGCAATTTCGTGAAGTCATGATTACTTAATAGTCTTATGTTATCACTCATCATAAGTCATATTCAATGTGTAACCATACACACTAGTGCACTCATCATGGGAAACTCATCATAATGGTTAAGATTGATCATCCCTCCAATTAAAAATTAGTCCGCTACAACTACTAATGAGTTGCCTAGGCCCATGAACCAGCTATGAACAAGTCATCTACTTGCAATGAACTAGTGACTTGGATTTTCTAGGCAACTCCTATTACATGTACATCGAAGTCACGTACAATGCAAGAGGTGTAAGTTAGAAGGCTTACAAGTATAATGCATGAAATTAAGATGGATAAAAGTGAATTAGTAATTTATTTATAAATAATAAAAGCCAAAGGTTAATTACATCATGTAATGTTTTTAAGGACGGTATCCTAACAAACATATATACACTATCAAAGTTAATGTCTTTCACTACTCATCATATGTCCAAACACCTTCTTACAATTGATCATCTATTAGAATTAGTTGCATATATGCAATGGCGGAGCTAAAAAATTTGGTGAGGGAAGGCAATATAAAAAATTTTGTGTATTGTAATAAATATAAATAAATTTTCATATTTTAGAAATGGTAGCATCAATATCATTTAATAAAATAAGTAATTATTGACATTAGTTATAAAAGAAAAGAAGTTATAATATGATAAATTAAATAACCAAAATAATAAAATTATTTACAAGAGAGTTTTAGGTTTTAATAAAAGTTTATAAAAAAAGATCCAAATAATATTTATGAAAAAAAATTAAAAGGTAGTAATAAATTTGACCAAAATATTTTTTAATAATTTTTAGAAATATTTTGCTAGATAACTTTTAGAAAAATTTAATAATCTCACAAATAATTTTTTTGGTTTCTTTAAATAATTAAATATAAATCACTTAATAGTGATAAAAATATTTATTTAAAAGTTATCTATGGTGTAAATATAATGTCATTATTAAAATATAGATAGTCAACTCCGAATTGATAAATGTTTGATTAAACCAAAAAAAAACCTAAACATTTATAAAATCTTTAAATTAAACTAAAAATAACCTATAAATAAAAAATATATATATTTGATAAAATATCAAATATTTAAACAAATTAAACTTTATCAATAATTCAATAACATATATTAAATATGTTTTGTTTTCAATAATTAAAAAATCTTAAAATTAAACTAAACATAGCCCACAATTAAAAAAATATATTAATTTTTTTGGTTTTTAAATAATTAAATATAAATCACTTATAGTGATAAAAATTTTATTTAAAAGTTATCTATGGTGTAAATATAATTATTAAAATATAGGTAGTCAACTCCAAATTGATAAATGTTTGATTAAACCAAAAAACCTAAACATTTATAAAAATCTTTAAATTAAACTAAAAATAACCTATCAATAAAAAAAATATTTGATAAAATATCAAATATTTAAATAAATTAAATTTTATCAATAATTCAATAACATATATTAAATATGTTTTGTTTTCAATAATTAAAAAAATCTTTAAATAAAACAAAACATAGCCCACAGTCAAAAATATATATTTAATAAAATATCGAATACAAAATTATAAAAAATTATTTTTTTAGATTTATTTTATTTATATTAGAATTTAAATAAATTTAATTTTATTAACATTAAATAAAATTAAAAAAAACAAACAAACAAATATTTTATAAAATCTATTGATTCATGCTTATCTAATTTTTTATTTTATCTATTTTCTTACACACAAAATTAGTTTTTTAGAGCGGGCAAACTTATATATATATTAACTTTCTAAAATTCATAAATAAACAAAAGAAAATTTTCATTTTTAAAATTTGAGGGAAGGAGGACGGGGTGGCATATGCCCCCAAGCCTATAGTGGCTCCGCCCTACATATATGGCATAGTTTACCCCCATATATATCAAGGTTACTAAGGACATATGTACTCAAGGTTAGATTCTATATATGTTATGATTATCACACATATGTCAACGTTGCGTATCACATATGTCATAATTGATACTATATATGTCAAAGGTAGGGCAAGGGTCATGTCTCAATGTTACCAATGAAAATTTTGAAGTTAATTTATGATAATATTTTAGTTTTTAATGGAAAATGAAACCATCACCACATAGAACTTGTTTCAAAATTAAATTTGCTAGTTGTTTAAGTGAGATAATAGTAATTAAATCCTAGAATAATATAAATAAACTACCATTCAAAGGCAAAAAGGATTGTTATATATACATTTGAATATTAAAAACACAATTTCATTAATATTTTTAATGTTGTCTTAATTTTCCCAATATATATAAATTTAATTAAAAACATTCCATTAAGAAAATTTACAAATGTAAATTGAAAATAACAATATTATCTTTATAAGAGATGGTCTTTGTTTCTTCATTATCGTCTTTTTCTTGTCGTGGTTCATGGATACTTGGTACAATAAGTGCAACATCTACTAGGAATACTTGTATCTGTCTATTTCTATCCATGGACCGTTAGGGTGCATGCAATTCTTTCCTAGGGCTTTTCTAGATTTATGCACAATGGAAGCAATAACAATTTCAAAACTTTTAAATCTCGAGATGAGAAGATGGTCATACTAATGATCTAGATGTTCTTAGATCAAATGCAATTTGAAGAAACAGTGTTTTAAGCGTCATAGATCTCAAAACCCAAATAGTTTGGAAGGTGGAAAACAACTAACTAGAAAACTCTAACCCCTAAGGTGGCATTTATAAGGTTTGAACTAGGTTTAAGTGACTTATGCCCACTAAGGGCTTGAGTCACTTAATCTACCCCAAAATAGGTCATAATTGATTAATTAACCTCAAATGACTACTAGGTTTAAGTGACTTATGCCCACCAAGGGCTTGAATCACTTAATCTACCCCAAAATGGGTCATAATTGATTAATTAACCTCAAATGACTACTAGGTTTAAGTGACTTATGCCCACCAAGGGCTTAAATCACTTAATCTACCCCAAAATGGGTCATAATTGATTAATTAACCTCAAATGACTACCTAATTAATAAATTAACCAAATCTAGAGACCTTGTTCACTAATCCCTATGCAAACTTGTATAATTACTAAAACGCCCTTATGCATAAAAGTGAACATAGAGTCAATCCAACCCTCATGAACCGTGCCATCAAGGTATATAAGCTTGAATGGGGTACTAGCTTCCTTAGAATCCAATGTAGAAGTTGATTCAATATCTCACTACAAAAAATCAATTGCATTCCAATATTGTATGTAAATAACAATAAAATGAAGCTCAAGTCATTGACTTACTATCTACTGTATACAAACTCCCCATGAACTAGTGTGTGTAATCTAACAAAGTAGTATTATCACCTACTAAGATTACATCTCTAATTCTTAAGTTACAAATCCCACTTATTATGTGATTAATTGTCATACTCTAACTCGAATGAGCATATGTCAAATTTCCACTAAAGGAAATGTTATGGTCAAAGTCTTTAAGATCACATGTCCTTTAGATCACCCAAGGAGACATATTGTCTTAATACCATGAGATATCATGGTGGCTCTATTGAAAATATATGTGACCAATTTTCTCTGTTGTACTAAAATACATTAAGCCTAATACGTAGTAGCTCTGGCCAAGAAAAATTAGAGAAAAAATTACGACTTTTATAGTATTCTGGGCATTGTCCTCAGGGACTGGCTTATGGGATTTGTCAACACTAAGGTAAATGAATTGCTTTTGTTTGAATCCTAAAGTGGAAAACGATATACGAATAAAGTGAAACTAAGTAAAAGAAATTAAATTAATAACAAATTGAATATTTTAAATTCGATTGATTTAAGTTTTGGGGCTTTCCACAATCCAACTTAGGGTATAGAAATCAAAGAAAACAATGGTCTTTTAAGTAATATGATCTTAGGGTTTTGAGATCATTGGCCGCTCACGATCAACTTGAATTCTATAACTCAAAATTGCATTCGAAGCCTAATTTTTCTCTTTTTAAAACAGATTCCTAAAACCATTAAATGAATGAGATTGATTACCGGTTTAAGATTTGACTTTTTAACCCTTCCTACTCCTTATAGTTTTATTTTAGGGCAAATAAAGATAGAAAAGACCATGATAACTAATTATCAAGAGTTACCAAGAATCACTAGTATCAGATAATTACCTAGCATATCATTCCCTAAACCAACTCACAATGATAGGATAAAAATTGATAAATTCTAATTCAACCAATAATCAATTTCATTGTTACAATAATTTACCCATTATTCTTATAAGTTTCTATCACTTAGGTTTTCATGCTTCAAGCCCCAAGTTGGTTTTTTAGCTTTTCATGAGGGTGATGTCACATTCACAATCCATAATAGGGTAAAAATCCATAATTTTAATCAAAGAAACTAAAAACAATATATTTAATAAAGAATAAAAGAAAACAAACAAAAGTTCTCGTTTTCTTCCACCTCCAATGTCAAACTCTCCAAAAGATGATCTAAGATATCTAAGCCCTAGAACTAAGAGAGTTTATATAACATCATCAATTACCTAATATGTGGCACACTCTCATTGGCCACTTATTACAAAATTATTACCTAAAATGACTAAAAAATAATAAAATGGTGATTTCTAATCGTGCAGGACCCACTTAGGGTAAATGAAGTGCCCTAGATGCAATTCCCAAGGTAGAGGAGGTGAAACATCAAAGTGGCAGTGGGTGAATTCAAAATTAGGGTAATTTCGAATTAGATTTCGATTTCATAAGTTGGATTTCAAATTCACAAATAATTGAACTTCAAAATCATTTCAAAATGGTCATTCAACTTTGCATAGTTGTATTCAAATGGACATAACTTATTCATTTCAGTTTTGATTTGTACGCTATTTGAACCGTTGGAATCCTGACTTCCTGAGCTTCGAAACAATATATAGTATACCTAAAATAGACTTCAAATACTGCTCCAAATTTTACTTTAAAGTCAGAGTACATGTTGCCACTAGATTTTGCATTCCAATTTCCATTCAACTTGATGAATTTTGCTTCATGCCTTATAATCCATGTTCACTTGCCTTTTTTATTACTTTATAATTATCATTTCTCATATCCCAAACTCATGATATCCTCATCTTTCCTTTCCTCGTAGTCCATAAGTCTTGACTTGCTTATTTCCTCATTTAACCCTTTCTTGATCTTTCAAAATCTAAAGTGATTCAACTTGCACCATTTTCTTCCCTTGAACTTGAGGTAAATCTCCAAAATACAAGTTAAACTCATGGCTAAGGCCTTAACATTGATTTAGGTCAAGTTGAGTGATTTGAGTGTCTTTTGGTGCACAAATCATATCGAATATGTGCCATTAGAGCACATATTTTGGCTCTAATCATCCAATATGTTACCACCAACCTTCACCAACAATGATCTAATCCATAGGGACATATGACTACTTTAGGGTCTTACTCATAGGTCAAAGTTTCCTATTGATTTTGGCATAAACTCAATACACTCTTAAGGTTAAGAGTCTATGCAATATATTAGCTTAATGAATCAAGACAACTGATAACCTTATGTCATGATTCACCATAAGTCTTGTCTAGCGTGCATCATATACATTAGTGCACTTACCACAAGAAAACCATCCTGATGACCAAGACAAGTCATCCTTTCAATTATTAGGTAGTGCACTATAGTTTTAGATGAATTGCCCAAATCCATGAACTGATTATGGACAATTCATCACTCTATAAGAAACTCATGACTTGGATTTTTTGTGCAACTCATATTGCACCCAAGTCATGTACAATGCAAGTGATGTGCGCTGAATGTTCAAATCAATTTCAATGTATAAAATGAATAGTCTGGGAAAGTGACGGCTAACTTTGTTACATCATGTCTTGCTTTGAGGGGCTCAATCCAAACATAATCTTCCACCTTAAAAAAATAAATTTCCAATAGTGTAACACCTAGAAAGGGTTGAATGGGTGATTTTTATATATTACAACATACAAGTTGAAATACTTAACCCAAATTAACCTATAAGAGAGATCTAATTCATTTTAGATCAATTAAATCCTATATGATAAAATGAAAAGCCAATGAGAAATGCAATCATATGAGAGACAAGCAATTTTAGATGGAAAACCTCACATTAATTGTGGAGATAAAAAACCACACGATCTAAGACCTTTAATAAAAAAATCTACTATATAAGATCAGGATAAACAAATTGACCTAGCCGCTTATCCTAAAGACTTACTCTCTAATACATATATTATGATCTACATTTGTGACGCAACACCTCCAATGACCTAATCCATAAGGATATATGACTACTTTAGGGTATTACCCACAAGTCAAAGCCTCCTATTGATTTTGGCACAAACTCAACACACTTTCAAGGTTAAGAGTCCATTGGTGAATCATGATAACTGATTACCTTATGTCATGATTCACCGTAGGTCTTGTCTGGGATATATGACCACTTTAAGGTATTACCCCCAAGTCAAAGCCTCCTATTGATTTTGGCACAGACTCAACACACTCTCAAGGTTAAGAGTCCATTGGTGAATCATGATAACTGATTACCTTATGTCATGATTCACCGTAGGTCTTGTCCAGTGTGCATCTCATGCAGTAGTGCACTCATCATGAGAAAACCATCTCAATAACCAAGACAAGTCATCCTTCCAATAAGAAGGTAGTACACTATAGTCTTAGATGGATTGTCCAAATCCATGGACCAATTGTGGACAATTCATCACTCTGTAAAGAACTCATGACTTGGATTTTTTGCATAACTCATAATGTCCTCAAGTCATGTACAATGCAAGTGATATGGGTTGAATACTCAAATAAATGTCAATGTATAAAATGAAAAATACTCCCCCTAAACAAAAAAATCTACTCTTAAGCTCACAAAAAATACTAAAAATCAATCCTAAGAGAAAAAATAACTTTTAAACAGAACATAGTTATAGGACATAAGAAAAATTGATAAAAAAAAAAAAAGGTGTTGGGCTATGGAACAATCAACTAATTAGAGGTAGAAGCTCCAGAAGATTTCTTAGGATCCAAAATCCCGAAAGAATCTAAAGGAAAATCTTCAAACATGATTAAACCCTTATTTTAGAGAATGAAGAAGTCTTATTTCTTTACCCAAATTGTTTAACCTTAGGTGAAGAAGTTTTTCTGAGTCATAGGCTTAGGGTTGTTTTTCTTTTCTCTCTAAGTATGCGGAATTTTATTCTTTAAGAAATTAGATTCATCTATTAGCTTATTTAATTAAGACTCATACCTTTCAAGAGTCTACTATGACATCTACTATGAGTGTGTCCAAACTTCTAATAATAAGTGCATAGGGGAGAAATGCTAGAAGAGGCTACATCGTTAGGAGTTTCCTCATTACCCTTAATAAAGGTTGTGTCTCCACTAGTGGGAGTCTTAGTTTTATTTATATAGCATGGCATCTCTTTTCTCTATAGGACTTAGATTTTTCAAGAATATCATTCAGCTCTTTAATCCCGGGATGAGAGACCTCATTGGAAGAAAATGATTATTTTTAGCATTCAATCTCTCAAGTTAGAATATCATTTCTCTCAAGGATAGATTGATACTCAATCTTAAGAAACTAAATCTTCTCAATGTGATTAATATTTTCTTCACAAATCATATTAATCTCAAATTTCTATGAATAAAAATATCATTAACTTTCATGAATTTCTCAATCAAACATTGATATTCAACAACAATATTTTCAAGAAATTGATCATTTTGTTCATCAGTAAATTCACATTCAATTTCAAACTTATGCACATAATCAACAAATATAACAAAAGCTAAATAATCATTATGTTCATGCTTTTGAGAATCAAGAAGTGTCATCTCATAGGTTTGTAGAGAGCCAATAAGTTCATTGACTCTAATAGAATCGACTTCCTTGCTCTTCTTTATGGCTATGACATTAGGTCTAGACCTTTCAGAAAGGGATCTCAAAATCTTTCTTACAATATTAGACTCAGGTATTACCTCCCTTAGGTTGAGGTAAGAATTCACTATGACACTAAGTTCAAAATAAAATGCAGAGAAAGTCTTATCCTCTTGCATCCTTATGCTCTCAAATTTGGAGGTTAACATTTGGATTTTAGACAACTTCACTATTGACATGTTTTCATGGGTTACTTCAAGAATGTCTCAAGCTTCTTTAGCACGCTTACACGTGGCAATCCTATGAAACTCATAAGGACTAACACCATTAAATTTTTTGTAAAGAGCCCAAGCATTAGCTTCATTCCCTCATTATCTAATTTATCCTATTCTTACTTGGGTTTAAGTTTCCTAGTTGATCTTCTAGTAACATTATATTTCATTAAGGTCCTCATGATCCAAATTCCAATACATTCCAAACTATTTCTCTTTGCATTTTTTAGGAAAAATTTCATCTGGGGCATCTAATGGGGATAGTCATTCCCATAAAAAAAAATGGTGGACTATTAGTGGAAGATCCCACATTTGGTTGTTCTATACTAGATTAGTAGGATCGAGAAAAAAAATATTTTTATTTAAAGGTCCGCTTTGACACCAATTGAAAAACCAATTTCCAATAGAGTAACACCTAAAGGGGGGTGAATAGATTATTTTTAAATATTATAATATAAGAATTGAAATACTTAACCCAAATTAGATGAGAGGGATCTAATTCATTTTAAATCGATTGAATCCTATATGATAAAAAAAAAAATCCCATGAGAAACACAATCACATAAGAGACATACAAATTTATGTGGAAAACCTTCATACTAACCATGCAAATAAAAACCCATAGGGTCTAAGACCTCTAATATAAAATCCACTATATAAAATTAAGATACACGGATTTACTTAGCCGTTTATCCTAAAGACTTACTCTTTAATACCTATATCATCATCCACATCCATAACGCAACACTTTCAATATTTAAGTGGATTCTCCTCAATTTTATGAAGGAATGCAAGTCCTTCCAACAATACAAAAATCAAATCTATGAGACTTAAGAGTTTAAGGAATGATAGATCAAGTTAGGGTTGTCTCTCATAAAAGCATCAGACCTTAAAACAAGTCTAGAAATGGTATATGTAGGCCTAAGAGCCTAGAAAGTCAAAAATGGAACTTTTAAAAAAAAAAAATCTAAACTTTTCAAAAATTAATTAAGACATTTTAGCTCATTTTTTTAAAAAATTGACTCAATCCATGCCTTTCACATGCTAACTTGCCTCTAACAAATTTTTTTAGACTTACCTATAATAATCCAGTTGAATGAACAACAACCTCAAATCTTCAATGGAGAGTAAGTCATTGTCGAAAAAGGTTTCTATACTAGAATAAAAAAAAACAAAATTGTCAACAAACAAAATGCATTTGTAATGCTCTAACACACCTGATCACTCTCTTCTAGAACTTGGCACTAGAAAAAAGCAAACTTCTTTCTAAATGGGGGAAACTAGGGTCTCTCTTTAGAGTTTGAAAGACCAAAGCATAGAATGAAGCTCAAAACCCCTAAAGGGTTTTATGTAGGCTTCTTTATGGGCTTTAGTGACTTGAACCCAATTTAGACTTGGGTTTCTTGATCTAACTCACTTAGGTCCTAATTAATTAATTAACCTAATCCATAAAAACCATTCATAAGATATAGTGTAGCTTTACATTTTTCCCAAAATGCTCTTATGCACACATGAATTAATAACCCAAATAGCCCTTAATAAATTTGTAACGAAGGAATGTAAACTCTAAAGGGGACCATTAGGATCAATAAGAAAATATTGGCTCTTTTAGAATCCAATTCTCAAGTTCATTCAATATCCCACTACAAAGAATCAACTCACTCTAATATCTCATGATATTAGAATGATACAAAACTTGAGTTCATGAACTACTATCCACTACATGTAAACTCCCTATGAATAGGTATTTGTAATCTAACAAGGTATAAGATATCAGCTCTCAAGATTACCTTATCAATACTAGAGTTTCAATTCCTTTAACTATGGGATTAGTTGACATACTCTAGCTCACAAAAAGAATATGTCAAATTTTAATTAAGGAATTACTACTACCATAGTTTTCTTTCCTTAGGATCATACAAGGGGACACATTGTCTTAAATCTATAAGATATCATGATGCCTCTATTGAGATCATACTTGTTCCCACTAGTAATCAATAGTGACCTAATCCGTAAGAAATATATGACCACCTTAAGGTCTTACCCATAAGTTAAAGTTACTGAAGACTTTAGCACTAGCTCAATATTCTCCTAAGGTTGAGAGCCTATGCAACATAGTAACTTGGTGAATCATGACTACTTGATAGTTAATGTTATGATTCATCATAGGTTTTGTCCAATGTTAACAATACACTAATGCATTTACCATGGGAAAATTATTTTGTTGATCCAAACAAGTCATCCTTCCAATTAAGAGGTAATGCACTATAGTAATTGATGGATTGCCTAAATTTATTGTGAACTACTTATCATCTTGTAAGGAATCTATGACATAGATCTTCTATACAACTACTAATACACCCAAGCCATGTACAATGTAAGATAGGGGGTATGAATGCTCAAATAATAATTAATGCAAATAAGGATAGATAAAAAATAAAAAATAAAAAAATGGAATCATAATAATAAAAAAAATGTATTAATGAGACTTATTCTACTATTCTATTATATCCATTAAAGACTCTCTAAGATAAAGTCCTAACAAAGAGAACTACCAGGTTCTTCATATAAGCAATCTTCTATGACATCTCTTTTCATCATTATCTCACTTATTAAGTGATACTTCCCTTCTATGTGTATAACATTCTGGTGGTTTCTTAGTTCTTTATATTGTGTTACCGCCCCTTTATTATCACAAATCCATGTTAATGTAGATTTTTTAGATCTAAACAATGTTTGCTCAAAAGATGAATTTCTTTTATCAATCATTGAGCTCTTGGTTGATGCAACTACTAGTCACGAAGCTTTATCCTTCATAGATGGATCATTAGGGTACAACCAAATACGAATGGAACTAAGAGATGAAGAGCTTAATGCATTTTGTACTCTAAATGCCATTTAATATTACAAAGTGATGTCTTTTGGACTAAAAAATGTAGGTGCAATATACCAATGTCTCATGCAAAGAATCATCAATGACATGCTCCATAAGAATGTTGAGTGTTATGTTGATGATTTAGTGGTAAAGTCTAGGAAAAGAAAATACCACTTAAAAAAGCTTCGTATGGTGTTTGATAGATAAAGAAATACTACTCAAGATGAATCCACTCAAATGTGTTTTTGGTGTCAATTCTGGTAAGTTTCTAAGGTTCATTGTTCAACATCGCTCTATTGAAGTGGACTGATCCAAGATCGTGGCCATTCAAGATATTTCAGAATCAAGGAATCTACAAGAACTCAAAAGTCTTTAAGGATGTCTGTCGACCCTTCAACTGATTTATGAAGAAAGAAGTCACATTTGTTTGGGACCAAGCTTGTCATAATGTCTTTGAAAATATTAAGAAGTATCTAGCTAATACACCAATTCTAAGTGCTCTTATGGCAAGGAAACCACTGATACTTAACATTACCGCACAAGAATGCTCTCTTAGGGCATTACTTGTATAATAAATGAAGAGAACAAAAAGTAGCATTGTATTACTTAGGTCAAACTCTAACTAGGCCAACGCTAAATTACCCCCTAATAAAAAAGGCTTGTCTCATGCTAACCTTCTTAGCAAAAAACTAAGACATTACATGCAAGCATACACTATACATCTAAAAGCGTGTGTTGATCTCGTTAAATATGTACTATCAAAGTTGATTCTTTCAAGACGACTAGCAAGATGGAGACTATTATTCATTGAGCATGAAACAATCTACATTCCTAGAAAAGTGGTCAAATGACATGCATTTGTAGACTATTTGGCAAATCATCCTATCCCGACCCACAAATTGGGAAATCTCATATAATTTTCCTAATGAATAGATATTTTACATTGATGTTTTTCTTTGGTGGATGATGTTCTTTGATAGGTAGGCAAGCTATGGAACAAGTGCAGGGGTTGTGTTTGTATCACCACAAAAGCAAATACTAATATATTTATTTATCTTAGTGAGAGATACTCTAACAATGTTGCTAAGTATCAAGTCTTGACTCGTAAATTCTCTATCAACCATGCTGACATACTTACATATTGGCAGCAACAAATTATTTTTCTAATTGGGCGAAAGTTATGCTACTTAAGAAAATGAAGAAAGAAATTATGGTGAATTTATTCATAGCAACATCATCTATCAGTATGGGGTATCATGCTATATAATCACTGATAACAGGAAACTCTTCTATAATAAATTGATGAATAGTCTCTATGAGAGATTTGGTTTCAAACAACAGAATTCATCAATGTACAATGCACTAGCTAATCGTATTGTAAAAGCATTTAACATGACCTTTTGCAACTTACTGAAGAAAAGGGTTAATAAGTCAAAAATGGTTTGATGTGAATGAGTAGGAGAAACACTATGAACATATTAGACAACATATCAAACGCTTATTCCCTCAGTTATGGTGTAGAAGCAATACTACCCCTTGAATGTTGAATCCTTTCATTAAAGATTGCTATATATGAATGACTAACTAACAAAGATAATGTCAAGTTATATCTTCAAGAGTTAGAAACACTAGACAAAAAGCAGCTTAAAGCCCAATAATGTGTAGATTGTTATCAAGCACGCCTCTCAAGAGTTTTTATCAAAAGGGTTCGCACTCGATCCTTTCAAGTTGGTGATCTTGTTCTTACTATCCGTAAACCCCATTATATCATGCATAAGACTAGTAGCAAATTTACATCAAAGTGGGATAAGCCTTATGTGGTGTAAGAAGTTTACACCAATGGTGAATATAAGATTGTCGTTGAAGATAGATTAAGAGTTGGCCTCATTAGTGGAAAATTCTTAAAGTGTTATTACGCTTGAGTCCCACCATGCTCGTATCCTTCATAAGCTTAAATTGCATACGACACCAAAAAAAAAAAGTCCACTAAATTGAAAACCTGAAAATGTGACTTAGACAAAAGTTAGGACATGCTTGCAAGATTAAAATTCTTAATCTAGGTAAAAGCTAAAGCATTCTAAAAAAAATTGAATTACATTTGACCTGATCATTCTCTCTATGAAAGGTATGTAGGAAACTTAGAAAAACTACCTAAATTCAATCACTACCACCAAAAAAACTGATAAATGAGAGAAAAAAAAATGTAGGTATTAAGTGTGGGTTCAATTTTAATTAGATGTTAAAAATGGCACACTACTCTCTTTCAAGGTTATAACTTGTTTACATAAGTGTTATATATTGTTTCAATTTTGATTAAATGTTAGACGTTGGACACCACTAAGCATTTTAGTCAAGCCAAGTTGTATAAGTGAAGATTTGCACTTAAGTCGCATCAAGTGTCGAAAATACAACACTACACAATGTCAAGGTTTTGACTTGTCTATATAGGTGTTAAATATGGTTCCAATTTTAATTAAGTGTTAGAAGTTGGACACCACTATGCATCCGGGTCAAACTAATTCATACGAGTAAAGGCTTTAACACTTAAGTCACATTAAGTGTTGAAAATACAACATAGTGCAGGTCAAGGTTATAACTTATCTAAATGGGTGTTAAATATGGCCCCAATTTTAATTAAGTATTAAAAGTTGGACACCACAATGCATCCAAGTCAAGCTAATTTGCATAAGTGAAGACTTTAGCACTTAAATCATATTACGTACCAAAATATAACACTGTGCAACATCAAGTTTATGACTTGTCTACATAGGTGTTAAATATGGTTCCAACTTTAATTAAATATTAGAAATTAGACACCACTATACATCCAAGTCAAGCTAATTCATATGAGTGAAATTTAGTACTTAAGTTGCACTATGTGTCGAAAATACAATAGCGCACAATATCTAAGTTATGACTTGTCTACATGGGTGTTAAATATGGTTTCAATTGTAATTAAATGTTAAATTTTGGACACCACTATGTATCCAAGTCAAGCCAATTTGCATGAGCGAAAACTTTAGCACTTAAGTCACATTAAGTACTAAAAATAAAACACTGCACAACGTTAAGGTTATGACAGTATCAAAGAGGTAAAACCAAGGAAACTACCCTATAGGAAAATATCGACTCTTTATAATCCAATTTTAAAGTTGATTTAACACTCTACTAATGACAGTCAATTGTACTTTGGTATCCTATGTCATTACATCGAGACAAGAATTGATTAAATCTAATTTAATCAATTCATGCGATCTATGGCTTACTATCCATTGTATACAGACTTTCTATGAATTAGTATCTATAATCTAACAAGGTAAATGCCCTCAATCTTTCAAGATTAACTCTATAATTCTTAAGTCTCAAATTATTTTAGTTTAATCAAGTGACATACTCCAACTCATAAAGAGCATATGTTAAGTTTCAGTTAAGGAACTACTGCAATCATGGTTTTCTTGAAAACACTTCCTTAAGATCACATAAAAGAACACACTAGCTCAATCTACGTGAGATTTTTTTTTTAGAATATCTATTGCCACTAATTTTCATCAATAGTGACTCAATTTATAAGGAATATATGACTATCTTAGGGTTTCATTTGTAGGTCAAAGATAGTAGAAACTTTGGCACAAGCTCAATATTCCATGCAATATAGCAATTTGGTGAGGTCATAACTACTAAATAGCTTTATACCAAGATTAAGCATGAGTTTTTTCCAACTTGTAACCATATACACTTGTGTACTCACCATAGGAAAACCATTATGATAACCAAGATATGTCATCCCTCCAATTAGAAGGTAGTATACTAGAGCCTCAAGTGGATTATCTAAATTTATGAATCAATTGTGAACTACTTATCAATTTTGCAAGGAACCCATGTGTAGACCCTCAATTTTGTCTCTTTAGCACATGTCGTTAATTTCGTTTTCAGTGCTCCACAATAGTTCCCTGGTGGCCCATGGCTACTCATACCACTTACCTTTTTCTGAGTCACCTTAGAGACTTTGGTTGAGGGATTATCTAACCCCTTATTGTGACCTTTGGCAGCCCTATTTTAGACTTAGGCTTTTCATTCATTTTTAGGATAGCTTTTAGGGTAGTCTACTTAGGCCCACTTAGGCACCCTAGACCCATTTAGGCATCCTAGGCTCACTTAAGCACCCTTGGCCCATTTAGGCACCCTAGGTCCATTTAGGCACCCTTGGCCCAACCTTAGGCTCATTTAGGCTCACCTAAGCCCTTTTAGACATACTTGGCCCATTAAGACCTTTTTTGTAGCGTGGCTTATATGACTTGCGTGTTTGCATGGCTCGTGGGGCCCAATTTTTGTTAATTTGTTTATTTTTATTTTTAGTTTTGGTTTTATGATTGTCAATCACTCGTTTTTTATTTATTTGTTATCTTCCTCTTTATATTATTTTCCTTAATTTATTTATTTACTAATTGTTTAACTTTTTTAATTTGTTTACTTATTTAGTTATCCACTCAAGTATTTACTTTCAAAATTTTCATGCTTTTGCAAGGAAACTTACCATTGGAGTTTAAGGAAAGTGGGACTCTCCTTGAAAGGTTTTGGAGGGCAATTTAAAATTAGGAAGATGGTTTTTGAATGGGAAGATTGAATTTTAGGAAAAAAAGAAAAGAAGAAAGGAAGGGGGGGGAGGGGATTTTCTTTTTTTTAGAACAAATCTAGGTTGTGGGAAGTGATATATACGTGAGAGAGGATGCTTCAAAAGGGGGGGCACGCATTGGAGGATTGGGAGAAATTCTGAGGATTTTTTAGGAGAAAGCACAAAGGAGTTGGAGAAAGCACAAAAGAGCAGGAAATGAGCGAGTGCAACCGAGTTCATCCAGGTATTTTTCTCGTTACTTTTGGAATTCTTACCCATATCTGATCTTTTTTTTTGTATGTTCGTTTTAATGTTTAACATACTGTTCTTTGGTGTGGACGAAGAGGGCCACAAAATTGTTTGTTGATATTGGTTATTTCCTAGTTTGCCTCGAATCTGTTCCTGATCATCCTCCCACCGATCCGAGCTTGTTGAATGAAATTTGAAATAAGGCTTTCATGAGTTCCTCAGTTTTATTTATTTATTTATTTATTTTCTTTGTGTTGTTTTCGTTCTTTATACTCTGTTTTGTCGGTTGCATCCCTCTGTTCTTCATGAGGGATTTTGGGTGCATAATCGTAAGTGCTTCACCAAATGATAATGCCTGCTGAAACTTTGATACCGAAGTTTGGAAGCTTTACATTGGTTGAGACATGGGTTACCAGAAAAGTGGTGAATATGTGATCTGAATTTCTTCAGCTTTGGGTCCCGCTAACACTCCATAACTGGAGTTTATTTTATGAATCCGGGTCGATCGTGTGAGAAGTGTGTAGAAACGAGATAGGTAACCAGATGACAATTTCAATGCTGGATTTTACCAAACAACTTATAGAAATTGGAGAGAAAATTCAGCTACAACAGCTTCAAAGAACATTTTGGCAGTAAAAGTACTTTGCGGAGGGAAGCCCTTGATAAGGAACTGAATCTTACGGTAAATCATGGCTTACGTCCTGGTACTTCGAATGGCGAACTGTTTAATATTTTATCGAATAAAGGAAATAACGGTATGAAAGTTCCAAACTTAGCAATGTATGTGTAGATTTCTGAATTGAATCTTGATGGTACGATTGAGGAGCCGGAACTTCTAATATATTCTACTCTTTGAAGTTGTGGGATCCTCCCTAAAAATTGCCACGTGGCTCCCTCTCCCTTGGCCGTGCAGACCGCCTCCCTTGCGACGCGTGGCATCGCTCATTCCACCCGGACGGAAATTCTCACTAATTCCACCCAGATGTCTCACATTCGGAATTCTGCCCGGCCAACGTTCTACCTTATCCGGATGTCTCATAGCCACAATTCTATCCGGCTGACATCCCACTTTCTCCGGATATCTCACAGCCACAATTCTACCCGGCCGACATCCCACTTTCTCTAGATATCTCACAGCCGTAATTCTATCTGGCCGACATCCCACTTTCTCCGGATATCTCACAGCCGCAATTCTATCTGGCCGACGTTCCACCTTCTTCGGATATTTCACATCCGGCGCCTGTCGCCGGATGGGAGAGGAGGACGATTCAACTTCCCCGGGCAGACATGTCCGGATCCTTCGATAACGCTTATCCGGATAGCATCTGTGGCCAACGATTCACACTCCACCCGGATAGCTTGGCTCGTCAGATACTCGCGATTCACCAGATCCATTTTCGCCCACAATCAAAAAGCAAACTCCGACAATATTGTTAAACCAAGTCTCGGTGGTGGGAAATAACACAAAATGCAGGAAATACAACAATGCAGAAAATTGGAAATTCTGAACCTTCATTTTAGTATTTGACTTTTGTTGAGGAGAATCCAATTGAGCTTACAAATCAAGATGTCTTTTAAGTTGAAGCATTTGACAGTTGAACACTCTTGCAGTGAATTGGTCTTTTCTATCCAGAATTTCCCGGCTTCACTTCATGGCAACCTTGCTATACACACCTTCTCCTCTATTTGCTTCTTTAATTGGGAACTTATTGTTTTAAATTGAATTTTTGAACCATTGTTCAACTAAACATTCCTGGCTTTGAAAAATTCATCTTAGATCCTTTCTAGGTATAAAATCCATATTCTAACATACTCTTGCTGTCATTTTCCTTCCGGCATGCATTTTCACTATTTTATTTGATTTTCAACCGATTTTCTTGATTTTTCTCAATTTTCTCAAGCATGAACAAACTCCACAATTCCAAGTCATGGAATTTATGGAATCAACTCATGCGAAATTAATTAGGGCTTTGGTGGGGGCCCGACATTCATGATACCTTCTTCAATATTGTTTGCTTGATATGTTGATTTTTTATTCTTCTTGATGATATACATGAATTTGTTTCGTATTTATTGTTGAAATGCTCTTGATTCCCATAGAGGAGTACTAGCTTGCTATCCAAGTACGCTCTCTTCTCATCTATTTTTTAGAACTCTATGGACTTATATGCCATTGATGACCATATCCATATTTGACGTGATTCTTGGACGTCTTGATATATGCCTGATTTGCTTGAATAAAGCAAATGTTGTGTGCTACATTTCTACACTAACTTTTATGTTTTATGATAGTGCTTGAAGAGCAGTTCAGGTACGCACCCTAACTCTCCTTTATTGCAATTTGATTGTGTTTGGCATGCCACTCTTTAAAATCACCTAGCCTATTTAGGTATCTATAATTAACTGATTAATTGTCACACTTCCCTTAACTTTGTCAGTAGAGACCTTTGTAGGGCTTAGAGGGGTGCTACCTCCTAGAGGTACCTTCCCAATAAGTAATCTGATCCCCGGACCTAGACTCAGGTTTTTCAAACACACGCTTTTCCAAAAATTGTGGAGTCATTTTTTTTAGGGTTTTATTTCTTGTTTTATTTTCCCTTTAAAATAAAAATAAAATAAGTGGCGACTCCGACTTTTCCAAAAATTATTTTTCACAAATAAAAAGCGAGTCTCGCCGATCGAGTGGAGACACACGTGAAAAATGCGGGTTCACACCATGACTTGGGTCTTCCATGCATGACTTGAATTTTTCATGCAACTCTAATGCACCTAAATTATATACAATGCAAATGATACAAACCTAAATATTCAAATAAATATAAGAACAAATAAGAATAGAATGGTTGAAACTAACTTTATTTCATGTTTTGCTTTTAAGAGTTCTAGCCCAACACTCATATACTAGTTAGGGTACCTAAAGATGGATAAATGTCATATATTGGTAGTAAATGTGTAATTTTCCAAAATATTATGGTCTTGTTTGGTAACTATTTTTAAAAAAATAGTTTTTAAGAATAGTTTTTTTAAAACTGTTCTCTGATATTTTGTAGAACGAAAGTCTGTTTGGGAACCTAAAATTATTTTTAACCTATTTTTAATATTTTTTAAAAATAATTTTTATGTCCATAGCTTTATTTTTAATATTATATATGTTTTATTTTTTAAATCAGCTCTCAAAAAATAATTGAAAACAACTAAAAGAAATTTTCTAAAAACACTTTTTTTTTGTTTTCTAATAATAGAAAACAGTTTCTGATTATCAAACGTGTTTTTCAATTTTTTTATTCTAAAAAATAGAAAACTGTTCTTGAAAATAATTGTCAAATAGGGCCTATGATTTCAATTTGTGTTTCACACTTGTATGGACTAGATGAAAATGTGTTATTCATGATGTATGTATCTTTTTAGATGCATTAAGAAAGTCATAATTGGGTTTTTCTCATCCTAGGTTTATGAATAAAAATATAAAAATTGCTTTTGTGACTAAATTTGGTGATTTAATATATATTTTTGTATTTTTTTTTTTACAAATATATATTATTTAGTAAATGTTGTTAATCCCCAAATGAGCAAAAAAAAAAATGTGTTTGTTTTACAAATAAATATCATCTACTAAAGGTTGTTTGTCCCTAAATAAGAAGATATTTAAGCTCTTATAAGGACGAATATTACTATCTTTCAAACTTTTAATAACCTACTTACCTAAAGATAAGAAAGAAACATTTAATAATAAACATTCATCTTTGACATGAAAAAGTGGGAAAATATTCAATGTTTAGATGAAAGCATAAAGAATGCTAAAAGAATAAGTATTTCTTCTCTTTAAAACAAGTGAATGTTTTTATTACTTCGATAGTATTTCACAACTTTATAATAATCAATGTTAAAACAAGTATGAAATAAAAAAGAGAATGGAGTATATGTACTTGTTGAGGAATAATGATTAGCATGGGAAAATGCAATCGAACCCATTGTTCTTTAGACTTGCATTTTACTTATTTTGATGCTCTTAATTTGAAAACTTGATGACTTTTGGACCTTTATTTAATTAATTATTGATTTGTCATTAATTTAATAATTTAGACCTTCAACATAATGATTAGTGGAGCACTTATTGTTGGAAACCACCAATTAGTTTAATACTTAACTCTAAACAAGATCATTATAGGTGCCTCATCATATGGTTGCATTGATTTGGAAGTGTCTTTTCTATAGTGGGTATTTAGGCCTGGTCCATTCTTTTTTAAATATGTGTTTTGTAGATTATATAAATAACTTATTATAAAATGAATTTGGTCATTAAGACGTTTTGTTATGATGAATAAATTAAAACTTAGGCTATATTTGAAAAGGGTTTTTGAAAATAGTTTTGAAATATGGTTTTTGAGAACAGTTTTGTTTTGTAAAACTGAAGTTTCTTTGGAACCTACAATATTTTTAATTTATTTTTAATAGTTTTAAAAATGATTGTTATATGTAATACTTTATTTTTAATTATTCCACATACTTGTATAATTATTTTTTTAAACAACCCTCAAAAAACAAAATAAAAAAATAAAAAAATAATTAAAAGGTGTTATCTAAAAACACTTTATTTTCTATTCTTAAGAATATAAAACAAAAAACTGTTTCTAGTTACGGAATACATTTTTTTTCTAGAAAGCAGAAAATTATTCTAAAAAACAGTTATCAAATAAGCCATAAAAACTGTTTTAAAAAATAGTTATTAAATAAACTCATAATAATTCATAAATAAAATAAAGCAAATGTAGGTGAAAATTCAACTTCTAGATGAAAATAATTGATAAACAAGTACGATATATTACATATATTTTCTGTTTTCTTAAATAAAAATTTTTTATATAAAAATAAAATATTTTATAGAAAAAAATATAAATTTACATTGTTTTAAAAAGTTATTTTCAAAAATTTTTTAATTTGTAGTAGTAATTTTTTTTATATTTTAATTTTTTAAAATAATTTTAAAACTGTTATTTTTTTTCAATATAATGTCTATACCAAATAAGTATTAAAGTAATAATTTTTTATTTAATTTGTTGATAATAGATCACTCTCCTTTATCTTGAACATTTTTTTTTTTAAGAAATAAAACATCTTTTTTAAGGTCAATAAAAAAAATTATTTATGTTGTATTAATTTTCTTTAAAAAACCTATGATTTCAAAAATATTTATTATAAAATTAATTTTTGTACAAAATCTAGCTTAATTTATGCATAAAATTACTCTGAACTATAACTTGGGTAAAGGATATTTACATTTATGTATTTTTTTCAAATATTCAAATGCATCATTGATAAATATTTGTAAAATCAGAAACATAAATATGGTATATTTATTGAAAACGTTTCTATAAAAACATATTTTAATCATTTAACAATATGATAAAAATAGAAATTTGTTGGTAGATTAAATCATTTCCTTAAAGAAAATGTTTCCTAAATCGATATCAAATTAGATTATTATTCGCTTTTATAAATCAATCCCAAGTTTTTCTTTGGATGGGATTTCAATTTCAATGATGGTTTCATTAGATATCTTATAATGAGAATCCCTCTTTTTTCTAGTTCCTCCAACACCATGAATCCATTTAGATATGAGCTTGATACACTTTTCAGTTATTGGGAGAATTTAAGTACCCTCTTTCAAATTTAGGAATTAACACTCATTTTGTGCATAGGGATTTTTTTAAATTTGGAAAAACCAATTTTAATACAAATTTTGAAATTTAACATTATCTCTTAAATTGTAAAAACTCAAATTATTTTAAAGATAAAACAATCTAACATAAAGGTATATGAGGTTTAACGTGGTCCGTTCGATAGACCATATTTATATTATAAAGAATATTACAAGAAATAAAAATCATATACAATTATTAAGTTTTCGAAACATCTTATAGCACCTCAAACCACAAGCCTCTCGTTCTATTAGGTGCTCTCATTTTCCTCACATTCATATTCATCTTATATAGTTTTAATAAACTATCTTCCTCTCATAACATTTTTCCACACACGATATAGAATATTTCTAATAATTTTTTTTTATAAGAAAATTTAATATTATAATAATATATTAACTTAAAAAATATTTTATGTAATATTCTTTATTTAAAAAAAACAATACTAATTAGGAATTTAGTACCCTTATCAAAACTATGGTGGATTTGAAAATAAATTTTTAATTCCCATATTTGACAAAAATGGAATGTGATTAGCTTTCCTATGACTCAAAGTTAGGTTTACCGTCCAAGCTCATAACAACCGGTTATGGTTGAAGACTTGACCTACCTAGAATATATATTTCAATTATAAACCATAGGTTTCCGATGTGGGATTTAATCAAATAATGAAAATAAACAGAGTCCTTGGAGTGGGGCTCCAACCAAGACTTGTCATTCACAAAAAGGGCAGGAAACCAATATGGTCGGCAACCTTTTAATATATAATGTTGGAACATTTTTATATTAAGTCTCTTTTTAAAATTCTATCATATAAAATATTTAAATAAATATAAATATTTAGTTATTTATATTCAATTTTATTTTTATAATAAGTATGAAAATACTATAATTAATTAATATATTATTTTCAAATTTTAAAATAATAAAATACATAAAAAAACTTAAATATTCTATTTTTTTTCTTCTTAAATATATCTTCATATTTAAATATTTACATTTTTTATTCAATATATTATTGTATTCATATTTATCTTATAATACAAAGAAAAGAAAAATATTCTCCCTCTAAAGACTTCATTGCCCCAGCTGTCTCTACATGTGATGGATTTCAAAAATTTTCAAGATTGAAGATTCAATAGAATTTCAAGTCCGAATCCTCGCCTATAAATAGAGCATCAACGTTCTTCATCAGACAGAGCTTGAAAGAGCTTGGAAAGAGCTGAAAGAGTTCAAGAGAGAGCTTAGAGAGTTCAAAAGAAAGTGAGATAGAGAGTTCAAAAATTTTCTTGTAATTTTCCTCTTTCAGTCTGTTGTATTTATCAATCTGAATCATCATTCTACTGTCAACCAGCTTGTACTCATCAACTCTCTATAATCAAGGTATATTCTCAATAAACAAAATTTTTAGATTCAAATATCTGCGTTTTTATGTTTAAATTTCTACAATAAATTAGACAGAATTATACATTAAATATTTCCGTTTTCATCCTTGGAGATCATTAGACAGAATTAATTATTGCGTGCATAAACTGTTGTATGTCCTGGGTGCAAATTGTTCAAATTAAAGAAGAAGATAGGTACAAAACTGCTTTTACTGTCCCTTTTGGTCATTATGAATGGAATGTCATGCCCTTTGGTCTCAAAAATGCCCCTTCTGAATTTCAAAATATTATGAATGATATTTTCAATCCTCATTTTCAATTTATAATTGTATACATTGATGATGTTTTAGTATTTTCTGATTCATTAGAAAAACATTTTATTCATTTAAAGAAATTTTTTAATGTTATTAAAGCAAATGAAATGGCTTGTTCTGCTCCAAAAATGAAATTATTTCAAACAAAAATTAGATTTTTAGGACATGAAATTTTTCAAGGAAAAACAAAACCGATTCAAAGGTCAATAGAATTTGCTGACAAATTTCCTGATGAAATAAAAGATAAAAAACAATTGTAAAAATTTCTAGGTTGTTAAAATTATGTTTCTGATTACTTCAAATATTTGAGAATCATTTGTGAACCCTTATACAAAAGACTTAGAAAAAATGCACCTGCATGGACTGAGCATCATACAAGTTTGGTAAAAGAAATTAAACAAAGAGTCAAACGTTTACCATGCATCAGTATTCCTTATCCAAATGCATTGCTCATTGTAGAATCAGATGCATCTAATTTAGGTTATGGAGGCATATTAAAGCAAGAATATAACAATCAAGTTCATATAGTTAGATATCATTCAGGGATCTGGTTGGGAGCTCAAATAAATTATTCAACTGTCAAAAAAGAAGTTTTATACATAGTTTTATGTATTTCAAAATTTCAAAGTGATTTGATAAATAAAAAATTTTCTTTTTGCAAAGCTGCAAAAGATATTTTACAAAAAGATGTTAAAAATTTAGTTTCAAAACAAATTTTTGCAAGATGGCAAGCTTTACTTCCAAATTTTGATTTTGAAATTGAATTTATCAAATGAGATTTGAATTCCCTTCCTAACTTTCTTACTCGGGAGTTTTTGCAGGGTAAGGATCCTTCTCCATCCTAATGGGTACTCCCATTATGCCTCAACTTCCTTCATCATCCAAGAAAACCAAAGCTTCATATGCCATGATTTTAAACTTTTCAAATGTTCGTCCTACTTTTCCTTTACAAACATCAAATTCCTTTCAAGTTTTGAGTCCAGATTTTCTTCCTCTTCAACCTTCAAAAAGTTTTATTCAAGCTTCTAAATCAACCCCTAAAAATATTGTTGTTCAGAGACAATCCAGCCCTAACACTATTTCAACATTATCTTCTCCTTCTCATTCTCCTTCTCCTTCCTTTTCTTATAGTCAATATGTCAAAAAATCTAAAACCTTAGAAATTGCTTTCATTGAGCCAGAGTTCAATTATGAAGAGATTCCTAAAATTCTTCCTTACATCTTTCCTCAAGGAGTCAACTTCAATTCAAATAATCCTTTGAAAACTCGTCAATTTTATGAGTTCATCTTGGTGGACACCGATTCAGTTGAAATTACTCATAACACAGATAAAAACAATCCTCAGAGGATTGCTTTTTCCAAATGTCAAATTCTTAGAGTCATGACCATTGCTGATTGGAATAAAAAACCCTTCACTTGCAAGGCTTTTAGTCAACCTTTTCATCCCATGAGCTACAATTACATAGATTATATGGATGTTTGGTATAATATGTTTTATTTACAAAGCTACCAGCATTCTTGGTTCATCCAATTTTCAAGAAATTGCAATACCAAATTTCCTGTTTGGTTTCAAAAATGGTTGACTTTCTTTGGTCTACTAGACTCCTTATTTCCTCCTGAAATTCAAGAAAAATTCAACTTCTACAAGAGCAAGACTTCTTCTCAGTCTATCACTCAGCCTATATTTATATTCAATTTTATTTTTATAATAAGTATGAAAATACTATAATTAATTAATATATTATTTTTCAATTTTTAAAATAATAAAATACATAAAAAAAACTTAAATATTCTATTTTTTTTCTTCTTAAATATATCTTCATATTTAAATATTTACATGTTTTATTCAATATATTATTGTATTCATATTTATCTTTATAATTTAATTTCGTATATCAAATTTAAAAAATAAAATATTATTAAAAACATTAATTATATATATTTTAAATTTAATAAAATATAAATTTTATATTTATGATGTAAACGATTTCATCAACATTCGAACATGAGTTCGAGCACTCAATTAGGAAGCGATAATTTTTCTGATTCAATAATCGATCCAAAAACATTAACTAAATGGTGCAAACGAAAGAAGCTTACTCATAGCTCCATGGGTGACAAATATAAGCGTGCCTTATCATCGTAATAACTAATAACTAAAAAATGCAATGCCATTCAATACATGAGTTGGCGCCCGTTACAGTGGCAGCGGCTCCAGCTCATCCTCTGACCTTGTCAACGATTCCTTGAGATTGGCGCACCTGGTCATCTAATCTAACGGTTTGGATTCGTTCTAATGCCACTCCTCACTCCTGTACCCCGCTGCACCGCCAACACTGCCAATCCTACGGTGGACAATCCACCCTTCCGCTACTACCTTCATTTCCCACCGCCTTTCCCACCGGCGTTCTGCTCTCTGCCTCCACCTTCCGATTCGCGGCTTGTTTGCATTGATTCCCTCTTGGCCGCCCGATACGATTTTACGCTACGAAGTTCGGGATTCTCTCAGGTGAGAATCGATTCGGATTCTTTTGCTTGCGTTGGAAGCAAAAGGCTTCCATTTTTAAAGAGAAAGGCACTGTTAGGTTGTCGGGAAAATTGGAGAAAATGAAAGAAAAAAAAAAATGATGGATTGTTCTCAAGGGAAAGAGAATTTACAATTGTGATACCGATTCTGTTCTTGTGCAAATTTTCCTTTGTTTTGAGGTAGTTCGGTTGCATAAGTTTGCTTCCTGAGAAAACGTAGGGAAATAAAAGAATTTGGAATCTTAGGATAGTGACTCAAATGGAGTATACTGGGGAGATTATGATGCTGGTTTTTTTTTATAGACCACGTTTGCTAGTTCTTCTGGGAGAATTTCGGTGTGAAACCAGCTATAATGGTAGGTTTCTGAAAATCATCGGTTTATTCTACTTTGGTTCTGTGAAATATGCTTGTTCAGTCATGCTTGCAGCTCGAGGCGAACTGCATACTGCATATGCATAGCTTTTGAAAAGCATATGCTGCAATTTTCTCTCCTTTTTTCTTTTCTTTTTTTCTTTTTGTATAAAATGAATTGATGTTCCTAGCTAGGGTATAGGGTTCTGGTTTGGCCTCAAATATGTCAAGAACTTCTTATGCTTAAACACCGTTTTTCTCTCCGTTCTTTAGATTTTTCACAAGCTCAATTTTGGATTGACCTAGATCACTGTTCTTAGTATTCTTTGGCCTCTTTGAGCCTGACAAAGGTATGTGTTCCTTGGATTTTCTTGGAAACTTTGGTAAAATAGAAGGGTAAGGGATGGACTTTTTTTTGCTGATGATTGTGGTTTTATATCTGTTTATGAGATGGATTGCTTTATTTATCTAAAAAAAAAAATTTCGTTGCTAGGAATATGATATTTGAATGTCAGAGCATTGTTGTTCTTCATTTTGAATTTGAGGTTTTGCAATTTTCTTTCATTTAAGTTTGGTAAAGGCAGTTCTATTATTTTCATTTGAGGAATAAGATTATCTTCTCATTCTTCTTTTAAGTTCTTGGATTTTGTGAAATTTAAATGTGGAAAAGATTATGCACTTTCCAGAAGAAGAAAATATAACTAACCAAGATCTTGAGGGTAGAGAACCTGGATGTCTTTGAACTCAATGGCAGTTCTAACAATGTTTCACAAATAGCAAGTGGGACTATCTCACCAGTAGGCTAGTTTAAGTTCAATATGCTTTAATTGCTGACATGAAATTTCACTGGTTTAAAAGAATTTGCTACCATTAGGACACTATTGACACTTTGACAAGACGCATTCTCTTGGCCTTCTTCATTTAAGCATCTTTTTAAACCCAAAATCTCACATGTCCTACTTTCTTACTTCATTCTTTGAATTTTTTATACAACTTAATTTTTCGAATATTTACTATCATATTTTGTTTTTTCTTATAAACGTTAGGAATCTCTTGGTGAAACTATTATTTTCTTCTTTTCAGAAAAAAAAAATAAAAATGGAGGAGCTTTTGAATACTAAAATCAATTAATGATTAATATGATAATATCCACATCCTTAGTAAATTTCTTAAACAAAACATTCTGAAAACTTTATGAGTATTTTTTTTTCTATAGAACTCTCTGAACAAAGTAGTTAAATTTTATTGAACTGTTTATAATGAAATTTCTTACTTAATCGTTCTTTTTCTAAAAATGTAAGCTTCTTAAAATACTTTTGAAATATTTCTAGTTGATCATTTTTACTTTCTAAAAGTCATATGAATAAATTTTCTTACCCATATTATTTTTTTATAAAAATAAAACTTAATTTGCTAAAATTTGTGGGTATTTTGATTGATTTCAAGATGCATATATCATGTATATAATCTGATAGATTTGATCTTATTTAACTTTTGCTATAATATTTTAATAGAACTACCCAATTTAATATGTTTGTCCTTGTGCTTGTGTTCTCATGTTTCATTTCATGTTTGTGAGTGCTTGTATCATTGATCAATAGTTATTCAAACATGAAAATTCTTTAATAGGAGTTCAAAGTTTATTGACTAGATGTATTATTATTAATATTTGAAATTTTATATTTATTAATGTAAATTTTTTAGCACAACAAATTGCCAGCCTCGCCCATCCCCGCCCTACCCTCCCGCCCATCAAGAATTTTCTGACTCCTGCACTGTTTGAACTTGCATGTCATGTGTGTGCATTAGGGCCCCGTCTATATACAGTTGATTGAATGGCTGAACTGAATACCTTTTTATTTTATTTTTCTTTTCCCAGATAAGGAGTGGTATCCTCCTCAAGAATTTTGGGGCATTCCAGAAATTCTCATCATCATTTGTGCAGAGATTTAGTGGTTCTCTTGTTATGGGAGCTGTAGAAGATAGAGTAAACAACAAAGCAGGCCGTTTACCAGGGGAAGCAAGGAGAATTCTCCTATCATTGGCTTCTAGCTGGGACAATGTAACTGATTCAAATGCATTGCAGGTCATCCCACTTAAAGGTGCAATGACCAATGAGGTCTACCAAATCAAGTGGCCTACAAGCACAGGGGAAACCTCACGGAAAGTTCTGGTTAGAATCTATGGTGAGGGTGTGGAAGTTTTCTTTGACCGAGCCAGCGAGATCCAGACATTTGAGTTTATTTCGAAGCATGGGCAGGGTCCTCGGCTATTAGGGCGATTTCCAAATGGCCGAATTGAAGAGTTCATTCATGCAAGGGTAATTTTATGTTTATACTTATTGATCTGGACTCTCAAATTTTCAAATTTATCAATTCTGGAAATTCCTGAAATTGAATTGGAGATTGATTTAATTTCCAGATATGAATAACTCCCACTTGATAAAGTGATCAAAGATTTCCTTCATAAGATGATTGTATCTCCGAAAGCTTCAAAGTGATCAATCTGCTGATCAATATAGAATAGTCTCCGTTGTCCAGGAAGATGGCTAAGACCTATACCCAAAGCTTCCTTATTGCTAATGATGGGGAAGTACATTATGTTAATCTTTGCTAACCAAGATTGAAAATAGGTTAATCCATTGTGCCATTCCAAACATCAGATCACTTGGATGAACACTCAAGGATAGTGTCCCAAAATTTTTGGCCTTTATTACCTCCTAAAGGCATCCCTAGGACCCTAGGTACTTATGGGCCATCCACTAATCTATCAAGAGTCTTTGCTAGTCCAACATGGGCTGGACATTGATGCATCTGTTAGAATTTTGTCATGATTAATTTTGGGGCTAGATATTTTTCAGAAGAGGCTTTTGATGATTTTCAAATTCGGGACATCAGAATCTTGGTAAGAGGATGGCATGATAGTTACATCAATAAATTGATGATGTAAACTGAAGATGGGAGACTGTCTGTGTCAACCTCAAAAACCTCCATGAAGTCCATATCCGCAGCTCTAAGGGCAAATTATTAATAATGTCCTCCACCAAGGCAAAAAAAGAGAGGGCATAAGGATTGTATTGTCTGAGGCCTCTTCAGGCTCTAAACCAACCTTTAGCCTCTTCATTATTAACAGCTAAACTAATCACTGACAAAACCCTTCTTATCCATTCCCTCCATTTAACTGCAAAGCCTTTCTGGTTTAAAATTCATCTTGAGCACTACCTTTGCTATTGGATTTCCTACATTCTTTCAGCTTGTTGGCTATCGATGCTGCCTCTAGCATCTGCATGATACAGTGAATGAACGTCCTTTGGGAGGAAGAAACAGCCCCACGTTCAACTGCCATACAAAATTCTGAAATGATCGTATACAAGCTGGTCCCTAGGCTAATGGATCTAAAATCCTTGATTGTTAAGGATTTCATTTGAACCAGTGACTACTAAGGATCTGGTAAAGCCATAGGAGACCTAGGGCTTTTTCTCTATCCAGCTAGAAATGAAATACTCAATCTCTTCTTCTTTGACCCCTCTTGTGATATCAATTTTTTGACCTACTTCCTTCTAGCAGTAGCAACCTATGAAAAGGCTAGAAGTTAACAAGTTGAAACTTGAAAGTAATTTTAGTAAGACCACTTCTATACCTGCTTTTATTTTTTGTGTTTGATTTGCCATGTCTGCCTGCTAGATACCGTTACATACACCGAATGTTTTATGCCCCATCAATTGATTTATTTTTGTCTTTTTTTTTTCAGTTCATTTGTTGTGAGTATGCTGTGTTGAGCTTTTCCTGGTTCCAGACACCAACATTTACTCACCTCTTTACATACTCAAAGAACAGTGTCCTTAGCTGAAATAAGCATTTGGGAATCATATGCATTGGGGGATATGTCTTGCATGGAACTAGAGTAATATCAATTAGTCTTCATTATCTAGGATTTTGATGTCCCAAACATCTTCAAAAAAGGTTGTTCCCTGAAAACCTGGTCCTGTGAATTTTCAAAAATTCATTCATTTAGTTTTGGGGATTATGTAACTAATTGATTAATGGGTTTTCTTAAACATTTTTTCTATCAAAAGAAACTTAAGATAAATTCATATGGAAGGAACACTTCTATTAGAGTTGACTGAAATAGTTGGTCCAAAGGCAACATAGGCATCAAAATTGGGGGAGTAGCCCTTCCCCATGCAGCCGTCAACTTTGATGAAGGTGGATTCAATACCAGTCTATGGTACAACCCCTGTAGTGGCTTTACTATCATAGTACCTGGCACTTTAAATTTAACAATTTATATTAGTATAAATTTGACATTATGGTGATCACATGGCATAAAATGCTGATGAGGACCCATATTTCAATCGAACTCACCCGCTGCATCCTTGCGCCAAGAAGTTCAACTGCAATCCTTGTAACCATAAGATGAAAAAAATAAATCTATAACCTGAATTAGAAATAAGGAAACAAAGTGTGTAATATGTTGAATAACCAATTTTCTTAAAGGATTGGTTTGGGTTCACAATGTATATCATACTCTCCAACACCCTCCCTCACATGTAGCCTCTATTTTTTGGGCTTATAAGTGGGCTTAATAAATTGAGGATATAAACAATACAATGGTCAGTGGTGAGGTTAAAACACATGACCTCCCACCAAAAGGGGATCTACTACCTGTTGAACTACCAACTTTCCTAAAAGTTTAAGCTTTTAGGATTGGGTTCACAATGTATATCATACTCTCCAACATAATATAATAAACTATTTACAGTTGGTATCCCATTAGCTACAGCTCAAAACTTCATTATAATTTTTAAATGTAAATATAGTATGTCTTTCATTTATTAGAAACCTGAATCATGTTTATGGGGTTCAGTTTATGTTTGGGGTTGTTCATGTTTAGAGGATGTAACTATGGTTTTTGAAGGCTCCTTTTAACTGCTCAATAAGGCCCATTATAAAATGAAAAACTGTTGTAGTCATCCATCAGGGGGAAAATTGCTGGAGTTAAAGGAATGGTTTACTTCAACTTTCTCTGCCCATTGATTTACTTGTTATTCCCTTCTGAAAAAATGTAATATATATTTGGTTTTTCATATGGGAACTTCAGACACTATCAGCAGCTGATCTGCATGACCCAGATATATCTGATCTTATTGCAATCAAAATGAAAGAGTTCCATGATCTTAATATGCCTGGTCCAAAGGATGTTGTCCTTTGGGATAGAATGCGGTATTTTCACCTATTTCCTTTTTTTTTTGCTTTCCCCTTTTATAAGAAATAGATAATCGGTTCATATGTACCTCAAATAGAATGAGTTTTAGTTGCATCTAAAGTGTTAGTTTAATTACCTCAAATGATGATTTGTTCTTTTTAATGCCCAGAGATTGGCTCAGTGCAGCCAAAAACTTGTCATCCCCAGAAGAAGCTAACACATTTCAGTTGGATGCTATTGAGGAGGAAATCTCTTTATTGGAGAAGAAGCTTCCTGGAAATCATCTACATATAGGATTTTGCCACAATGATTTACAATATGGTAACATAATGATCGATGAAGAGACTAGCTTAATTACAATAATTGTAAGTTTTTTGTATTCTGGTCAATTTAATTTATAATTTTCCTCACAAAATTGTAGAGACACAACAGTAGGTTGTTGATTTTCTCAGAAGCCTGTGATATTAAATTTTCTCAGTAGGTTGTTGATTTTATTTGTCATGATTAGTGTATACACACACACACACACTAATCATGGCAAATACTTCTTGTACAATCATAATATACTATTGTAGAACTATGGGGCCTTATAATACTTTGATATGGCTAGATTGAAGCAAATGACATGACTTAGTTGATGTTATTTCAAACCATGGGGGTTCAGATCCACTCTCAGGACTAGGTTTTGACTCATGATAAAGGTTGTTCTCAAACTAGACTAACATTCATATCACAATGAATATACTTGGTATGACTAATCCAGATCCTGGCTTTGAGACTCTGACTTTGGAATATGTTATTCTAACTCTTCTTCAACAAAAAAATTATGAGAAATGATACAGTTACTAATTTTTATATGATTAAGAGAAGACTAAAGTAGCTTGTATTTGAGCCAATTTAACAAATGTATGAAGTGATAGGCACAAAGTAGTAAGTGTGCTTGTTTCTCATAAACTCAAGTATATTTGTGATGGAGAAGAGTGGGTGGGGAGGTTGGGGTTTAGTGGAAGAACCTTTCTCTACCTGAATATGCTTTGTGAAAGCTCCTTTGTATTCTTTCTGAATTTCTCATCAACTAGTTACGTCTTTTTTCTTTTCCTTCTCTGGAGCTGGCAGCTTGGGTGTCCTGGCAACACATGACTTACAATGTGAATACAAATTCTCTTATATGGCAAAGGGATGTCAATTACTTTGGATTATAATTTGGAAAGAAAAAGCAATTGAAAGATATGTCTCCAATTTTGAAAGAATGTGCTAGTTCAAATATCGCTGGTTTTTTTATGCAAAGAATAGTGGGAAAATATTTTCAAGTGGAAAAGGACTCATGATTAATGAAGATATTTATAAAAGTGAGTGTACACTCATTTATTCCGTGTTCTCAATTTGTGAATGGTGGAGTCGTCTTTTTCCCTAAGTCTACCTAAAATGGGTTGCGTTGCATGAAGTCTATATGTTACAGTAAAAAAATAATTTTAGCTGATCAATGGAATAATGCTGTGAAATAGAAAAAGATTAACATTTTGGAAATGTTGCATCTTGCTGTGGTTTATCAATCCAGGATTTATAAAAGTATCAATTAGCAGAATATTTGTATTTACTTTTTGTGGTACTTGTATGGCGGATTTCTTTGGTACGGTGCATTAATAAAAGAAATTTCAGATATAGAGTGGCATCAAAAGTGAATAGGGATTTTAATTCCTTTCTTCCTCTTCTTTTTTATTTTTTTATTTTTATTTTTTACTTTTTGTTTTATTTTATTTTTCTTGTGTGGATGGAAATCCTTTAAAAGTGGATGGTTATAGGTGTCTCAAAATCCCCCTTAAAGAACACCCTTTCCTCCTAAGTGATTCTCATCGAGGACTTCACTTGACTATCAAAACAACATCAGTAATTTCTATGCTCCCCTTTTCTATGCCTTTTGGCCCTTAATCCTTTGTTAACTCACTGTGCACTTTTCTGTGCTTCTTTGCTAGATGCTGTTCGTAATATTATTGCTTGTCTATCAAATACATGATGGATGATCTTTTTGATGACTTTATATGAACTAGTGGTTCTAAAATCCTAATTTCATTAAATCTTGTTAAGCAATCAATTTGGCCCAAAAGCTTAAATTCTTAAGTAATGGATGGACAATATATATCAAACTAACGTTATCTCCCATGTGCGGCTCCATATCCACACTTGAAGAGATAAATGATGAATTACAGATCATAGAGAAGAATAAATAGATGAAAAGACTCGAACTTGAGACTTCTAGAAAATCAAAGCTCTGATACTGTGTTAGCCTGCTATTTTAATAGAAAAGCTCAAGCTGTTAGGTAATGAGCCAACAATATCTACAAGCTTAACAGATGTATCTTTCTTAACGATGAAAATGTTGAAGCTGGAGTTGGAGCCACGGGCGATCACCTGTTGGGAATAAAACTGGTTGAGAACTTTCAGTATATCCCCTCTACAGGTCTTCTAGCAATCTTACTAATCTGGGCTTGAAGCTTTGCAATATCCCACCTCTATCATTTCAACTCATAGAATTTTTCTGAGGTCTGACTATTTTTCTCATGTTACTCACCACCCAATGGAAAAGTTTAAAATTACATTTCCATTCCTTCACACCTCATACCAGTTCACTCACATTTGATTATATTACCCTCAAGTTAGATTTGTTAGATGCTCTAAGGGATCTTAAGTCCTTCAAAATTTTCCTAATCATAAGAGGGTTAAAATTTTCAATGTACTTACGCATGGAGTCGTAGATCTAAAAAAACCTGTTTGTCTCACCCAATGAGCTTATCCTTGATAGAATATAAGTTGTCACTTAAAATTATGGATGCCAAAACATGAAATTTGGCACCCACCCCCCCATCATTTAATAGAGGTACCATGCTTGGAGTGTTGAAGCCACATGTTTGAGCACAGCCCCACCTAATAGGGTTAAGTTCATAGTCACAGGTCAGTGGCCAGAAACAAGCCTAGGCAACATCTCCCTGCACAATGTTAGGAAATCTAGAATCCCATTCAGCACTGGACAGAAGTCCATCCAGTCTTTTGCAAACCAAAACCTCTTGCATGTTGAACCATGTGAAAGGTACATTCCTCAGAGGACTAAACTCCCCAAATTGCCTAAAAAATAGCCAGCTTGCCATGTCCATGATGGTGGTTTACTCTTGGTTTGTATTGTCTGATGCTGCAGACCATCTTGCCTGCTCTTAGTTTCTTGGTTTTTCATTTATTAAATTAGATGGAAAATTGATACTTAGATGACATTAGGTGAAAATGATCATTCCCCATGCCTTTGTTTATTTGAAACTCATGAAGGCATGACTATCACTTGATATGAATCAGGCACTTGTCTGCCTTTTAGTCAATATTTTTGGAGCTTAACTAGCTGTTATTCATCTAATTCTGCTCTCTTTACCAGGATTATGAGTATGCAAGTTACAATCCTGTCACTTATGACATAGCAAATCACTTCTGTGAGATGGCTGCTGACTATCATACAGAAACGCCTCACATTTTGGACTACAGCAAATACCCCAGTGGGTTCTTTTTCTTATTATGCTTTTTATGCAACTGTTTTAACTTGCTTTTTCTTTTTTCTTTTTCTTTTTTTCTTTTTTTTTTTTTTTCTCTGAAGAAGCTCTCTTTTCACCTGGAACAGGTTTGGAGAAGCGGCAGAGATTTTTGCGCATATATCTGGGCCATGCAGGTTGTATTTGGTTTTCATATGGGACAAATTAACATAGGCTTTTGTAGTGTATCTTTCTTCTTCTTCTTCTTCTTCTTTTTTTTTTTTTCTTTTCTTGTGGTAGCCATGTGGTTTTGCAGTTTAGCATTATATCTTTCTGTTTCCTGTCAAAATAAAAGTGACTAACTGAAATGAATTTTCCTATCCTATGTTGTTGAATGAATATAAATGCATTCTTGATATACTTGGAGTTATCTGAAAGCAAAGTATAAAGTGGTGCTGGTACAAACCTCTGAAATTATCAAATCTATATGCAGGTGATCAACCTAATGACCTTGAACTGGAGGTGCTAGTTCAAGATGTCGAGAAGTATACCCTTGCAAGCCATCTTCTCTGGGGCTTATGGGGAATAATATCAGTATGTCCCACCTTCTCATCCTTACTCTTTTGATAGGAATTTTGCATTATATGGTACCACTTGGGAACAATGCTAAACTGTGGCTGAATCATATTGGGATCAGATTGTTGAACATTTGGACCATGATCTGAACCCTTTGCTGTATTTTTCTTTAGTACAGTGGGAGATTTATTTTTATATTTTAACAATTAAAGTTCCTAACTCAACCTAGTTAATTTAGCTATTACGACATCATTCAGAATTTTTGCTTCTTATAACTCAACCTAATTAATTTAAACATTATGATATTATCATTTCTTTCTGCTTACCATGTGAGGTTCTAAATCATAAATTAATTTAACCATTATGACATCGTTTAGAGTTTTTGTTTTCTATAACTCAACCCAGTTAATATAACCCATTTATCTCTCCCTCCCTCCCTCCCTCTATGCTCTGGTGGCTGGCATTGTGCCCTTTTTATAATGTGTGTTTGTCCAACATGTTGAGTGCGGTGGTCCCAAACAGATGGACAATTTCATCAAACAGCACTCTTCTACCTGATCTTAATCAATTATTGGGCGCTTACCTTTTCATGTATGGACTACAGTTTTGTCCCTCCCTCCCTTCTCTATCCTGTTGGATGAGTGGCATGTTGCCCTTATCTTGTACTTTGCATTTTGGAATGCTTGATATGAATCAAATAATTGGTACTTAACCCTTCATATATGGGCTACAATTATTTGATGGCCTGGTGTAAAAGCTAGGGAAGAGAATTAATGCATTCATCCCTTAGAAGTTTCCTGGTTTTAATCATTGTATCTCTTTTCTGTTTTTCAGGAACATGTAAATGAAATTGATTTCAACTACATGGAATATGCAAGGCAGAGGTTTGAACAATATTGGTTAAGGAAGCCTGAGCTCTTGGGTTCTTCTGGACCTGCTTCTGACGGTACCACCGGTGCTTACACTACTATCTAGTTCCTAATTTGCTTTCTGTTTCTTTTCACACTGTGCAAACTGGGAATATCATTTTGAAGCATAATCATGGAGCCCATACACTGATTAGTAATTGCAAAAGAATCATTTTTATTATATTTCGAGAATATTATTTGTGTTTAAATGTTGCTTCTATTCATCAAATTGTCATTCCTTATCCTTTTATCATATTGATTTTTAATCTATGAACATTTTTACCCCAAACTAAGTGCTGTCATCCTTAAAAGTGATGGACATGTTTAAACCCCAATTTTTGAAAATTTTAGAACTAATTAAAAACTCCCATTCACATCTTAAGAAGCTGGTACACACAATGAATGAGAAGCTGGTACACTTGATTCACACATCCAACCCTGATTTGGTAATAATCATCCCCTATTAACAAGATCCCCTGTAGGATGTTTGTCCTTTCCGTTTCTCAATTCATTGAGCTTAATTTGATAACTTGCTCAAGTCAGTCTGACTTGATTTTGAACTCCATTACATTGAAATGTGAAACTGCAACAGCTATGAAGCTTCTTTGCTCAAGCTCAAAAGCCACCACACAGATCCCACACTAGATCTAGATCCCAATCCGTTTTGATTATTGAACTGGTAGATCTTGATACTCCATTGTCAATGTTTCTCCACTAGTAGCAGCTGTCCTGGTTTTTACACCTAATGTTCATGATTCCATCTAGCCGACTGAGGAAATGAACCCAGATGTAAGGCTTGGGTTCAGCTTTACCAGCTTGAAGGAGTTTAATCTAACCCACCCTGTAAACATCAACGTATCATCATCTAAACCAGGAAGGACTTGAAACTCAATTCTTTGTAATGCAAGTTTTAGCAAATGGTCTTCTTCCCTTTCCCAGTTTATTCTAATGTGAGTTCTGGTTTGCAGGTGATTTGTTCAAGAATTCAGGGAATTCATGAGCTCAGCAAGGAAGCTAGCTGGTTGGATGATTATAGCAAATAAAGAGGTTCTTCACTTTGGTTCTTGGGCGTTCAAGTCAGGCTGACCTCTGGAAACTTTTCAATCTCTGTATTTACTTCTAAGCAGGACTTCAATAACATTTCAATCATTTTATTTTTTCCCCACTACACATGGTTACAATAAAGACATTTTGGCGATATTTGGTACTTGGGACGAAAAATAAAAATGAATATTTTGTTTTCATTTTTATTTCCGTTTTAATAGGAATGGATTTGGTAATAATAATTCATTTACATATAATTTAAAATAATTTTTTATTTTTTCAATTTGACCAAGCATGTGTTGAAAGGGTTTTTCCTTTTTCTTTTTTTTTTTTCCTTTTTTGCTAAATAAAAATGGTAAAAATAATAATATTTACTCAATAAATAAAAATTAACCATAAAAGTCATACAAACTTAATGAAAATGAGATTTTATTTATTTTATAATTATTTTTTATTTTATTTTTATCATCATTTATATTTTAGTAAATAAAGAAATGTGATAGAATATTTTATAACTTCAAAACCTTAACTATAAAAATTCCATTTCTCAATTCATATTTTTAAAATTTGGGGATACACAAATGACAATTAACTTTTCTTAAATTTGTTAGTTAAAAAATAATTTTACTTATCAATAACAAGTTTGAGTTCTCTAATTATTATTTTATTTATTTAATTTTTATCCTCATATATGAAAAAAAAAAAAAGTATATAAGGAAAAAAATATATAAAACTATAACTAAATTACCTCATGTGAAAAAAGGTCTCCCATCATAATGACTTAATTTCAAATAATATCCTAAATAAATTAAAATTAAAATAAAATAACAATAAAAAAATATTTTTTAAATAATTTGATTTGATTTGATTTGATTTTTCTTAAGTTTTTAATCACTATTGATTTGAAATTTTGTAAAATATATTTACTCAAATCCGCAAAATGAAGTTAATCTTTATTTAAAAAAGAATACCTTATACATGAGTACAACAAAATTTTGTATAAATATTCTATATTTATTTTTTATATTTTTATTTGATTCATTATTTTTGTTTGTACAAGGTAATAAAATTTGATACGATTTACTAACATAATTTGAACTTGACACATTTTTTATAGGTTTTAAAAATAGATTTTTACATAAATCTACATAACCCTTTGACTTCAATCCATCTATTTATTAATTATATTGAATAACTTGATTATAACCCATAATCAATTCAACCCATATTCCATTTATTTAAAATTTGATTTTAAATAAATAGATTAATTGAATCATAATTATGTCAAATAAAAAAATTACTAATGTTAAATAAAACCCAAATAGACAATGTACTTACCATGTCAATTTTGAGAAAAGAACAATATATATATATATAGTTGACTGGAACTGCAAATTGAAAAGGGTGTTGGACTTGAGATGCGTAGAGAATCAGACCATTCCCAGAAACTGTGGTCATCCCAAAACCAACTCAAGGGTCCATTCAAATTCCACCACAAATCACCAATCCAAAATCAAAATACACAAAAACCCAAAACCCCAAAAGCCAAAATAAACAAAAATATCTTCTCCACCCTCCCTAACCCAGTCCTCTCCTTCTCTCCTTCTCACACACTCCAACCCATAACCAAGCCTAAAAAAAAGAGTCCCACTAACCGATTCTTGCTCTTTTTCATCCAAATGGCTTCTACTTTACAGTCTATGCTCTCTGCCAATTCTTGTTATACTTTCATTTCTCCTAGATTCTTGAATAACCACCAAAAGACTAAGAAGCAAAGCTGTGAGCTCTTCAGAGTCAGAGCTTCCTCTGATGACTCTGACTGCAATGATGAAGAATGTGCTCCTGACAAGGAGGTATTTTTGTACTATTTTTTTTTTCTCTTTTTGGTTGCTTAGAAAATGTGGGTGTGGGAAATTTGTTATAAAAATAGTATGTAGATTTACTTCTTTTATTGTTTCGTTTGTGTTTCTATGTTTTTCTTGGGAATCCAAATGCAATAACTTGATGGGGTTTGGAAATTTTTGTTTTTTGGCATTTGGGTATTTTTGAATAATTCAGAGGTCGCTGGATGGATGGGATGAATTTAGGTTAGTAATATCCTGAGAATTTTCTTTGAAATGCTTCAGATGAATTTTCTTGCTTTGGCATGAAATTGTTTTGGAACTTCAGTGGTGGTGGCTTAATTGGAACTTTGCAGTTCTAGTGACTGCTGAATCTCAGTCTGAATTTTGAAAAAATAAGCCTTTATTAGGAGGAATTAGACCAAATATTCAAGGAAGGTATCAGTTATGCTGCAAGTATTGTAAATCTTGGGGTTGATGTAGAAATTCCTTGCTCATAAAACACGTTTTATAATTTACATAAATTTTTTTGAGAATTTTGGAACAAATTTGAAGCGTCTTCGATATTTCTGCAAAGTGGTGGAACCAACAATTGAAGATTTGGAAAAATTTGAAGTGTTTTCAGTTTTTTTGTAAAGCAGAGGAACCAACAACTGAAAATATGGAAAATAGTGCAGTAACTTCGTACAGAATAAGCCAAGAAAACTGTTGTCTAATAGAATTTTATTTTTGAAAATAATTGTGATTGTTACCAGAGAATTGTTTTTGAAAACGTTCTCAAAAAAATCCTAGATTTGATGTTTATCAGTGTGGAGGAGCAGCCATCACTATATAGAAAATTGTTGCCTTTTGGACAACCAAGAGAAACAGGGTCCTAACTCCACCAATCAGGTGGTAAGACATTTGAGCAAAGCTTAGTTTGGTTAATCTAGACCATGGATCACAGGCCTCTTGCCTGGCCATTATTGTGTTGCTCTTTGCGCATAAGATAGTTGTTTCAAACTCATAACTTCTTCTGTTGAGAGAAGTTCCTAGTGAGTGCTTGTCTCCACTTCTCTCAGATGTCTCCCCCTCTTCCCCACCAAACAAAAAAATCGAAAGAGAAAAGGAAGGGAACCCACACTATGAGAGGAAAAAATGGCTGTTTCTGTTGGTAATTGGTTTTGTCCGAATTAAACTTCACCACATATTCCTGTGGCCAACTAGGGTTTAGCTTGTAGGAAAAATAAAAAATTACAAATCAGGGGTCGACATCCCATTGTGTAGCATCTGTTACATCTGATTTCAACCATGGTCAGTATTGATTGTATGGAATGATGGTATCATTTCTATTTAACAAGAGCACCTCTCAAAGTTTGAGCAGCACCAGCTTGAACTATTTTTTTTATAGGTAAAGATCAATTAATTAGAAGTGCCTAACAAGAGGGTGCACAAAAGCAACAGTACCTGCTTGAGCTATATCAGCACTTGCTATTTTGGTGGGTGCTTGGCCTGGATTTTGCATCTTATCTAAGTTTCCTATGGAATATGGAAAGATAAGTTTAATTTTTCTTTCTTTCTTTTTCAATATGGAAAATGATGAATTAGTTTTATGGATGACCCTCTTCTTCTTATAACTACCTTGACCATGCAATTGTTTTGGTTCAAGTGCATTTGGTTTCCAGGGTTCTGCATGAATCTTGTCCTACAAAATGGCTATTCAGCTTACATTCACCAGTTAGGAGTTCTAATGCTTTGCTTGTGGTTAAAACAGGTTGGGAAGGTGAGCATGGAATGGGTAGTTGGGGACAAGACCAAAGTGGCTGGAACTTTTCCACCTCGCAAGCGGGGTTGGACAGGTTATGTTGAGAAGGACACTGCTGGACAAACAAACATATACTCGGTTGAGGTTAGTTGCTTCAGAATGTCTAATCTCCTAGGCTTCTATTTACATTTTTTTTTTTTCACTACAAGAAACATCATGCCAAATTAAAAGTAGTGTTTCAATGTCCATAGAGTTTGCTTATTGATTGAAGGGATAAAATAAAGGTTCTGCAATTATTTGTTTAAAAGTTTTTTGACTTCAGGGCGAATTTTCTGGGTAGTACAAGTATTGAGATAGACATGATGGTTTTAGCAAAGTAATCGATATGGACAACAGAATCTATTATAACATTGGGGTCATGTCTAGAGGCCATGATCATGTTTAAGGTGTTTCAGACATTAGTCCAAGGAGTGGCAGAGAAGGGCCAGTGATTCGGACGGAACTCCTTGATAGGAGTTTCTATTTGTTTTCCTTTACCAAGACTTATTTGTTTTCTTTGTTTTACAATCTATAAGCAAGGTCTTATTATTTGCACTTGGGTCTAGTCTGAGCTGATTAATTTCCATTATTCCTGTATAAATCATTTATATAAGGATGGACTTCTGTGATTGTTTCAGAGTTCAGGCAATATTTGATATTGCTCTTAATAGCATGTCCAAATCATACCAAACTCTCCCAAGTCCTAAGAATCATTACCTTAACCATTAGACCACCATTAATAGGTCTATCTGTGGTTGATAGAAAGACCATAGACCTCATATTCATCCCATGATAATGAATTTTCCCAATTGACAGATCATGGAAGAACTCCAAACTTGTAATCCCTCCATCTAACGTTTCAAACTTATGCAGCCTGCAGTTTACATAGCAGAAAGTGCATTCAGCTCGGGCAGTGCAGGTTCTTCTTCTGATGGATCAGGAAGCGCAGTAACAGTCAGTGCTGGCATAGCTGCTATCTCAGTCGCTGCAGCTTCATTAGTACTTTTGCTGGTTGGCAAGAACCCACCCCAGATGCAGACAACAGTAGACTACTCTGGGCCATCCCTTTCTTACTACATCAACAAGTTTAAATCAGCAGAGCTAGTCCAAGCCTCAGTGCCTACAGAACCTGAAGCCTCTCCACCTGTACAGCCAGAAATCTCAGCCCCAGAAATCACAGGTTGAGCTTTCTTAGGCATCTCAAGTGGGCTTTCTCTTTCAACCATAACAACTAAGGGAAGATTTTGCCTCTACACTACGAATGTATATCTATTTTATGATGAGAATATATATACACATGGGGGATACTGCAGTTCTGAAGATATATTAATATCAGAGGAACAAAAAAATTCATTCACATGAATGGAAAATATAATTCTGTGCCCTTTTTACCAAATCGACTGGTGAGTTTGCATTTGCATTTTTTGATGGATGGTTTTATTTTATGTTATTCATTGATTGATGCAATTTATAAGGATGTGTTTGTTTTGATCTTTTTATTGCCTCTTAAGGTTTTTAGAGATCAATTTTATGGTTTAGAAACAGTGCTTTGAGTACATCATTGAATATAGTAAAGCAATTTTGACATTAGTTATTAAAGGAAAGAAGAATTTATAATTCATCAAATAAAATAACGAAAATGCTTAAAGCATTGACAAACTAGGTTGTTTTTTTTTTTTTTTGTTTAAGTTATCAAAAAAATTCAAAGATATTTTCAAAAGAATTTCCAATAATAGCAAGAAATATGACTATAAAATTTTTAATAATTTTTAGAAAATTTTTGCTATGAAACTTTTAGAAAATGATTAATTTCATTAAGTTTCCTTGAGGTTTTGACTAAATATATCTAGTCCATGTAGATTTGAAATTTCATCGTATACTTGTCTTATTTTGAGTATAAGGGAAGGTGAGTAAAAATAAAAAATAAAAAAGATAGGAGAGGTATTTGATGAAATTTCAAATCATCAAAGATTAGATGTATTTAGTCGAAACTTAAAGGGAAGTGAATGAATTAACACTTCAGAAAATTTTAATATTTTTTATTTTAGATTTTTTAAAGTAACTAAATATGCTTGGAAATGATAAAAATTTTATTTAAATGTCATAATATAAATATAACACCATCATTAAAACTTAGTATTTAAATATATTGTTTCAGTATCTATCATAAAGACACTATAAACCATGTAATATATATTATTTTGGTTTTATTGTTTGTACTCTAATTTCAATTATTTGTACTATTATGCCTTGACATCATTTATTTGCATTTTTTTCGATAACTTATATTTCATCATGCATATTCAATGGTCCAAATATTTTATTCGATGGGTACCATTATAGTATCACAACATTTTCCTTTCTATTTTGGATATACTTCTTGATTTTGTTTTTGTTTTTGTTTTTTATTTTAAAAACAAGAAATAATATTAAAAATAGTTATTAAAACAATTTTACAACTTCAAATTTTAAAATAATATTTAAAAAACTAAGCAAGTCTACATTTTTTATAGGATTTTTTATTTTTTTATGGAAGTTTTAATTTTAAAAATAAAAAATAAGAAGTATATTCAAATGAAGCATATCAACTGTTATAAGTTACAAAAATTGATTATTGGTGTGATAAATTAAAGCATGATTTGGATAACAAGAAATACAAAGAGGAAAGATTATTTTTTTTCCTTTTCTCTTGTCCCTAATGATATTTTGTTGGATAAATTTAGCGAATATTATAATTAAAATAAATAATTGATTATTTACATTATCAATAAATATTATGTCTATATTTAAAAACTTTCAAATTTTATTTTATTTTTAAAAAAAATTACTACTATTTTGGGTTTGTGACATTTTACGACATGTGTAATTTATCTTCATCGATAAGATCAAACATGGGAACATCTATATTTAAGGTAAAACCCACTAAACCTCTAAATGTAAGGTTTTTATGTATGTATGCTTCAAGTTATCTTTAAGAATATTCTTAAGAATAGTTTACATGCACCCTAAGCAATCCAAGGTTGGGATTTGAGTAATCAAAGATTATCAATAATTAGTATCAGAACCCTAAGTTAGGATTTAACATGCTAGAACTATTATAGGATATGTTAACTTTGTTTTGCAGGGTTTGTTATTCATCTTATGTCCATAGGGATGAATATATGATATTAACTAATATCATGAGATTGAATGTAAGTTATTATCTAGTTGTACATTTTAAAAGAAGTTTAGGAATTTTTGTTGATGTAAAACTTCATTCTTTTAATTCCTAGACGGGTTGTGTGCTTTGGTTTGAAAGACCACAAAAATTTTTCTTAGATATGAATATGATTTAAAATATTGGAAAATATCAACGATTTTTCGTCGAAATATTGCCTGTTGAGAGGGCCCGACACGAAATATGGTATGAAAATTTTGTTGCTCTGATTTTTCGATTATCGACAATATTGTCGATATTTCACTAATTTTTGAATATGTTTGGGGAGGGAAAAGTGTGTTTTCATACATTCATATATATAAAAAATCACAAAATAGGAACTTAAGTTTATAAAATATAAATTTTAAAGAGTTATTTAAAAATAATTAGTATTTCATGCATTTTTTTTTATCAATTGTAGTATATTTGACCATCCAAGTACTTACATTTTCATGGTATAAGTATTGCATTTGATCATTTTAAATACTTTCTTTAACTGAAGAGCATATGAAATTTGAATTATTTTTAAAGAGCCCCTATTTTACAATTATTTTTTATGAGTGCATGAAAACACATTTTTGTTCATTTCTTGAAATATTTAGATACTCTTAGGCTATCTTTGATTAGCCCAATATAGTATGAGATAAGACATAATATATTCTATCCTATATTTGGTTAGTAATGAGACTGGATAAATTATCTCATCACTTATCTTATCATATGTTTAACCAAACATGTGATATGATAAGTGGTGTGATATATTATCTACCCTCTATTTTTCATCCCTTTCATATGGGATATGTTAAACTCATGGGAATATATGAGATATACATATCTCATGCATAAAAAATTTATTTATTTTATCAATTTTTAATATATTCATCTTATAAAATAAAATAAATATTATAAATTAAATTTACGATTCAAAAAGAAAACCAAAAAAATATTTATAAAATAATATTAATATATGATATATAAAAATATTTTTATATATTAAATAACATAAAATAAAATAAATGTAATGCTTAAATATTTTAATCATAAATATTGTTAAACATAAAAGAAATTTTATTTTTTTAAAATAGAAAATATTTGAACGTGATATAATTTTTATTTTAAACGTGGAAAAATAATATATTTCATATTATTTTTTTATTAATTTCACAAACTAAATATAAATATAATATAATATAAAACATCCCATTCGATATGTTATTTTAAAATATTATATCCATAAAATATGTATATTCAAGGATATCATATTCCAATGGAAATCATATCTTATCTAATAAGATATGATATCCTATAATATATAAATCATATTCTATTGTATCCCGCTAACCAAACAGTAACCTCATTCTTTAATTTAATGTAACACAAACCCTGAATGGCATTTCTATCATTTCCATCTTAACTCAAACTCCTTTCTTTGCTTTAATAATAACCGCCTCTTGCTCTGCCGCATCACTTGCATCCCTTCTCTATATTGCGCTGTAAAAAACTCTTGCACGCATATGTAGGAGAGTGGCATGACATATGGGTCTGGTCCAATTCATATCCCATTCTTGAATAATCTCCCTCACTCCATGAAACAAATCCTTAAAGAATGACTTCACCAATAATCACCAATCTCAAAACTCCATACCCTAACATTCATGACTTCATTCCTGAAAAATATTGTGTAAAGGCTCCATGAAGGGTTTGACAATTTCCAACTGCCACTCAAGGAAGTTTCCAATGAACCTTGAATTCCACAAATCTCTAGTTTCCTAATGACCTCTATAATCCATCACCTTTGGTCTGCCATGTACAACAACTTGGTGAGTAGTTCTGAGATGCAGGCCACATATCACGCTCAAGCCTTACACTCTCCCAATTGCTTGCCCAATTTTAACCTCACATACTAGAGAATCTCTTCAACCCCTTCCACAAAAAAATACTTTTTTTTTTTTTTATAATAGGAGCAATATACTCTGCCAGTGTGATATGCACAACAAGTAAGACACCAAAATAGAATCCAAACATTTTGTTAGAAGAGCACTGAAAGACATTATGCCTTTTTTATATGCACAAAAGTTCAAATATAGGCAATACCCGTTATACAACTATTAACAAGCTAAATATTATTTCAGTTCTACGTTCCTCTGTCTAAAAATACCCTACATAGTTAGAACAAAACAGTCTTTGATGTTCCATGCATTAAAGAACCAACATCCAAATAGATTATGTATTATGCATAGAACAAAACATTAAGAGTCAAAGTAAAAGAGGAAACCATATAATAATTGTTTATTATATGTTTATTATGTATTATGCATAGAACAAAACAGTCTTTTTCTTATTTGTTTATTATGCTTTACAGAATCTGCCTGTATGATGCTCAATACTGAGTTTACATTTAAAAAATTTATCATACCAAGCATTGTTTACACTAGATAACCATATATTTTTTATGTTTTGTTCCTTAATTCTTTCTTTATTCTTCATTTTAATTGTGTGATTCTTTGTTTGAAAATTATTATTTCTCTAAAATATGTGTTTTTTAAATAGAGGATGTCTAGCAATGTAGTTCAACCATTACAACAACCAAGTGGTGAAGAAAGTGAAAAACAAAGCAAGGCTTATTGGGATGATATTGCAATGGATGCTTTTATCAAAGTTTGTGTGATTGAGACTTTGGCTGGAAATAGACCAAATAGTCACTTTAGCAAGTTGGGATGGAAAAATGTGGTAAAAGCCTTCAATAATTTGACTGGAAGAAACTATCAATATAAGCAACTTAAGAATAAATGGAGTTCTCTTAAAAAACTTTGGAATACCATGATTGGGAAAGAGACTGGCCTTGGGTGGGATCCTATAAGACAAACCATCAATGCAAGCAATGAATGGTGGGACAAGAAATTGAAGGTATGTTTTGTTTATTCATTAAATTTATTTGATTAATTTATACATTGGTTATGAAATATGATAAATTAAATACTCTTGTAGGAGAATCCTGAAGCAATAAAGTTTAAAACAAAAGGCTTGAAAAATGTTGAGCAATTAGACATACTTTTCAAAGATATTATTGCTATTGGTGAAGGAGCTTAGGCGCGCACCATCAGAAGGCTTTGTAGGACAAGATGTTGATGATTCATCTAAGGTGGGGGAACACAAAGATAATATAATAGAAGGCCAAGATAACTCTAGTTGCAATCTGTCACTTGATACTATCTCCCATAGTTTTGAAGCTACTTCTCAACCTTCTATGGAAAAAAAGAATGAAGGAAGAAGAAAGAGAAAACGAGATGAAACCAAATTTGAGCTTGTGGCTATCCAGTTAGAGCGCATTTGTAGTGATGTGGAGAATAGGTCTTCTATCTCATCTAGAGGAGATAAGCCAGGTTGTAGCATTGCTGAAGTGATGAAAATTATACGTGGCATGCCTGAAGTGAAGAATGACTTTGAGTTATATATGAAAGCCACATAGTTCATGGTTGTCAAGGAAAATAAAGAGATGTTTGTTGCATTAGAAGACCCAATTGATCAAATTGCATGGCTTAAACATAAATATGTTTGAGTGTTGGAGTTGTTTCTTGTTCTTATATGGAAACATATTTTTGTTACCTAATATTGTTTAGTTGTTAGGTTAAGGGAAGGAAAGAGATGTTGGTTTGCTTTATGTGAATTGAAAAGTCATTATGCCCTTATTTGATACTTTTTATTGTTTCTTTCTCTAAAAATTGTGACTGTTAGATGAGCTTTGGTGGTAAACTTCTTATAAAATTTTGTATTGTTTTTCATTTTATTAATGTGTAGTTCCTTTGTTTTTTTATTTTATATTTCATCTTAGTCATTTAACATTTTTTTTAGGTTCATTATTTCAATAAGATATTTTTTTAATGTAGAATGTCTAGCAATGGTAGGAATTCTAAACTTTAATGGTGTACTTTCTATTTTTTTAATGTAACTATATTAATTGAAAATATACATTATTGTTGTTTATTAATGTATTTCTTTTTTTTATTTGTGTAGATGTCTTCTAATAATAATGATCAAAATCCCCCCTTTTTCTGCTATGAAAACATTTGTTTTCTTATTTACTTTTAATTAGAATTTTTTTTGAGAAATTAATAGATAATCATATATTGTTTTACTTCGAAAATTATCTTTTATTCAATGTTCTTTTTTATTGATTTAGATGTTATTTTGTAAATATTTTTAAAAATTTTATTATAGTGATAAAACAATGATTAATTTTAAACTAATATATAATCAAATAATTAGTCATATCATAATTGATATTTATTTATTAATCCAATTCTTTTTGTAAAATTTTTTCAAAATTTTATTTAAATCATAAAAAAATATTATTTTTAGTTTTTTTTAACAATATATATATATATATATATATTAGATGTTTATATATTTTGTTGTAATGAAAAGTTTTTTGTTTACCATACTATTTTCTTTTTGTAATTGAAATTATATGTCTTTTTTGATAATTTATTAATACTAAAAGTGTTTTTATACTTATACAACATATTATCAAAAACGCTATTCAAATTATTTTTTCTGATTCTCATAAAAGTGTTTTACATAGAAACACTGCAGAAGGAAACACTTCTAATTAAAACACTTCTACTAGAATCACTGCCAAACGGGCTCTTAATTGTATGACCTAAAGTAAAAAACAACTTTAAGTAATAAGTAAAAACAATTAATTTATTTTTAAGTCCACATCTTTATTTTACCTTTTCACCCCTATTTGCCCTAATTACCTCTATGATCTTATTTGTTACTCTACTACTTTCATTATTATTCGATTTCTTTTGTACTAATTATAATTTATGAGGGTAAATATGTCAAATTGATGATTTAGAATTAAGTTTTAAGTTAATTTCATCTAAAAACTTTAATACTTAAAGTAAGAATTAAATAATAAATTTTAAGTCAATAATTTAAATGTAATTTAATTTAAAATCAATTTAAATTATTAAATAATAAGTATTAAGTTTTATCAAATAATCTTTAATAATTTTCTAAGTATATCACATATCATAAAAGTGGAATCTACCTTTTTTTTTTTTTTTTGTGTGTTTTTAAATGCCTATACCTACCTTTATTACTTTTTTCTTTATAAGATTGCAATTGAAATATATATATATTTATTTATTTATTTATTTATTTTAATTTAATAATAGTTAGAAATCTCATCGGGGTTGTTATTTTAGTTTGGTAAAAGTTTTAAAAATATTATATTTAAGAAATCCTAATTAATAAAATAAATAATTCTTTTTGATTTCTTATAACTTTAGGAATTTTGTTTATCAAATGTATGCTTGTTTATTAAATATTAAAAATAATAATTACTTTTAATTTCTTATATAGATTTTGTATTACAAAATAAATATATGCATAAAGTTTTTATGAAGCTATAATATTTTTTTTAAAAAATAAATACTTAAAAATTTTGCTAAATTATTATTTTGTAATAATTTTTATTAAATAATTAAAAAAATTATATAATATTTAACATTATTCTGAACCCTAATAAGCAATCACAAGTTTGGCGGTTCATATATTACAGTTTTTCATATGTAAATAGCACGTGCGTTTGAGCTTTCGTTTATCTCTGCAAATCCACTGGAGAAGCAGGAGGAAGACGACCAAGAAGAAGGACTTTCCTTTCACTCTTTTAAGTCTCCTTCTCACTCTTGTTCTTTCTCTCTAGCTTCTCAATCTCAAATTCAGGTATCTTTTGTTTTGAATTAGGGCATTTGTATCTGTTGCTCTGCTTTTTTTTTTTTTCTCTATTTCATGGTGATGTCTTCCAATCACTGAACCACGTTAATGCTTCTCATTTTGAAAAATGGGAAAAAACCAAGATTTTGTTTTCCGGATTGGTGTGAGTTATGATTTTGTTTTTGTTTTTGAGCGTTTGATTAGTCTGTATCTATTTCAAGGACATCACTCATGCAAGAAATTACAGGCGCATTGTGTTGCGTTGTTTTGCATATTCTTGTCGTTTTTAGCCATGGGGTGGGGGCATCGCCCGCTAGCAGTGTTGTGCTAATTAGACTGTGGCCTTCGTCTTAAACCTTTGCTTTCTGCTCTATCTCAGCGTGATAATCTCCATTTGCGCAGTTGCTTCAATTCTGAGGAGTAATCATGCGATTCAAGGAAGAGTCTGTTGAAGAAAAGCTTGATCATATTAAAAGAAAGCAAGAAGAGTAAGCTCTTGTTTGTATTATAAATTATTTGCTTTTGTGGATTTTGGGTTTTGTGTTTTTGTTTGTTATTCTATGTCTAATTCGTTTCCCGTTGCATTTGTTATTAACCATGAGAAGGATGTCTATCCACAAGCATTTTCCTGCTGATCCTGTCAAACAAGCTGTGGACAAGTTCCCTCTCCTTCCTGAGTTTTTAAAGGTCTCTTACTCTCTATCTCTTAATGGGTATTTTCATATTCTGAACAAAATTTCATTCCCTGAAGTATCCAATCAACCCCTTTTACATAATGGCTTTGAAGCCAAGTATTTGGCATGTGTCAGTGTCATTATGTATGTGTGTGTCTTTGACGATTCTTAGACGTATGATTTTATTGTTCTTCTTATTTTTTTTTGGAGTTAATAGGTGAGAGGACTGGTGAAGCAACATTTGGATTCATTTAATTACTTTGTTAAAACCGACATAAAGAAGATTGTTCGTGCTAATGATCGCATAGTATCAAGTGTGGACCCAAGTATTTATCTGAGGTAAAATTTCACTATTTCTTTAGGTTATGTTTGGACTTCTTTGGAAGTCGAATGATTCTGTTGCAACTAAAATTGAATTTGAAGGTACAATAAGAAGTGCCATTTACACTCTTAAACAAAGCATAATGGAAGAAAGAATTCAGTTTCCTTGGAACATCTAAGATAATTTCTTAATATATACTTGAAATATTTTTGAATATTTCCAAATTATTATATTTCTTTAAAATGGTTGGTTGGTTGAATGTTCCCTCCTTTGGTTCTTCTGTGTAGGTTTAAAGATGTCCGAATTGGTGAACCATCAATAACAGTGGATGGTATCAGTGAAAAACTTAATCCTCATACCTGTCGGCTATCTGACATGACGTATGTATCCATAGTCCTCCTGTCTGATGCTTAGTGTTTTAATAGTGGATTTTATTTTTCTATTCTCGTGAGACAATTATCTTTTATGGTTAAGTTTCATATTGTTCTTCTGAGAGTTGTGACTATGAAATTGAAAGGATAGCTTTAAAAAGCTTTTGAGGTTTCCACCTCATGACCCACCTTAATGCACAACTTAATGCTCATGGGAATAGAATGTTCACAGGTCACACGTGAAGGTGTTATGCTCTCATTGCTCATTCGTTTTGAAATTTATGTAAACTAAAATGTGAGTAATAACTTATTGATTTTTAATGGCCTTTTGGCCTTTTGAAATTCCTAAAAACTCATGTCAATGATTATTTATGAAACTTGGATTGATGGCTGACTACCTCTTTCTTGAGCTTGTGAAGGCTTATGGCAGAATATGTTACTTCTTGAATAATATATTCCATAGTTCACAATGGGTTGGGCTTCCTGATCACTAGTCTTTGATTGCTGACCTTCCAGTTGGACTGGTAGGGGCAAGAGAAATGTTGTAAAATTTATCGAAGTGGTGCTTTTATGTTCCTGCTGGTGCATTCTATGAGTTTGAACAGCACCACTTCTTTACTGATTACTGGTTTTAAATGGGTGATATTCCTTTTGACACACAAAAGCAAGCTGAAGGTTTCTTATGACATATATGTGTGTGTGTGTATGTATGTATGTATGCATGTATGTATGTATGTATGTATATGTTACTTTATAATTGGATTTAAAGTGGATTTGCAACTCTTTTGCACATCCATTTTATGTTTTATCTCATTGATATGCTGATAATTTCAGGTATGCTGCTCCAATATTGGTTAATATAGAGTATATTACAGGGAGTCATGTTCAAAAAACCAGAGTGGAGAAGGTATTTTAAAATTCTTGCAATTTGTATTTAGTGAAGACATGCTTTGATATTCTATATTGTTTGATTTTGTAGAATGATGTTGTTATTGGAAGAATGCCTATCATGTTACGGAGCTGTTGCTGTGTTTTATATAAAAAGGATGAAGCTGAACTTGCAAGACTCGGTTTGTGTACAGAAAGACTGAAATTTTATTTATTTATTTTGCAATAATCTATTAGATATTTATTGTTTTTTAACTATTGATTTTAGGTGAATGTCCCCTTGATCCTGGAGGATATTTTGTTGTAAAAGGAACCGAGAAGGTAGTATTGCTTTTATTTACTTGTTTTATATTTTTGGTTGGTTATAGTATGTGTTTCAATATTGGTGACTAATCCTTAGTGTTGGGCAGCCCAAGGCCATCTTTTATGAATTTTTTTCTTTATGCTCATGTACATTTTCATTTCTCATGGGCTTCTCGATTCTTCTTTCTTTGATACATCGTACTCTTATCTAATATTAGTATCGTCTATTAAAAAATAAATTTTTTCCTATTAAAAAGTAAAAAAAAGTTTTTCTGTACTAGTTGGACTATGATATGTTTATCTCATAAACAAAAGTATAGCATTCCCTCTCTGAATCACACTTTTTAAGGTCACTGGTTGTTAATTTTCTACTTAAATGAACATTGATGTGGTTTGGAATTCTTTAGAATACTAGGTGCTAAGCTCTACAATGCATGTAAATAGGATGGTGTGGGAAATTAAACACAATAAAACCTTGTTAAATAAATGTTCGATAGATTAATAACCTTGTTTAAATAATAAAATCTTTTGGTTCCAGTTCGGGTTAGTGTACTAAATTAATGACTTTGCTAAATGTATAAGATTATAATTTTTTTAGAAATTTTTAAGGCCCCAAGGAAATATTAATTTAGTGATTGATGAAGGACATAAGAAAATAGTAAATAAAAAATCATAATATAGTATTGAGTAACTTTTTACAACTTCTATTTTCAAACTCTTTCTCAAAATATGTATCTAAAGTGGTCTGCCTTTCTTTGCACTTGAAAGATCTTATCTTCTGTTTGGAACCTTTTTTATCTTCTAGCACATAAGTTTTGACACCACATCTCTTTCTTTGAGGAGTCTCTTCTACAATTTATAATCATCTATTTTTTTTAGAATCTCATAGGTTTCTATAATAATTTTAGATCACATCTATTGTCTTTGGATTTATAAGTCATACATGTACAAGTATGGCAATAGAAACATAAAACTTTTTCCAAACTAATAAATATTCATTTATCAATAATAATAAATGATTCATTTATTGATAATCAATAACCTTGCTAAGATAATAATTTCTCTTGGTCCCAAGAGTATTATTTTATAGAGCTTTTATTGTATTAAACAATACTTTCAAACTAATCTTGAGTCATCTAATTCCCTAATGGGAATTAGTAAAGTGGAGTATTATGGGAAAAATTTACTTGGATGAATAAAAACCACCCAATGAAAACTATTATACATGAGAACCATGAATAATGAATCTACATTTAGTGTTTGTTTAGGCATACCTTGATGGTGAAAGAGATCTTACCATCTTAGGCGTCCTTGGAAATTCCTACCCGTCATCTTGGAATCTTAATTTCCAACGCAATATCACTAATTTAGAAATTGAACTTCTTGAAAGACTCATGTCTTCACTTAATTTAGTGCACTTGTCTATCAAACATTTAGTTCCTTGTTTTTAGTGCTGTCCAATTATACTTCATGCACACATGGGTGACATTACTTCTGTTGTATTACTTTATAAACTTCTAGGTTTATGCAAAAATGATTCATTGGTGAATGGGTTCTTTCTTGTTGTTGTTCTTCCCTCTCTCTCTCTCTCTCTCTCTCTCTCTTTCGCTATCTTGCTTTCTTTATTTTTGTCTTTTTGTTTTTTTGTTTTAATCTTTTGTTTTGGTAAGGGACAATTTTGTTTTGTTATGTACACCCTAGGGTTGGGAAGGGTCATGATTGTTTTACTTGTATAGGCCTTTTGTTTCCTTTTGTATAGCTCTCCTTGGTTTAGTGGAGGTTTACTTAGTTCTTTTGATCAGTCGGCCTTTTGTATAGCCTTCCTTGGTTAGTGGAGGTTTACTTAGTTTTTTTATTTTTATCAGCCTTGTACTTCATGGGGAGGATTTCTCATCCTTCCTTCTCATGTTTCTTTTCTCTTAAAACATATATTTTGTTTTTGATCAAAAAAAAAAAAAAAAAAAAAAAAGTGGGGGGGGGGGGGGGGGGTGGCACTACAAGGGGCACAAGCATCACCCAAGTACAACAGTGGGAACTTTTTGGTTTTTTGTATCTTTGGTCTTTTATATGTGTTCTTACTTCTCCCTAATACAGTAAACTAAAGTTTCATATTAATAAAATGGCCTTTGTGATTTGTAAGAACTACAGTTGATCTAACATCTAATGGTTTTCAGTGAGTAATCAAAGTATTACTTTTCCACTTCTTTGATTATTGTAGAATTGTTATTCCAAACATTTTGTTTTGCACTCCTATCCAATTTAATGATTTGCATATCAATCATTTTCTTTTGCGCCCTGCCTTCTCTAGTTCACCAGTTATTGCCTCTCATGGGCAAACTGAACCATGCTGTTTTGTGACATTCTCCAATGCAATGTGAAATTGAGAAGGGAGTTATGAGAGTAAAAATGTGTAGCTGCATTGTAATAACTATGCCTCTGCATGGAATAAAACCAAAAGGATCGCATTTGACTGGAAAGGGAACATGTGCATCATGAGGTTACTGGTATGGCATGATATTATTTTTTCCTCCTTTTTGGGTAGCCTTGTTGGCTTTGGCACTGAATGTGAACTCAAAAGTGCAATTGAGATTGGAGCACAGAGCCTGATTGTTTTTGTGCATATCTAGAACTTATTTTCCTGTGGTCTTGAATATTATACATCTTTCTTTGGTGCTTGGGAAATTTTTGCCTTGCATTGTTCCTTTTACTCTCACTGTTAAGCAGCTTTGGTTGAACTTGGTAAATTCTACTTGTCTTGTGTCAGATTTATTTACATTCATTGCCATTCTTTTTTCCCCACATTTTAACTTAATATTTTTTGTATTTTGTTATTAACATGGTTATGACACCATTAATCTCCTCCAGGTGATCTTAATACAAGAACAACTCTCGAAGAACAGAATAATCATTGACACTGATAAGAAGGGGAAGTGAGTAGCTTTATTTTGGGTTTGTTTTCCTCTATCTTTTCTTTTCTCCATTTTAACCTACCCTTTCATGTTCCTTCTTCTTCCTCCTCTTTTTCAGTTTTTCTTTATTTTTATGTTTTTAATTTTTAGAATGAGCCATATTTCATCTGCTGATCCTACTTGCTCTCTCTCTCTCTCTCTCTCTCACACACACACACACACACACACATAATTCAAATTGTTGGTACCATTCTACTTATCCTTGGTCATGATCCCTAAATTAATGGCCTTTGATGGCTGATTGGTGTTTAAGTGCTTTCATGCATCTAATTAATATTGTTTTTTATGCCTCTGGGTTACACTGGTTATTTCTGTTTGATTATCCTTTTTCTATTTTCCTTTTTAAATCAATTTTTTTTTTTTCATATTTATAGGCACATAAAACAGAAATGTGTTAAACAAGTCCCTAACAAAGAGGGGTGTCTGTTGTTTGACTATTGATAACTTGTGAGAGTCAACCCTCATGTGATTCATACTTTCAGTGAGAACTTTTTAAATCTCAGTTAAAATCATTGTATTTTTGATGAAGAATCATATGTTATTGCAATTTATTAGTAATTAAATGTATTGGACCGCTTCTTTTGATAAGAAAAATACAAATGAAGTAAAAAGGGCTTGAGGGACAAATTGGACAGCTCCATCCCATTGAAAAACTTTGGTTCTGTCTATTCCATGTAAACCAAAATAAGCTGAGATTCAGTGTTCTCGACTTACCTACTTTTTCCCCATGAAAAGTCCTCGCACTTGGTCAGCAGCTTTTTCACAGTAGAAGGCATCATCTAGGAAATGGCAATTGGGAAAAGCAAGCCTATAAGCAATGGATGAATATGTGTTAGCTGACTCCTCATTGGTTCTACACAAGTAGCAGCCATTAAAAAAAGAAATCCACCCCTCCTTATAAATTGATCGATAGTAAGACTCCTTTACTAAACTGCTTCCACTGCACAAAAACAAGCTTTGGAAGCACAGGATCCTCAAATAACTGAGGAAGGGTGAAGAATACCTAGAAGAAAGGTCGTTGTGAAGCAACATGACCAAAACCAACCATTCTTCACTGTTTTGATGATATGTTTGTTCTCGTATTAGATTATTTCTGTTCTTTCTTTGTTTAGTTGCACTTGTTGCAGGTTCAAGTATACTTTCTGTTACAGATGTTGCATCTTCATTGAAGCGCTTTTAATATATTTTCTTTATCTATAAAAATGTGTTTTTTAATTAATTTGTATAACCCTTTGAGCATCAAATTCCTGTTATTTTGTCATATTGTCTCTTTATGGTATTTCAATTTGTGTTAATTGCTACTCTGGATTGTCTGTTATGCATTGTAGCATAAATGCATCTGTTACAAGCAGCACCGAGTCAACAAAAAGCAAAACAGTTATTGTCATGGAGAAAGAAAAGATATGGTTGCAACTTAATCAGTTTACATCAAAGGTCTTTATGTCAACGACTTTCTTTTGTTCTTTTATGTTGGTTTTTTCTTCTTTCTTACCCACTGTTGTTTTCTTAAGTTAGATTTTATGTCATCATTATGTTTCATTTTATAGATTCCAATTATGATAGTGATGAAGGCCATGGGAATGGAGAGTGATCAAGAGGTGGTGCAGATGGTTGGGAGAAATCCTCGATATAGTGCCCTACTTTTGCCTTCTATGGAGGTAACACATGTGATCTAGGACTAAATGCCTGTAATGAGTTGGTCAGAAGTGTCTTTGTTTGGAACTTGATTTGAAAATTTGTTATAGATTGGTAAAAAATTATAAATTCTATCTATTTTAGGTTGGTGAGGGAAATCGGTATCTTAATGAATCTTTTGAATAATATGTTGATTGCTTAACAGGATGTAATGATTTTCAGAGTGAAGGTGGTTTGCTTGTCGGAGCCTTTCTTTCTAATAAATGGTTCTTCATTTGCTTATATTGTCACATCTGATCTTTAATCACACTTGATAGTTTCATTTGAAAGATATTGTTGAAGATATGATGTTAGTACTGAGCTAATAATGATTGTTATTTTATTTTATTTTATTTTTTTGATTGGAAACGACACAAAGATTTTTTGATAGATAAAAATAAGTACAAAAGAAGGATGAGGAATCCTCCTGCCAAAGAAAGCTAAACTATAGAAAAATACACTGAAAAACAAGCAAACACTCTAAAAAGACCACTCCTTATGGAGTACACACTGCTATCCAATCAAGTTGTATCACATTAAGGGGAGTCCCCTTAAAAACTTTGGAACAATAAGCCCAAAGAGAAGCAAAGAAAACAATAGAGTCCCAAAGATACTTTGAATTCCTTGCTTTATCCTCAAAAATCCTCGCATTTCTTTCCCACCACACAATCCGAATAAGAGCGATGTTTGCAGCTTGCCACAAGGCTATCCCCTTCTTAGACGAACCAAATCCATTAAATTTGATGTACATCATGTCAAGGATGCTCCTCGGGGGGACCCAATCCATCTTAGCTAACTGAAATAACCTGTGTCACAACCCAATTGTCAAGGAGCAATGAAGAAAAATATGATCAACTGATTCCCCATGCTTCATGCACAGAATACAAATATCCGGACTAAGGGCTTTGTAGGGTCTTCTCACTTGTAGCATGTCATTAGTATTCACCTTCTTGTGTGCCACTAACCAGATGAAGGACTGCACTTTGAAAGGAACTTGAGAATTCCAAACGAACTTAGCAGGAAAAACCTGAGGAGATCTAGAAAATTGGGATAAAGCTAGAAAGAAAGATTTAACTGAAAAAAGCCCTGAAGAAGATAAGGGCCAAAATCTGGCATCTGGAACCGAAGGAGATAAATGCAATCCATCGAGAGATCGCATGAGGCCTTCTAAGTCCTCTATCTCAGAATCTGACAAGTTACGACGAAAATTTAAATTCCAAGAGAAAGGACGAGTAAGACCGAGAATTGAAGAAATAGGTATGTTTTTATCCAAGACTACTCTAAATAGACTTGGATATTGGGATCCCAAAGGTTGGTCCACCCACCACAAATCTTCCTAGAACTGAATTCTTTCCCCATTTCCTACCACAAACCGAGTAAACGAGGAAAACTCCTGAAAGACTTGAGTAATAGCCTTCCAAGGACAGGGATGTGACCATCTGACTAATGTGTTAGCATCCCAACCATTGGAGTGTGAACCATAAATGCTTAGTATGACCTGATGCCATAGAGCTGAACTCTCTCTAGGGTACCTCCACAACCATTTCCCTAAAAGAGCGAGATTCCTCAGAAAAATATTCCCAAAACCCAAACCCCTATTTCCTTCGGTTTACACACGACGTCCCACCTGACTAAATGATCCCTTTTGCCTTCCCCAATCCCTGACCATAAAAAATCCCTCTGCAACCTCTCGATTTTTGCAGTGACTGAAGCAGGTAACTTAAATAAAGAAAGAAAGTAACAGGGCATATGGGTAAGGCAAGATTGGATGAGAGTTATCCTCCCTCCGAAGGATAGGTATGCCTTTTGCCATCCATCTAATCTTCTTGAAATTCTCTCAATCACAGGATCCCAAAATCCACCTGCCCTGGGGTTCCCACCCAAAGGAAGACCCAGATAGAGTATAGGCCAGCCAGAAGCCTTGCATTCAAGCGTCTCAGCCAATCTTGAAATATGAGCTTGATCCAAATTGATACCATAAATATTACTCTTGTCTAGATTGACCTTAAGCCCAGAAATATGCCCGAATGCTAACAAAAGACTCTTGAGAGTCTGCAAGTCTTCCTCCCTAGTGTTAGAAAAGAAGATGGTGTCATCGGCAAATTGCAAATGAGATACCCTAGTTCTGTTTCTACCCACCCTGAAACCCTCCAACATATTTCTCTTCTCTGCTCTCAAAAGCATCCTACTCAATACATCTGCTACTAAAGTAAACAAAAAGGGGGATAAAGGGTCACCTTGTCTTAATCCTCTCGATGCCTTAACCCAACCTTTAGCGCTACCATTCACCAATACTGCATAAGATACTGAAGACAAACATCCACTCATCCATTTCCTCCATTTAGGACTGAACCCCTTCTTCTCCAACACTTGATCTAAAAAATCCCACCTTATGTAATCGTAAGCCTTTTCAAAGTCAATTTTAAAGACGACACCTTCCTCCCCTGATCGTCTTCTCTCATCCACTATCTCATTTGCTATGAGAACCGCATCCATTATTTGTCTCCCTTGAACAAAAGCGCCTTGAGTAGAATGGATGGTTTCATGTAAAACCCCTCTTAGACGCCCTGAGAGCACTTTGGCTATTATCTTATAGAGGCTAGTGATTAAACTAATGGGTCTAAAATCTGAGATTTTCTTTGTCGTACTCTTTTTGGGCAGAAGAACAATGAAAGAGGCATTAGTGCTTTGATTGATTACTCCGCTCCTATGAAATTCTACGAACACTCTCACTAAATCCTCCTTAATCACATCCCAACAGTCTTGGAATACTGCAATAGTAAAGCCATCAGGCCCCGGAGCCTTGTCCCTATCCATCTGAAAAATGGCCTTAGAAATCTCTTCTTCAGTGAAAGGGGCATCCAAACTTATCGCACTCTCTTCCGAAATAGGGGACCAATCTAATCCTTCAATACTCCAAGACTCTCCTATAGGACTCGCGTAGAGTTTTTCAAAGTAAAGTAAGATCTCCTCTGTGATTCTCTCGGCATTATTCAACACTAAGCCCCTTTCATTTTCCAATGTTTTGATATATTTCCTATTTCGCCTGCCATTAGCTACTTTATGAAAAAACTTAAGAGTTGCAATCCCCTTCCTTAACCCATTTCACCCTAGCTTTTTGTCTCCAATGGATTTCCTCCCTCAAAATTAATTCCTCTAGCTCCCCTTTTCTTAAGGCTCTTTGATCTAACAATTCAGAGGTGAGACCCCCATCCTGCTCAATGGCGTCAAAGTTAGCTAAATCCTTGAGGATACTTTTTTTCTTTTCATTAAGCTCTCCAAAAGAAAGCTTATTCCATTCCTTCAATTTGGCTTTAACAAATTGTAATCTCCTCATGAACTTGTGGCCTTCCCATCCGTTTCCTTGAAAACCCCTCCACCAATTTCTAAAGTTCTCCTTGAAACTAGGATGTTGCAGCCACATGTTCTCAAATCTAAAAGGTGTTGGGCCCCACATGAACGGGTTGGTATCCAAAGCAATTGGCCAATGATCTGAGGTCCTTCTGATAAGGGTTTCTTGAATGCCTTGGGGAAAGAGCTGCCCCCACTCATTTGAGTAAAGAAAACGGTCTAATCTCTTACACACGGGAGACTCTTGCATATTTGACCAAGTGAATGATGCGTTCCGAAGAGGTGGATCAAGCAATTCACATTCTCTAATAAAACTATCAAAGTCCCTCACGCTTGAAGTTAGCCTAGAGCCTCCCAATTTTTCTGAACTTCTCCTTATGACATTAAAATCACCGCCCACACACCACAACGGAAAAGATAGACCATAAATGTCATAAAGTTCCACCCAAAAATCCTTCCTAAGTGAGGGACTATTTGGACCATAAACTACAGAAATCCAAAGAGGTCCACAGCCCTCCAAGGTGAACTTGACCGATATCGAGAAAGAGCCTAATACCACCTCCTCCTTGCACAACTTTTTTGAGTCCCAAATGAACAAAATCCCTCCTGAAGCCCCACACGTCGGGAGAATAACCCAATCCTTATTTTTGACCGTCCAGACACTGCCCACTAGCCTTCTGTCACACTTCTCCTTTTTTATTTCCTGAATCATCACAACATCCGGATTCTCTAACCTAAGGAAATCTTTAATCACCTTTCGCTTATTACTTGAACCTAAACCCCTAACATTCCAACTGATAATTTTCATGGAAAAACACTCAGGCCCTAACCCTCCAAACCAAATCCACCTGGATTCAAACGCCTATGGGCCTCTATTCTTCCTCCTAGAGTACACCTTAATGTCTAGAGAGCATAGAACCTCTCGCACTTTAGCCATTTTCCTAGGGGACAGGCCATCGATAAGAAAGTCTTCCGGTGGGGATGTCGCATTAACCCCCGGACTGCCTGACATCAGGTTAGAAGACTTCCCAGGGGTAGATCTCTCGGACATCTGGTTAGAAACAACTCTCTGATTCTCCTCCTCAACATGGACAGGGATGCCAACAAAATTTAAGGGGCCAACATCGCCTATTTCAGGAAAAATTTTAAATTTACCTTGATTTACCGAAGGAGACTGGGAAAGAAATTCTGAATTTGGGAGATGAGGACTGGAGGGACTCAGTAGATTCTTTTCCAGATTACAGAAAGGAGAGGAATAAGGCTCGGGTGGTTGAGAAGAAAAAGACTGACTTTCCTCCAAGTTTTCCACTCCCGGAATTTCACAATTTCCTCCCAGAATGATTTCTTTACCTCTGGTTCTTGGAATAGAAGGTGACTTCGTGACTGAAGAACCACAAGGATCGTACCCCGCTCGGCCCGTAAATCCTCCTTTGTCATCTTCGAGTTGGGATTTTCGCGAGTCCATCTCTCCTCTTGACGTCGAGGTCTCTTCCTTCGACTAGCTGTTGCATATCCTTGGCAGAAGACAATGGAAGATGGGACTCTCTCTGATACCTCGTATCTGTTGAGATCCCATCCCGCCATCCACTTCCAGATTGCGGACTTCGCTAAGTGGCGCTGCGCTCCGTAGGGGAAGAGGCTCGCTGCTACTCCGTTGTCCATGACGGCGAGTTGCGCTTGGAAGGAAGAGTTTGGACCACATCTTCCTTGAATCCATCGTCTTTTCCCCTTGCGTGAAGTCTTCCATCTGAACCATTGGAGCTTTCCCCTTTCTTGCTGCGCTTTCTTCCTCTCGAGACCTACCTTTCATGCCAGAGGACTTCGATCCTCCTAGAAATAGGCCCAACCCCGACGGGCTTATTGACTTACAGCCCACAGTTCGACGCCCGTAACTAGCATCTTCTGTCTCTGAAGGTGGGCTAGGGTTGGATAAAGTCTGGGCTTGTAACTCATCGGCCCGACCATCCTCTCCATGTATTACCTCGACGCCGGCCCTCTCATCGCCTGAACGAGGCTGTGTGGTCGCTTTTGCAGAGGAGCCCACTCGCTGGAGAGAAGAAGGGGATGCCGCTGCGTCATGGGCTTGAGGGGCGTCTGGGCCAGCATGAAGCCCACGACTCCTTCTCCCACTTTGGGCCCTTACTGGATGGGCTTTAGTAGAAGTCTCAGGCACTATGGGCCCCAGGATGTTTTCTTCTACTAAGCCCAATCTGCTCCCTTCCCATCCTTTCTCCCTTTTGGCTGCCATGCTTGTACTTGAGCATCGATAACGTGCCCGGGGAAGAAGCTCCCTACTGTAGCACTCATTACCCCTAATACTACCTCGTAGCCCCTCTGCAAATTTTGTCGTTTGAGAGACGCAACCCCCCTCTTTCAACCACTCGTACCTGCAGTGGGATGTCTCGGACGTGACAGTGTCGTCTTCACCCTCTTCTCCGATGACTGAAACTGCTATTGTATGTTTCCAAGCCCCGTCTTCCACCTCAAGCAACGCTGGAAGCACGACATTAGGATGCATCTCCACCCACAGCTTCACCTTCGTCAAGTCCAACAGCTTCACGGCTTCCCTTGCTACCTTCGTCACCCTCCCCTACTTCTTCAAGATGAATTTCAGCTGGTCTTCCTCCCACAAGTGAAAAGGAAGGCCTTTCAACTCTAACCAACCCCTTTTGAATTTTCTAGGAATAATCATATTTTCTCTTGGCGACCATCTTCTTAGGAGAACAGGCCTTCCTTTCACTAAAAGTCTCTCCTGCTCTTGGAACCATTTTGCTCTTCCTGCTGTACTCACAAAGAAACACCCCTTGAAGGCGGAAATGGGGTTTATAGACACCATACCTTTCACACCCATCATCCTCGCAATGGCCTTGCCTTCATGAGTCCAGTCTTGGACTTTTTCTTTGCATTCACATATTACGGCTCTGGCCCATTTTCCAGCTGATAATGGAACTCCACTCCTAATTCCATCCTCTGCAACCACCTCTGCGTATGACCGACCACCTCTATATATGCTTTTACTCATTTGAGTATTGCCAAACGTCTTCTTCAACTCTTCTCCGACTTGATCAGAATAATCTTGCACTGAAAGAATCGCCCTCCTAAGGACTTCCCATCCATTACCTTTAACACCCTCGGGGATGACAAGAAGTAGAGGTTTCCTTCTTGTAGCAATCTCGGTGATTTTCATGAATCGCCCTCTATTGTTGAAGCAAATCTCCATCAAATGAATCTTATTCTCGCCCCTAAACTTTCGTGTAAATCCCCTGGTATTCTCCAACTCCACAGCTTTCTTCAAATGCTCCGTTAACCAATCCACCTCCTCCCTTCCAAATCCTACTGATACAACAAAACCATGGCTCCTTTCTGTTACTAATACCCAAGTTCCACCATTCGATCCTTCAAACTTTACCTGAAAAGACTTTTTTTCCACTTCAAACTTTTCAACTTTGCACTTCATCATGCCTCCTCACACCAAATCCTATCACTGCATTAGATTTCTCCAGAATTGCTAAAAAAAACCTTACATATAATTGTGCCTCATGTTCTTTGGCCTAGGCAAGTGAATTTCTTAGGCTCTTATCATCTCAAGGGGCCCTTCTATGGGTTCTAGGTCGTTGACTCAGGAGCCACAGAGGATACAACAAATTCCCCGGATTTTTTCAACATTTCAATCCCTATCCAGTAAATCAGAAATTACTTTCTAATGACTAGTTCCTAATTTGTTTATATTTTCACATCTGATCTTTGGATCAGGCATGATAGTTTCATTTGAAAGATATTGTTGAAGATCTGATATTAGTACTTAGCTAATAGTGATTATTATTTTATTCTTCTCATAATTATAAGCTTAATTCCTAACATATTTACTCAAAGAAAGTTGCATGTTAAATAGACTTACAGCACATCATGTTGTGGTCGCATAACTTGCATGGCTTACTACTTACCTTAGTCAGGAATTGTATAAATGAAAAACTTGCAAGCCTATTCAGTTACATGCAATATCTGCTCATGACCATAATTTTCCCTGTGATGTGTTGACATGGATGTAAGATTTCTTTTATCATCTTAATAAAAAATTTAAATGAGAAATATGGATCTGTTGCAAATAAATTCAGTTACCCATACATTATTTTTTAGTAGGGCTATACTAAATGTATATGTGAATATTTATCTTTGAGTTTGTAACTCTGTTTATGGGGAACAATTGCACATTCTTGTTTTATGCATTATTGCATGTATTGATATGTATTATTGCATCATATATTGGAAAACATCAATGATAACTTCGTTAACAAAATGTTGCATTTTGAAATAATGTAGCTTTTTTTTTTTTTTTTTTTCCTTTTTTCTTTTTATGTGTGTGCATTCGTACGGAACAGAGAAAGTATAATAAAAGTAGAATCAAAGAACCAGGAAGAAGGATGGAATTTCTTTTCAAAAGGAAAGAAAACTAATTCCTTGCTTCAAATACACCGAAGGCAAATGGGGTGTTTGGAGTTGGTGTGTGGAAGGAAATTTTGAAGGAATCCACTTGGTGTTGGGAAAACATGGTGTTCAAGGTGGGAAAAGGCAATAAAATAAGGTTTTGGATTGACCCTTGGTGTGGAAACAATGTGCTGTCCCAAGTCTTCCCGGACCTTTTTTCCATGGCTGCCCAAAGGAACGCCACTGTGGAGGATTATTGGGACCAGAATCTGGGTCATGGAGGGTGGAATCTAAGGCTATTAAGAGACTTCAATGATTGGGAGTTGGGGTTGGTGGACAATATGTTAGTTGAGTTGAGGAATTATAGAGTAACTTTGGAGGAAGATTCGGTTCTTTGGAGGGGAGGAGCGGACGGGCTGTTTAAAGTCAAGGAAGCGTATAGGGTGCTGGTTAATGCTGAAGGAGCGGATTTCCCTCATAGCAATGTTTGGGTGGACAAAGTTCCAACAAAAATTGCTTTTTTTGCTTGGGAAGCTACTTGGGGGAAGGTTCTTACATTGGATAGGCTGCAGAGAAGAGGGTGGCAATTCCCTAACCGGTGCTTTTTGTGTGGTTGTGAAGAGGAAACTATCAATCATATATTAATTCATTGTACGGTGGCAAAAGGATTGTGGGATATCATTCTTGCGTTGTGTGGTGTACAGTGGGTTTTTCCTAATTCTGTAAAGGAGGTTCTTAGTAGTTGGAAAGACTCTTTTGTGGGGAAAAAAAGGAAAAAAGTGTGGAAATCCATCCCGCTTTTCATTTTTTGGACAATATGGAAGGAGAGGAATAGGCTAGCCTTTAAAGGGGGTGTGTTAGCTTTTCAGAAGTTAAAGACTTCGTTTGTGTATAATTTTTGGGGTTGGGCTAAAGTGTACATTGATATGGAGTTGAACTCCCTTATAGGTTTCTTGGAGTGGATAGCTTCCAAGTAGGGGTTGGGTTGTTTTGCTTTTTGTTTTAGGGGTTGTAGCCTTGTATACTTCCTGTATGCTTTACGGCTTTTTGCCTTCGTTAATATATTCGTTTACTTATCAAAAAAAAAAAAAAAAATACACCTCAGCTAAGTTGATTACAGACCAGAAATAGTCCCACCCCGTAATTAGGGTGATAGGTAGCCCCTGAAATATGAAGGTGTCAGGCTAAACGAAATGCCTACAAAGTTGTTTCCTTTAAATGCCATTAGAGAGGTTATGAAGAAGGTTCTATCTAATGACGGCAAAAAGTTTTTATCTGTCCTCAAAAAGCATCACGTACCTTATAGTCAATTTCCCAAAATGTGGCTGAAAGAGAACATCAAATGACTATTTTCCAGCAACTTTTCTGAATTTCTATCAGAAAAATGAAAATCCATATGATTCTTTCCATGTTACCCAATTGATGTTTACCAAGAAGAAGATAAACTGCCACAAAATTTTGACCACCCTTCTGCTTTTTCTTGTGCTGGGCAGCTGCCTGACACTCTTTTTGAACTATTTTCCTGCTGTGAAAGATCCAGAAATTGTTTTCCCGTTGGGTGCCCCTTGTCCAACTGGTTCCCTCTGATTCCAACTATGGTTTAGTCAAGATTAGACCAATTCTCAGCCCCCCCTGCCCTTAAACAGTGTGGGAGCTTTCAGCTTGTACTGCTCATAGTCCTAGATCTTGAGTAAAAAAATTTGTTGGGGATAGTTGCTTTGTGTGGTATCCTTAGCTGAAGCAAGTCATTGGTTCTTGTGCAGTGATCATGAGAAAGACTTTGACCTCTTAGGGGTTATAGAATTTCAAATTAATTTGGCTGGCCTATAGTGGTTGGCTTTTTCTTTTTGTAATGGAAAAGAAGTAATAACTTGGACAGAAACGAAATAAACCCATCCAAGTACCAAGATTAGTGTCTCTCATCAGGGGAAGATGATGATAAGGCCATGTCCTCAATAGGAGCAAGATCTACAATTTGTCTCATTGAACTTTCCAAAAAAATCAAAGTTGTATGAGGGAGAATCATAGAAGTTGCAATGAAATAGAGAAATGGGGAGTTGCTACACCTTCGAAGAGCATGAAGCCTAGGGTAGGAGCAGTAGAGAGGAAGATCTTCTGATCTTAGATCCATTGCGAATTCTGAACTCAACCAAATGCACAGACTCGATTACACTATGAAATATGTTATGAGCTTGGTGAGAATTTGTGACCCTAGATTTGGCATTGGAATGATTGCTTTACAACTTGTATTTGCCTTGATAATAAGAGCACCAGAGGAAGTTTTCTCCCTTGGGAATCTCCAAAAACACTTACCTATGAAGGCTCTTTTAGGAATTAAATACCTCCCCAGCTGTGGACCCCCCTACCTTGGTCTGCACACTACCTTCCACCTAATGAGAGGATTTTTATGTCCTCCCGTTGTCTTGATCACTCTTGATTCTTGATCCTAACAGATATATAAGATGAAATCCTTATGTTAGTGAGACAACAGGTGAGATAGGGGGAAGACAGTATGGGATCTTGTCTAAAAGATATGGTGTGATTACCTCCTTTCATGAGTATAGTTGCGTGGGAAACTCTGGCTGCGATTGCCCAAGTTTTTCCTCTTTTTTCTTTCTCTTCCTCCTTATTTCATTGATGGTTAAAACATATAGGCTTTTGCGATTTAAGCCACATATAAAATCACTAAATTTCATCCCAAAGCCCTACATTCTAGTCATCCTAAACCATAAACCAAAATCCCATTATAGCGCTGAACTTTAAAAGACCTGCATAAGCATAATACTGTCTCCAGTACAGGGTGATCCTAAATCCACAAAAATAATCTCTCTATTCATCTTAAAGGCTTCCTTTCGATATGTCTGAAACTTGGTGGTTGCCTTGTCCAATTTTCTATGGGCTTCCACTTGTTCTTCGTCGATGAGATCGTAAGTCTTGGAGCAGTTGACTCTAATTATTGTTTCTTCCCTTTCAGTCTTTGTCACCTTTTGATGCACAACAATAGATTCTTTGTGGCTCTAATACTAATTAAATTATCAGTCAGGCCATGAGATGGCAAAACCATGCTTTGAACTCTATTGAAACCTGTTTCTTATTTGAGAAACAAGTACAGAGCCTCCATAGGGGTGTAATCCATGCAAACCCACCCAGATGTACTCAGAAATTTAAAAGCCAAATTCAGGTTTCATTAATTGCCAAGTGTTCCTTACAATCCTTTCAGACTTTCTATTTACTACGGTAAAACCCTACCCCATGCTGTTTGTCTTATCCCTTTTACCAAATTCAGTTATATGTTCATGAAATAAATAAATGCAAAACACAATGATTTCCACTACAGTGGCCAATAGTGGAGCTAGAAATTTGCCTGTGGGGTTGAGTGGAGGGGTCAATTTTTTATATTAATAATAAGATATAAGATTTTTTTTATGTTGTAGATAAATTTTTTTAATCCTAATGAATAATGTTTTAATATTTTAATAGTTTCAATAATTTTTTTATGTGAAGGGTATTAATTTTTTTTTTAAAAAAGTTATTAATTTCATAAAAAATTAAAAATAGTGTTTTATATCGAAAACCCAAAAACACCCATACACAGTAAGTGTGTGCAAAAGCTATGTCATCCTTTTGTTTTATTCTTAACTATGCATCACATTGTTCCAATTTCAGGAATGTGCGAGTCATGGTATATACACCCAACAGCAAGCTTTGGAATTCCTTGAGAGGAAGGTGTGTGATTCTTATTAACTGCAATTTAATTTGGTTTGTATTTGATTCCTAGACTGATACGAGTTAATGAAGAGTATTGAGGAAGATTGTAAAATATCAAGTATCAACTCTTTTATTGTTGGGATATTTCTTGAAAATATGCACCAATATTGTGGCCATAGTTGTTAAAAATTTATGATACATTTTTTTTATGGAAATCGATATGTATCACAATCCGTATCTTATTTTAAAGCATATCTTATGATACATATACGATACGTGATATTACAATACAATGATGCATGCATCCTCAACTATTTTCTATAATTGTTTTTTAAAAATCAAATTATTATTATTTTTTTTGTTAAAAGAATTTATTATGTTAATTGTTTAAAACATACTAAAAGATTAAAAATTGATCATAAAAAAAAAGAAATAGGTAAAATAATCTTATAAGAAAAGCTGCATTCTTATTGTCAAATGCTAAATTAGAAGTGAAGTAAGTTTATTCTTACAATGATTATTGTCGAATTTTCATTTGAATGGTTTGAATGTTGACAACAAAAATAATGGTGATTAGTGAATAAATTTTTTTACTTAATATATTAGTTTTTTTTTTAAATTTCTTTTTTAGTGGAAAAGAAATGATGATGGATCTAAAAGGCTAGAACTTTGAAGATGACGCATAAAGGCATATATATATATATATATATATATATATATATATATGTGCTGTTGGGATAATGATTGGGTTCGTTAGAACATTATTAAACTTACTAAGGAATTCTTTTAATCTAACAACCTTGGTGAATTAGATGAAGAGATTACTTATGGAATCTTATCCATGAAAGAAAAAGAAAATCGTTGCTGTTTGATGAGACAAGCTTCCATAGTACATAATATCATCTCTTGTGACATGAGCAGAATTTGGCTTGAGACAAATTTGATCTCTCTGGACACTCAAAATTTTTATAGTTGACCATTCCATGGTTAAGGGGTAAAGTATAAGGCATTTGAATACCAAATTTCCTATAAGTTATAAAAGGAAAGGAATGGGAGAGCTTTCAATGATGTCGAACGAGCTGACCAAGCTATCAAATATTCTTTTTTGTATAATTTTGTGAATTGGGCTAGGGTGTATATAGAGGACCACACTTTGTTTTTGGTTGACTTTATAGATTGGCTGTTTGTTAAGTAAGGGGTTGGCTCTTTTGTCTTTGTGTTGCCTAGTTTTTTGGGCGTTTAGTGTATACTTCATGTATACTGTTTTCATCGCTTCTAGGTGTTGCTAATACATGCTCTTATTTACCTATAAAGAAAATGTCTACTTTCTTAAATTCTCAAAACCGCATAGGAGTGCTGTCATAATTATATTTGGAAAACTAATTAGTCCTCAAGCGGTTATTTAGGTTCTAAAGATGTTTCTTTCAAAATTTTTGTAGACATTGGTTTGGGTGTTTTGTACTTGATCCAAACCTTTGAATTTGTTTTGTGCTTCCACATAAAGAACCATTGAAAAGAGTTAACCACTATACTCCAAGGCACATGTGTTATTTGTTCTTTTTTCCTCTATGAGCCTTGAAGCATCAATATGAAAAATAGGAACCTGATGCAAATGCATCGTTTAATGTAATAGATTGTAATTTTAATGACCATAATATGATTTAGCTTCTTGATTAATCATGTCTTCTCTTCTTACTGTTGCAGGTGAAAAAGTTGCCGTTTTATAACCCTTCACTTGAAAAGGTTTTTCCTCGTGTATATTTGTTGAACTTTGAGGTTCTTATTTTTTCTAGGCTTTTGTTTCACTATGAGTAGTTTTTCATCAACCTCTCCTGATATTTTTAATAGGAAGGAAGAGGAATGGCTATCCTACGTGATACATTTATTGCTAATGTTCCGGTAGGTTTTATTTTCCGATTTATATCTTCCAAATAACCCCTAATTTCAACTTTTCTTTAGAGTTCAATTTTTTTCTTTATAGGTACGTCAGAATAACTTTCGTCCAAAGTGTTTGTATGTTGCGGTGATGTTAAGACGTATGATGGATGCTATTTTAAATAAGGACGCAATGGATGACAAGGTATTCGGTTCAACTTTCAAATATTCTCTAGCTCATCGCTTATTTTCATTTTTTGTTGCCATCAAGTGGAGGGACTTTGAAAAATCATTTGCATTTTGAATTAGGAAAAACTTTTTTAATTAGTAAAATAAAGATGGTAGAAAGTAAATAAAATTCTATAAATAAATACCATACAAATATCCTCATAACTATCAATAAGTTTTTTATTTGAATATGTGAACAACTCCATGTCTTTATGAGATGGTAGCTTTTGATAAAACGATGGGCAGGTGTCCAAAATGATAAAGTAGGTTAGTTACAAAGCCACCCTTCCTAGTATGCTATAAAGTTAGCCCGCACCTAGTTACCTTCTCTATTTCGAAACAAAAACAGTTATCTTCATTCATTTTTATAGATAAATACAAGGAGGAGGAGCAATCCTTCAAAGCTGTACAAGAAACTGTTAGAATGTAACCAAGTGTCAAGCCCCACAAAAACTAGCCTCATCCTGACAAAGATAAAACCAAGGTATACAAAAAAGAAATATTGCACAGTCAAGGGGGAAGAAATTCTCCAACAAAGGAGGCTTAAAGCATAGCTCCTTGTTTGGCTAATTGGTCTGTGACTTGGTTAGTTGAATGAGGAACCCAAGAAAAGGAGCAACCTAACTCACTAGCAACCTCTGTGATTTTGTGCTTCCAATTGTCAAACTATCATTAAACTCTTTCCTTATTAATCACCCAAGATATTACAGTGGCAAAATCTCCCTCTACATATAGGTTGGAAAGGCCTTAAGCTTTAGCCTACAATAAACCTCCAATAATGTCAATATCTTTGCCTCAATAGCCAACCCCTATCTTGCCTGCTTAGATTAGGCTTTCAACATTGTACCACAATTATCTCTAATCACACCTTTAATACCTATCTGACCAGGGTTGCCCAAGGAATATCCATCAAAATTTAACTTTATTGAACCTATTGGAGGGGTGACCAACCAATTATAAATTTCTTCTTCGACCTTTTTGAGAAGCAAATATTATTCCATCGTCTTTGTTATGCTTCTAGGAGGAACCCATACAATATCGGTTATGCGAAAAAATCTTTGCCAAAGTTCTAATGTAGCGAGGCAATCAAGAAAGAGATGATTGACTTACTTACTATTCTTCAAACACGTAACAAAATGATCTCTAGTTACCTTCTCAATCAATAAAATATTTGAAAATTTAGACACCATTAAATGCCAGTTGTGTTTTTAAAAATATTTTTATTGTGTGGGTGCAATTAATCACAAACTTGCCCTTTATTTTTCTCTTTGAAGATGGAAACTTGAGATGTAAAGTTTTGATTGCACTTGTGAATAATGGGAACTTGAAACAAATTTACTAGCTTTACTATTGGCACTTGGTGTTTAAGTGCAAACAGGCTAACTCATGCATTCCATTCTAAGCACATATCCAAGAGTTTTCCAAGTTTACTCGGTTTGTGGTTGGGGACGGGGATAGAATTCGGTTCTGGGATGACTTGTGGTGGGGGGATCAAACTTTGGGAACCCAATATCCAAGATTACTTAGCGTAGTCACGGATAAAAATGCTCCTATTTCATCAATTCTCGGGTATTCCCGTCCTTTCTCTTGGAATTTCAATTTTCGCCGAAATCTTACTGATTCTGAGATAGAAGATTTAGAAAGCCTCATGCGGTCTCTTGATCGTCTACACATATCTCCTTCGGTTCCAGATAAGAGATCCTGGTCCATATCTCCTTTAGGTCTCTTCACAGTCAAATCCTTCTTTCTGGCCTTATCCCAATATTCCGAGTCGCCTCCAGTGTTCCCTACTAAGTTTGTCTGGAATTCTCAAGTCCCTTTCAAAGTCAAGTCCTTTGTCTGGTTGGTGGCGCACAAGAAGCTTAATACTAATGACTTGCTACAATTGAGAAGACCCCACAAAGCACTTAGTCCCAACATATGTAAGTTGTGCATGAAGCATGGAGAAACAGTAGATCACCTTTTCCTCCATTGCTCGTTGACCAAAGGGTTGTGGCACAGATTATTTCAGTTAGCAAAGATGGATTGGGTTTCCCCAAGGAGCATCTCTGACATGTTTTTTTACTAATTTTAATGGTTTCGGTTCTTCTAAGAGAGGGGTTGTGTTATGGCAAGACGCGTGCATCGCATTAATGTGGGTGGTGTGGCGGGAAAGGAATGCAAGGATTTTTGAGGATAAAGCAAGGAATTCAGGGTTTCTCTGGGATTCTATTCGTTTTTTGGCTTCTCTATGGGCTTTTTGTTCTAAGGTTTTTAAAGGGATACCTCTTAACATGTTACAACTTGATTGGTTAGCGGTGTGTAAATAGACCGTTTGCTTATTCTCTAGTTGTATTTCTTATATTTGATTCTTGTAGTCTTGTTTTTCTTTGGTGGGAGGATTTCTCATCCTTCTAATTGTACCTTCTTTTTATCAATATATTCCGTTGTCGTTTCCTATCAAAAAAAAAAAAAAATTCTAAGCACATATGGAAGCTAGAGAATTTGACTTTGTCTATGAATGGCAAATCTATAATTCAAATTGAGTGTCTAATGGGGATAGGGGCTCATGGAAGTTTGATAGTTAGCTTCGCAAAATCATAGATATTCCTAGTGATGTGAGCTTTGATCTTATGATGGAGAGAGATTTAGCAATTGTAGAGAGATAAGGGGAAGGAAGTGTTGGTTTTGAGTGGATTTGAAGTTGTTCAAAATCTCAGTAGAGGGGCCCAGAGGCAAGTTGGTAGGAAATATTTTTGAAAGAGATAGAGGTTGCTCTAGTTGGATAAGATTTGGTGTTACTTAAGAGGAGATATGTAGAGTTGGGGTGCTTTTGGAGTGACATTCACACAAAGGAGGTTTGACTTAGGCTTGTTGTGCTACCGTTACACCTATGGGATATGAGGTTATTCTAGAGGATTGTTGTGGGTGGATAATGATATTACAAAGTAGTGTAATCTTTAGTGGGCAAGGATTCTTGTGAGTTCAAATGGAAACAAGGTTCCTGCATCACTTTAGGTGGTGGTGGAGCCCTTTTATTACTTGGGTTAGTTGTGGTGGAGGGTCCCACCATGGATGTCAAAGGTTGTAGCCATGAGAGATGGAAAACAAAGGGAGGTTAAGATAGAAGATGAAGGTGGTGGTGCTCTATGTGCTAGAGAGGGCTTGAATTAGAAGGCTCTATTGGGCTACAAGGGCTTAGGAGATGTGTGAAGCTAAGGGTTCATTTGGTGTCTTAAAGCTGAGTAAATAGTTGGTGCCACTGATAAGCCATTGTTGTTAGGTCATCATGATGGAGATTGTGGGCCAGGAGATTAGGGTCTTTGGGTTAAGGGAGAAGGCCCCTTATGAGGAAGAGAAGGAAGCCATTTTGGGCCTGGGCCTTAGGGGCTTGAGGAAGGTAGTTAAAGACACCTACCCCTTGATCCATGACATTTTGTGGATTGGGTCAGGTCCATTTCATGGGTTCAAGGTATTTAAATTGCTCCTTAATGGATGCGAGTTGGGCCTTAGCAGGTAGGGAGGGTTTTTATAGCCTCTTTCCCTTAGAGAAAGATTAGTTAATAGTTTGTAAGAAAGGAGTTGGTTCTAAGTTTTGGCCTCCTAAGGGAGGTGAGTTTATCTTGATGTTGCATAGGCGGGAACCCCCTAATAATTTTTTTTTTGTTTTGATAAACGAGAAGAGGAAGCACCAAAAATAGTGCCCTCAAAGTATACAAGGAGTATACAAAAACAACCCAAAGTCACACTCCAAGGGGGAAAGGATAGAAACACACCACCTTCCCTTACTTAGAGCCTAACCAATCTAAAAAACTTACAAGAGAAAAAGGGCTCAAAACTATAGACACCCTAACCTAAGACCAAAGATTACATACAAAAGAATATTTTAATCTTTGAAGCGAAAACTCCTTATTCCCAAAAGCTAACAAATTCCTTTCCTTCCAAACTGACCAAAATATACATAAGGGGGCCATTTGCCAAGCCTTTTTTGTGCTTTCCCCACAAACGCTCCATGCCACCCAAGAAGAGTTTCCTTCGCTGTACGCGAGAGAGTCCAAGCCACACCAAAAAGGGAGAAAACAAAACCCGCGTCTTTACACAATGAAGTAAAAGGTGATCTACTGTTTCTATTTCAGAGAGGCATAGAAAACACCTGTTTTCCAATGAGTACCCCCTCCTTTGAAGTTGCTCCAAATTAAGACTTTACCCCAAGAAGCCTCCCAAGCAAAGAAGGCCACCTTAGGAGGCACACTCACCCTCCAAATACTACCACTAGGGAACAAAGGAGAAACTTCGGGCTCCAAAATAGAATAAAGAGACTTGATTGAGAAAACACCACACTTTGATGCTGTCCAAATCACTCTATTTTCCTCCTCCCTTTGCACCCGGAAGGTTTGGATCTTATGCAAAAAACGCTCCACCAACTCAATCTCCCAATCATTAAGCACCCTTGAGAAAAGAGGGGTCCAACCATCCCCATCGGGGTTCCAAACATCCGACACCCAAGCATCCTTAGACAAAGAGATGGAAAATAAAGAAGGGAAGGACTTACAATATTGTGCTGATAGTTTCTTTAGTTGATTTGGTTAGTTCGAGGATGGTTTGTGATGAAGTGGCTTTCACTTCATTGACTGTCTCCTCAAATAGCCTAAAAGAGAGATCATTATCCATAGACATTGCCCTCTTGTTTTAAGTGGAATGCTTTGCAGGTAAATTGTTGACTCCCAACTATTTTGATAAGGGAAGGGTCTTCTCCCTCTTCTCCCTTTGCTTCCAAAGATAGGGGTCCATCGTTGGGGATTGCCAAAAGCTTGGTTCCTTGGAGGGAGCAAGTCAAGTGGGTTTTAGTGGTGATGGTTATGGGCTGTTGCAAATGATTTCTAGTGAGGATTTGGTTGTGGACTTCCCAAAGAATCTCCTAGAGATGCCAAAAGTGTGGACTTAGATGTGTGCAATGAGGAGGTGACTTCAGGTAATGATTGTCTTAGTAAGGACTCGATAGTAGAAGAGAGTCTCTTCAATTTTTTTTTTCTAAAATTTGTTTCCTTTAGCGAGTTTTTGGGATTGCCAGTGGAAGGGTATGAGGAGGAAATTGTGTCCTTGTTGAGTAAGTTGGAAGCCAAAAAGGATCGTAGAGTAGCAGCAACCTTGAGTAAAAAGAGGAGGTCTGCCTCTATGTCCCTTTTAGATAAGGAGCTTCACAAATTAGAGTGTTCAATTGATTATAGCCAATCAATTGGAAAAAAGAGGAGTTGGAAGAGCGGGTGGGATAGGGTTTCTTAATGTCCATGAAGTTTGAGATTTTTGGACTGCCATTAGTTGGTTCAAAGGTTGGATGTTTTTCATATATGTATGCTTTTCTTTTTCTTACTTTTTATATTTAACCTATTATACTCGCCTATCATATATATATCACAAGTAGGAAAACCATATGGGATAACTTTTATAAGTTGACAATAATACCGAGAGTTGTTTCGCAAAATTATATATATTACTAGTGAGATGGGCATATTGATGCAAGTCTAAATGAATATAAACTCTCTCTCTCTCTTTCTTGTTTTTCTTGTTCTTATTCTTATTCTTCTTCTTTTTTCTTTTTTTGGTTCATTGAAGATAACTTCTCTTTTATGTAGTTGGTTTTCTTTAAACTTTGATATAGAAGTATTCTATGAAATTTGTGATGAATTTATATAGAAACATGTCATATTTTGTTAAGTTGATTTCGTCATAACTTCAGTTTTCTGCATTAACATGTGTAGATGATAGATTGGTTCTTTGTCCCATAGTATTTTATCAAAATTTGTTGTATGGTGTTCTAGACCATATTTCTTTCATTATGTATGTGTTTCATATATGATATCATTTCATTTATTTTTTTTATCAGAAACAAAATATTCATTGATAATGATTTAGAAGTACATGTGAACGATGAGGAATCCTTCCCAAATGTACAAACTCTAATCAAATGAACAAATGAATGAGTTTTCTCCAATATGTCATCTAGACAAATGTCTCAATATTGTACCTTGTAAAACTATGTAAAGGAAATGTGATTCTACTCTCTTTAGAGATCAATACATCTACAAAGGAGACCAAAGCTTTGCTCCAAGATTTGTTATTTTAACCCTTTTTATTTATTCCAAATTCCAATTGAGTTGAATAACAACAAGAGGAGTGCCCTTGAAAGTTGAATTTGTTGAGGCCCAAAAAGAAGAATAGAAATACATTCAGTCCTATATCGATGCTGTACTTCTCCATTTATTCTCAAAAAGCCTTGCATTTCTTTCCTGCCATTATATCGACGCTGTACTTCTCCATTTATTCTTCAAAAGCCTTGCATTTCTTTCCCGCCATTCTATACAAATTAGATTGAGGCATGCAATTTGCCAAAGAATTTTGCCTTGAGTTGTACACCCCAAACCTCCACATGAAATGGTCATTATGTCACTTGTGCTCCTAGGAGGAACCCAATCCAGCCTTGCTTGTCTGAATAGTCCGTACCAAAGCACCAAGGTCATCGTAAAAAAAATTGTTAATCAATTCACCACTCATATATATAATGCAACAGTTAGGACTAAGGGCTTTATGAAGTCTTCTCACCTATTGCAAGTCTTTTCATGCTTCTTATAGTTATTTGACATTTGACTCTCTTAACCATAGTATCTTTCATGAATTGGTCATACAGATATCATGGTTATATGTTGCTATATATAGGCATATATTGCTCAATATATATTATTCTTGCAGCATATGTCTTTCATATATATACGCTTTTTTCCCTCTTTTTTTCATTCCTTTTTCCATTTTACCCATTTCCCAATATGTTTAAGAAAGGGACTTTAGGTCATAGAATATGATAAAAATGGGAAAATTATAAGATGCCTTTTATAAGTTCACAACTATGGATATGAATAAATAAATGTTGAATGAATGATTTCCTTTAATTTTTTAGGATTATGTAGGGAACAAGCGGTTGGAGTTGTCTGGCCAGTTGATTTCTCTGCTCTTTGAGGTAACACTGTACTAATTTATGCTCATACCTAGAGATGTTATTCACGTTTGATAATTTTTTTCATCTAATTTTTTATTTAAACTTGCTTTTGTAGGATTTGTTCAAGACGATGATTAGTGAGGTCAAGAAGACGATAGATGCCATCCTTGCAAAGCCTAGCCGCTCTAGCCGGTTTGACTTTTCTCAAGTAAGCAGGCAGAAACTATAGTTTTCAACCTTGTTCTTTCAAAGGAAAAGGTGATTGGTAATGTGACGTGTCTCCACGGGTTTTAGTCCATTGGTTCTTTGCATTACAAAGAAAACTCGAAGGAGGATCTAAAAAAAATTGTAGCATACATCATTTATGGATGTACTTATGGTTGCATATGTGTATGTGTGCTTTTTTAAAGAAATGATGACTAAATGGTTCAATTATCATATTGAAAAAAAAAAAAAAATACAAGTTCTCTTCTTGCTACAAACCATAAGATATGCTGCTGACTGGGAGTAGCAGATGGATGTTATTCCTGATAAAGTTGATGCTCGGTTGATGGTTTGTGACTAAATTGGATCCAGTCACCCTTGCTGCGGACCAACTTAGCCAAGGGTGAATAAACAACATTTTCTAGAGGATCGTTCTCCTATGAGATAGAGTCTAGGTACTACTTGATTCAATAGCTGCCTAGTTTAAGACTAACCAGTGAAGATGTATTTTTGTTTGATTATTAAGCTCAGGGTTTATTTATTTTATAAAAAAAAAAAATCATAACCAGTTTGATCCTTATTCCATCCATGAATTTTCTCAACTATTTTGATGTACTTCTAGCACACAAACCCTTAAAACTCAGAGTCATTTTGATCCATATTCCTTCTATGAACCAAATCTCATCTTCCCTTGCTGCTTGTTCTTTAATTGTTTGAACTGTTGTTATGTATATTCCTTCTATGAAATCATGGTTGCTTTATTCTTCTTGTATCCATAAAAGACAGTCTTCCATTTTGTTACACTCTAAACCAAATCCTGACCCAACAATATATTGTTGTAATAAGCAATCTTAGTTCAGATTTAGGGTGTCCAACATCACTTAATGTTTGAAAATATTTTGGTTTTTTATATAGCTAAAGTAGAATAATGTATTAAAACGTCCTAGAAAAAGGTGGCCACAAACCTAGTGCATAGGACATATATAAGGAACATCTAAAGCCTGATAACGGCTAAAAAGAGGGGAAAAACAGAGGAAGCTCATAACTCAACAATTGGACTCTCAAGCCACCCTCAACCTATCAATAGAATCTAGAATTGGAAGCCTTCCATCCTCCAAAAACGCAAATAAAGATTTGAGACAGATATGTTTCACCTGCAGATCCAACTAATTCATCCCTTAAGAGGTCCTCTAGCTTTGCTACTAAAGTTCAGCCAATAATTAAGAAGTGTTTTCACCCCAGGATTTTATAAACTGCATACATCTACATCAACATTTTATCATCCTTTTATGTTGATCAAAATTAAGATTGGGGTTTTCCATGATTTATTTTTATATTTCATAGTGTCTTAGAGTTTTAATGGAGTTGCCTTTATTGGTTTTTACTTATCTTTTTTCAGTTCATAGTGAGAGATAGTATTACTGTTGGCCTAGAGAGGACCCTTTCTACTGGCAACTGGGATGTCAAGCGGTTCAGGATGCACAGAAAGGGCATGTCACAGGTTGTTCTTTTTCTCAGTATCTCTTCTCACTTGTATTGCTTTCATATGTCTTCTCTTAAATTTATATTAACATAACAGAAGCTGAAGGTAAAATCCCCTAATGACAGGTGGTAGCTAGGTTATCTTATATAGGGTCATTGGGGCACATGACAAAAATCTCCCCACAATTTGAAAAGTCGAGAAAAGTAAGTGGACCTAGAGCATTGCAACCTAGCCAGGTGAGGTGATATTTCATTCTTGTCTTTGTAGCTTTCACATTTGATTATTTTTTTTTATTGTTGCTCAGGATTCTGCACCAAAATTCTTACTTCAGTGTTACATGACTTTTTTGTTTCATTATGTTTGCTACAGTGGGGTATGCTCTGCCCATGTGATACTCCCGAAGGTGAAGCTTGTGGACTGGTAAAAAACTTGGCCCTGATGACTCATGTAACAACTGATGAAGAAGAGAGTCCACTAATATCTCTGGTTAGTCTTTGTGATGTAACTTATCCTTCAGTAGAAGTGTAATTATTGCCTTCTGAATTTGATAAAATCACATATAGTGGAACTGAAATCTTTTCTGTGGTGTCAGTGGAGGTAGTATATAATTTGTAGTCCTCCTGGGTTGCAATGACAGTGAGGATGAAACCTATGAAATAGGAATCTCATTTGTACTTAGGGGGTCACTTCATGTGACATTCTACCCATTCTTATAGGGATAAAAGACCCTCTTCCATAGTCAGTTTAGAGTTGAAAAGAGGGTGATTATTAGTTCAATCAACAATCAAGATCTCTCTCACTCTGGTTCGGTCTGAGGGCTGAAAATGAAATCGGATGATGCCCTCATGCCCTCTGCTTCCCACCTTTTCTGTCTCTTTATATTGAATTTCATAACTCTCCAGAAATGGGTCTCAAAGACTGCTGGCAAGAAATTGGTGAATCTGAAAAGCTGTAAGAATATTTTGGATGGTATGAGTGTTATGATTGCTGAATTAAAAAAATAATCAGATGAATTTACTGAAGACATTTTGTAGAAACTGAGAATCACTCTAATATTCATACAAAATTGTATTTGTTTACATAATCGGGTCCCTATTTAACATGTACACAGAGAGCAAAAAATGGAAAAAATACCAACATGAAAAAAATTAAAATCACACAAATTACCCACAATTGGGGCCTCAATCTTTCCCTCAATATCCTATAAATCACCATTCAACCATTCAAATTATACCGGATTTCCACACTCCCCCTCAAGTTGGATCATAGATATTAATCATGTCCAACTTGCAAATAAAATCTTCAAAGCTTGATTTCTGCAACCCCTTGGTGAAAATATTTGCCAATTGTTCTCCTGTAGGGATATAAGTCATGCAAATAATCCCTTTCTCAATTTTCTCCTTTATAAAGTGTCTGTCCACTTCTATGTGTTTGGTCTTGTCGTGCTGAACAGGATTATGAGAAATACTAATGGCAACTTTGTTATCACAATAGAGTTTAATGGGGAACTCTATTGTAATGTGTAGTTCTTCCTATAGTTTCTGCAACCATAGTCCTTCACACATACCTTGTGCAACTGCTCTGAATTCAGCCTTGACACTGCTTCTGGCTACTACACTCTACTTCTTACTTCTCTATGTTACTAAATTCCCCTAGACATAGGTACAGTAGCATGTAGTAGACCTTCTGTCATCTGCTGATCCCGCCCAACCTGCATCTGTATAGATCTCTACCTTTTTACTGTCATTCTTCTTAAAGAATAGTCCTCTCCTTAGAGAACCCTTTAGGCATCTGAGGATCTTATGCACTGCTTCCAGATGACTTTCCTTTGGTGAATGCATGTACTGGCTAACCACACTTTCGACGAAAGCAATGTCTGGTCTAGTGTGAGAAAGGTAGATCAATCTACCTACTAGTCACTGATATCTCTCTCTATCCACGGGTTTTCCATCGCTTTCCGTCCTTTTTCTTGCCTTGATAGGGGTATCGCTTGGCTTGCATCCCAACATGCCAGGCTTAGTCAACAAGTCAAGTACATACTTTCTTTGGGAAATGCTAAAAAAATGTGACATCTAGGCTCATATATAGCTTCTATGAAATTGGGTTATAGCATTTGTAACCCTTTTGTGTGGAAGAGCAGCCAAGAAAGACACATTTAAGCGCTCTGGGATCAAATTTGTTCCGCTTAGGTCCGTGAGTGTGGACAAACACAGTGGACCCAAAGATACGAAGTGGAAGATGTGCATCGAGTCTAGAATGAGGAAAAAACTCTTTGAATTTCTAGAGGGGTGTGACAAAAGATAGAACCGACTAGGCATTTGGTTAATAAGGTATGTGGCTGTCAAAATGGAGTCACCCCAAAATTGTGAGGGCATGTGAGAGGTAAACAGCAAAGCACGAGCAACTTCAAGAATATGTCTATTTTTCCGTTCTGCAACCCCGTTTTGTTGAGGGGTGTCAACGTAAGAACTTTGATGTATAATACCATTTTCTTGTAGATATGTGCTCAAGGAGTGATTAAAATACTCAGTACCATTATCTTTTTTTTGATCAGAAACGAAGAAGATTATATTAATATAAGAACAAATACAGGAGAGAAAAAAGAGACAATAGAAAGAGAAAAAAACCAAGGGAAGGATGAGTGGTCCTTCCTACACAAATTGAACAAAGGAAAAAACTCCCAACACTAGAATTCTAAAAACAAAGAGAAACCCCATCAATCTTCAAACTTTTGAAACGCAAACCCCAATCCAATTGAGTTGTAGAATGTTTAGAGGAACTCTAAAAGCTTCAGTACAAGAAGCCCATAGAGAAGAATAAAACCGGATCAAATCCCAAACCATCTCTTCCGTTCTCCCTTTATCCTCAAAGATCCTATTGTTTCTTTCTTGCCACACCATCCAAATCAAAGTAAGGCAAGCAATTTGCCAAAGTGTCTTGCCTCTTAATGAGTTCCCCAAGCCTTTAAAAGTAATAACCAACATGTCCTCAAGGCTCCTTGGAGGGATCCAAGCCAACCCTACTATATTGAACAACTTGTGCCAAAGTCCAATGGTAACGAGACAATGAAGAAAAAGGTGGTCAATCGACTCTCCATTTCCTTTGCAAAGAATGCACCATTGAGGATAGAGGGCTTTGTAGGGTCTTCTCAATTGCAGCTTGTCATTAGTGTTTACCTTCCCATGTGCTACTAACCAAGCGAGGGCCTTAACCTTTGAAGGGACTTTTGAGCTCCATAAAAACTTGGCCGGAAGGAACATTAAAGAATTTGAAACTTTTGACAAGGCCAAGAAAAAAGATTTCACTGAAAACAAGCCTGACGAAGACAAAGACCACGCTCTTGAATCTGATGAAAAAGGGGAAAAAAACACAGAATTAAGGGAGGACATTAATCTCTGAAGGAGATCAATTTCTGAATCCGTTAGATTGCGGCGAAAGTTAAAATTCCAAGACAGTGGTAAGGAATTGCCAAGGACATTTGAGACAGTGAGGTTTTTCACAGAAATAACTCTGTAAAGATCAGCAAATTGAGAGCACATAGTTTGGTTTCCCCACCAAAGATCTTCCCAGAATCGAATTCTCTCCCCATTGCCCACTACTAGGCGGACAAAAGGGGAGAACTCCTGGAAAACTTGAGCAATAGGCTTCCAAGGACATCTGTGTGACCATCTAACCACCGTGTTGGCGTCCCATCCATTAGGATGTGTCCCATATATACTCGCAATAACCTTATGCCAAAGACCGCTCCTTTCTCTAGGGAACCTCCAAAGCCATTTCCTTAAGAAAGCAATATTTCTCATAGAAGTCTTCCCAAAGCCCAAATCTCCCATCTCCTTTGGTCTACTAACAACCTCCCATTTGATAAGGTGATCTTTCTTCCTTTCTCCCGCCCCAGACCAAAGAAAATCCCTTTGCATCTTCTCAATCTTTGAAACTATTGATGCTGGGATTTTAAAGAGGGAGAGGAAGTAGCTAGGGATGTGAGACAGACAAGACTGAATTAAAGTAATCCTCCCTCCCAAAGACAAATAGGCCTTTTTCCACCCATCCAGCCTTCTCGAAATTCTCTCAACCACTGGATCCCAAAAGCCTATTGTCTTTGGGTTCCCTCCCAAAGGAAGGCCTAAATAAGACAAAGGCCACTCTGACTCTCTGCAATCCAAAACCAAAGCCAAATTAGACAACAACTCCTGCCTAGTGTTAATACCTGAAATGATGTTTTTTTCTAAGTTGATTTTTAAACTAGATACTTGCCCAAAAACCAAAAGGATAATCTTGAGGTTTTGAAGATGATCCAAAGAGGCTTTAGAGAATCAGCAAACTGTAACAAAGACACTCTAGTCCTATCCCTCCCCACAAAGAAACCCTCAGTTATCCCAGTTTCCTCTGCTCTAATCATCAACCTACTTAGAACATCTGCTACTAGAAAAAGAAAAGGAGATAGAGGGTCTCCCTGTCTCAAACTTCTAGAGGCCTTAACCCAACCCTTTGCATTCCCATTAACTAGGATTGCAAAACTAGATGAAGACAAACAGTCCCTCATCCAAGATCTCCATTTCTGGCTGAACCGCTTCCTTTGAAGCACATGATCTAAAAAGCCCCAATCCACATGATCATAGGCCTTCTCAAAATCAATTTTGAAGACTACCCCTTCCCCCTCTGACCTTCTTTTCTCATCCACCACTTCATTGGCTATCAATACAACATCCAAAATTTGTTTCCCTTCCACAAAGGCTCCTTGAGAGCCAAAGATTGTTTCATGTAAAACTTTGCGTAAACGCTCTGATAAGACCTTAGCAATTATCTTATATGAACTTGTAACCAAGCCAATAGGTCTATAATCTGAGATTTTAAAGGTTTGGCTTTTCTTAGGCACCATAGCAATGAATGTCGCATTTGTACTTTGATTTATCACCCCCTTAGTGTGGAACTCAAAAAACACCCTCATAAGATCCTCTTTTATCACATCCCAACACTCTTGATAAACTGCTATAGTAAAGCCATCAGGGCCAATGACCTTTTCCTTATTCAATTGGAAAACTGCTATTCGAACCTCCTCTTCAGAAAACGGTCTATCCAACCAAACTGCACTCTCTCCAGAAATAGGGGCCCAATCAATCCCTTCAATCCTCCAAGAGTCACCTTCAGGTACTCAGTACCATTATCAGTACGAAGAATTTGAATTTTGGTGTGAAATTGAGTGTATATCATAGAGTGAAAGTTCATGAAGACTGATCGAACCTCAGTTTTATTAGTCAACAAATATACCTAACACAGGCGAGTGTGATCATCAATAAAAGTAATAAACCATTTTTTATGGGTCCTATTAGGGGTACGTGAGGGTCCCCATAGATCACTATGAATTAGAGTAAATGGTATGAATGGTTTATACTTAGATTTAGGAAAAGACGCCTGATGATGCTTGGCAAGTTCACACACTTCACACTGAAAATCCCATGAAGCTTATTTGAACATGGTGAAGGAAATAAATGTTTTAAGTACTGAAAACTAGGATGACCCATCATTTTGTGCCATAACAAAAGTTCACTGTCCTTAGGACGAGATGCAGAATTACAAATAGTAGGACACTGTCCACGCACATCAGTTTTGTCGAAGTAATATAGACCCTCACATTCCTTAGCACTGCCAATCGTCTTCCCCAATGATAGGTCCTAAAAAACACAATGAGATGGTAGGAATTTAGCTGAACAGTTAGACTTTTTGGTTACGACGATTGAGAACCCTGCTCCTGACGTCGTCAAGCTCGCGGTTCAGCCTCGCTAGGAACTCGAAGACCCTCTCATTCTCCATCTTCTTCTTGAAGCGCACACTGTCACCCGTGCACTCCCACTCCTTTTCGCAGTTGAGATCGAGATCTTGCCACAAACCCAGCATCTCGGTATAGTACTCCATGACTTCCCGATCTCCTTGCTTCATTTGCCAGAGCTGCGTCTTGAGTTCAAAGATTTGGGAAGCATTAACGGCATCGGAATATGTTTCTTGTATCGCATCCCACACATCCTTTGCCGTCGGGAGGAACATATAAGTTTTGCCAATGGCTAGCTTCATGGAGTTAATCAAGCATGAGGTGATGAAGGAGTTTTTGGACCACCATTTTAGGGATGTTGCTACATCGGTTGGAGGTGGTCGCCTAGTCTCGTCGGTAAGAAGCCCTAACTTTCTCTTTCCGTCAATAACAAGCTTGATTGCTTGCGCCCACTCTCTGTAATTCTTACCGTTCAATTTTTCAATGGTAAGATGGAGTGGGGAGTTGTCGAATTCACTGATAGGGCCCATTGAGGAATGTATCTCCGACACTCTTTCATGGGTTGCCAATTGACTGGACTCATGGTTGTCTCCTCTTTGGGCAGCCATGGATTGATTAGGGTTTTAGAGCAAACACCGCTCTGATACCATGTAGAAACTGAGAATCACTCTAATATTCATTCAAAATTGTATTTGTTTACATAATCGGGTCCCTATTTAACATATACACAGAGAGCAAAAATACCAATATGGAAAAAATTAAAATCACACAAATTACCCACAATTGGGGCCTCAATCTTTCCCTCAATATCCTACAAATCACCATTCAAATTATACCAGATTTCCACACATTTGATGAGGGACGAAATTGCCAAACCTCTCTAAAGGAAGGGAATTACCTAACCTTGAGAGGGTGGATACATTCCATGCTATGAGGAGTTTAAAAAGAGGGAAGAGTTAAGAAACTGAAATGACAGCTATGTCATAATGGTTTCATTTCCTATTAAAACAGATGAATGGTATTTTAGGGGTTTAAAAATTAGGAACCCTCAATATCTTGGTTTTTTAGAGTTCTATTGTTGGGTGTTTTTCCTTGGTATTTGTGTAGGAAGGACCTCTCATCCTTCCCTTGGTTTTTTTCTCTTTCTATTGTCTTTTTTTTCTCTCCTGTATTTGTTCTTTTATTAATATAATCTTCTTCGTTTCTGATAAAAAAAAAAATTAGGAACCCTACTATGTTTTGTGTGTGTACCTGAGATTGTGTGTGAATTTACTTTTTTATGGGGGTGTTTTGTAGTTTTATCCAATGTTTATTTGATGTTTGGTAATCATAGAGCCATGAGTGTTCCATCTTGGGGTTGGGTTGAGATTACTGGATTGATGCATGAACGAGGAAAAGTGTTTTTTCCTTATAGTAACTAGTGGAAGTTTTATTTACAAAGACTCTGTTATTCATTTCTAAATAGGAATCTGTACATAACCCATTGGGCTATTCATGGTCAAGATGACCATCAGCGAGATATCTTATCACTAAATTATATGTCAAATTAAACTTGAGATCTTTTTCTTGGTATATGCTTTGATTGATTTGTCCCCAACTAAATAGGATTTATTTATTTATTTTCCTTCGTTTTTTGGTAGAACAGAAGCATTAATAAGATGAATGATTGCAAATATGTGTAGTTGATTTATCAACCCTTGGATTATGCATTTCTACTTTTGAAACAGCAAAAATTCTCTGAAGGATAAATAAAAAGATCTATGGAGCATGGATTCCTACTTTGCCAACAGAAAAAAATTCTCTGATGGATGGCCCAAATTATGAATAGCATTGGATTCCTATACATATGAAAGCCATAATAAGTGGCTCAAAATAATTTCTGGTCTTACAGATATCTTGTATGACATCCAGCATGCCACCTGACGCGATTATGTTCTCAATGGAAGTCTAGAACAATTTTGGACTCACCTGCAATTTCCAGATTGAAGATTCCGTCTTCAAAAATTGCTATCTGGATACTATCTCTATGTCATGCACCCAGCCACAATAATAGAAGTGTGCACCTTAGGTCTTATTCCGGCTTTGAGAAACACACCCTCCTGTTCTATCATAATCAGATGTGAGCTGAAACCATAGATCATGACAAGCCAAAAATTCTTGAACAACAAGACTTGGTAACAATGTGATGAATTTTAGGAAGGTAGAATGGGTGGACTGTGTTTTTAGCCATCTGGGATTTGCAGAATCAAGCAAGTCTACCCATGTAGCATCCCTAGCATTCCTTTGACTCTCTAAAGGTTTTTAAGTCCCTTCCTACTTCTTTTCCATTCTTTATCATGTGTTTGGTTGCATGTCCCTTGTCTGCATACATGGAAAATAGTTTTATTTTTGGTACTTGAATATTTTTTTTTAATAATTAGAATCCAGTGTTGAATATTAATTTGTAAAGAATCCATATACCCTTTTTGCTTCTCTTTGAATTCCGTATTTATGCAATCTTTAATCATTGCTGCATCAGTGTTACTCTTTGGGTGTTGAAGACTTGGAACTACTTTCTGGCGAAGAGCTTCATACACCAAATTCTTTTCTGATTATATTTAATGGGCTCATTCTTGGCAAGCATAGGAGGCCCCAGGTATATAGTTTTTTCCATTAAGAAGGCTATATACATGAACTGATGTTTATTTTCTTGTGTGTGATTTTATGATGTTTCACTCCTTATGTAATATAATTTATTTTTGGCTTAGCGTTTTGCTAATGCATTGAGGAAGTTACGGAGAGCTGGTAAAATTGGGGAGTTTGTAAGCGTTTTTGTAAATGAGAAGCAGGTAAATCCTTGTCTCCTTCTTGTACTCTCTGTTAGTTGTAACTTTTTTTTATCTGTTCTGCTTCACATTTGTTCCATGGAAAATATGCCCTTGCAATCCTTTTCCACGTAAAAGGTGTTATCCTTGTGTTTGTGATGGTGTGAGATGCTTTATGCTGTAAATAACGGGGCACAAACATAGTCGATTGCTGCACAAATGACTTGTTCTTAAATTTGTGGGCAATGATTTTGTGCATTGTTAAATTATCCAATTGTTTTTCTTAAACACCAACTTCTGTCTACACATGCTTAAGTGGTTAAATTAAGAATTGTCTCACCTGCAAATGAATCATATGTAAATTGTTGATGAACAACTGTGAATGATTGTTTGCACTAATTTCCTCAAGGAATTAATTTCAAGGGATCCTGAGAAAAATGTCTCTGATGACAAGTGAATGGCTAACCTTGAGAAAAATATCCTGCAGCATTGTGTTTACATTGCTTCTGATGGAGGTCGAGTTTGTCGTCCAGTTGTTATTGCTGACAAGGGCAAATCGCGAATCAAGGAACACCATATGAAGGAATTGATTGTAAGTGTAGTATATATGCCTTTTGTTAAAAACAATAATTGTTGTTCTTAAACTAATTTTTTTTTTTTATAGCTTTTTAAACTCATCACAATGTGCCATAATTTATTGATGGTTGTTCTTAAACTAATGGAACATTTGTTCTATTCAAGGATGGAGTTCGCACTTTTGATGATTTTTTACGTGATGGATTGATCGAGTATCTTGATGTCAATGAGGAGAACAATGCTTTGGTTTGTCCCTACGTAGTGATGTAAAGTCTTGCTTTTGAGATGTTGTACTTGATAGGCAATTATGCTTACTGCAAAATTATTTGCTATAGATTGCTCTATATGAAGCTGATGCTAAACCAGAAACGACTCATATTGAAATAGAGCCTTTCACCATCTTAGGTGTTTGTGCTGGGTTGATTCCTTTTCCTCATCATAATCAGTCCCCAAGAAATACCTACCAGGTGTGTTTATTTATTTTCTTAAATATCTTAAACTATGCATTTCATTGATCTAGAATTTTCAGGCTAATGATCATGAGATGCCTATATTTATTTACAGTGTGCAATGGGAAAGCAAGCTATGGGGAATATCGCATATAACCAGGCAAATTTTCTTATTCTTTAGTTGATGATTCTTTTTTTTTTTTCCCTTTTCTTTCTTTGAGCAAGAGGACCTTTATGCCCTCATTCCCTTCCGGTATGTCAATGTATTGCAAAAATTTTAGATTTGTAGGTCCTTAAGAAACTTGAGTGCATTTTCTCATGTATGTTAATCAATTTAAATTATTGAATCAATTTATCTCACCATCCACAGAGATATATTTCTGCATGTGTATGAAAAATAAAATAAAATTGAAATTCTAGCCTCCAAGGTTAATTTTTGATGTTTTGGAGTCGTGTAAGTGGGGTTCATGTTGCACCAAGAAATTTGAAATTTTATACTATAGATTATAATTATCATTATGGTTGTTGTCATCATTATCATTTTCTTCTTCTTCCTGAATTCATACTATTCTAACTATTTTTAAAAATAAATATACACTGTAAACGACCCAAATGGTTGCAATGTGCGTCACAGGCATATAAGTTGGCTGAGCAATCGTCCTGTAACATTGGCTAAATTTCCACCACCCAGTTTCATAAATGAATTTTGACCATGCATGTAATATCTGAAACAGTGGTGATATTGTAAGTTTCAGACACACCGGCTTATAATTGTGAATGGGAATAACTTTTGTTTAAAATTGACTATTTTAGTACCTATTCCCTGCTTTAGAAATGGAATAATTGTGCATGAGAATATACTAAGCTTTGGGCTTATTTTTGATGGGTAGAAAGTAGAAATTTATAAAAAGAGACGCCAAAAAAAAAAAAAAAGAAAAGAAAAAGTGTCCCAAGGAACACAAGAAGTATACAAAGAACGCCTAAAGGTGCCACAAAAAACAAAGAGGGACAACAAAAAACAATTCCCCTCAACCCAAACCCAACCAGTCCACAAATTTTATAGTGGAAAGAGAACTAGGAACTATATACAACTTACACCAAGCCTAAAGATTACAAAGGAAAGAAAATTTAAGCCCTTGAACTGACTGTCTCTCATTTTTCTGATTAGAAACAAAAATAAATTTTTATTGATTAAAAGAAAGAGAAGGATGAGAGGTCTCTTTCAAAATACAAAACCTGATCAAAGTAAGGGTATACTCCTCACTATGAATTATAAGCTGAAAGCCAACTTAGTTGAATAACATTAAGTGGAAAAGCGATGGAACAAAAGGCCTAAAGGGAGAAGTAGAAATGAAGTAGGTCCTACAACGTCTCTTCCGTTCTCTATTTATCCTGAAAGATCCTCGCATTTCTCTCTTATTGCACAATCCAAAGAATAGTGAGGTAAGCAATTTGTCAAAGGGTTTTACCTCTCAATGAAAACCCCAATCCTCTATAAGAGATAAACATCGTATCTCCAATACTCCTTAGCAGCACCCAAGCCAAATTGGGCAAAATGAAGAGCTTATGCCAAAGACCCAAAGTTAAAGGACAATATAGAAAAAGATGATTGATCAATTCTCCACTTCCTTTGTATAAAATGCACCAATGTGGACTAAGAGATTTCTAAGGTCTTCTAACCTGTAGCAAGCCATTAGCATTTCCATTCTTGTGCACCACTAACCAAGCAAACACGATTGTTTCTTTCCTTCCAAATTGTCCAAAAAAAGGCATAATGGAGTAGCCCACCGTGCCTTTTTCCTTTTTTAACTCAAAGAGGGGAGCATTTATGACACACCAAATAGAGAGAACAAAAGATGCCATAAGACCCTTGCCTTGTCATTGTGAAGGGGGATATGATTGAAGGACTTTTTCTTAATAGAAAAAGTCCCATCCTTTGACTTTGTCCATAGAACTTTGTCATCCCTATCCCTACACACCCTCCTCTCTTGCAATTTCAGAAGGAAATGCTCCATAGTTTCCACTTCCCAATCGTTGAGTTGCCTAGAGAAGCAAGGGGCTTGACATCCCCCCCTTAGAAGAAGGTTCCAATCCTCCTCACCCACACCTCCTTGGAAGAAGCTATAGCAAATAAGGAAGGAAACGAAATGCATAATGACTCATCACCACATCACTTGTCCTTCCAAAACCTTTCCCTCCTCCCATCCTCACAAAAAAGGCAACTCTACAACTTAAAATGTCCTAACCCTTCTTGATGGTTTTCCATAACCCTACCCTATACCCTTCCCTCACCTCGTGGGAGCAGTACCCTCCTTCCTCTTCCCCGTATTTTCTGCTAATGACTTGCCTCCAAAAAACCCCCCCTCTTCTCAGTAAAATGCCAACTTCATTTGCATAGTAGGGCTTTATTGAGCATTGAGAGATTCCTAACCCCCAAATCACCATTTCTTTTGTTTGTATAGACAATATACCACCTTACCAAATTTGGTTTCCGCTCAAGGGTCCCTCCTACTCCCCAAAGAAAATCTCTTTGAATTTGCTCCAACCTTAGCTTAACTGCAAACAGAATAGGAAATGAATATATATATTTTTTATTCTATTCTATATTTAAAATTGTATACACGACATCCTCTTTATAGAGGATTTTTCTCAACACAAAAATAGGAAACAACTTAACAACCTAACAATATACAACTATCTAACAGATTACAAAAAAATAAATCTCATGATATCTTGTACATTTAAATCTCCTAATATCTTGCTAATTATCTCAGCCGATCCTATCTTTTTCAACATTAACCCATCTTGGAATGCAAAACAAGGACATAAAATAAATAGGCATGTTAGAGAGAGTGCTACATATTAGGGTAAATCTCCCACCTTTGGAGATATACCGTCTTTTTCAAAGAGCTAGTCTTTTTTGAAGCCTCTCCTCCATGCTGTCCCAAACTACTGCAAACTTAAACGAAATACCCAAAGGAAGGCTCAAGTAAATCGAAGGGAGCGCCCCAACCTTATAAAAGAACTCTTGAGACAACTCCTCTGCATTCTCCACCCTCCCCATCAGAATTAGCTAGCTCTTATCCAAATTAACTTTCAACCTCGACATGGCCTCAAACCACATAAGCACCCAACTCAAGTAAGTTAGTTGATCTAAAGAAGGTTCATAGAAAACTAAAAATGTCATTAGCAAACAACAAATGAGAAACATCCACCACCTCTCTCTCTGCCTTCCACCTACCACCCTGATAGGAAACCTCCAACCTTAGCCCTCTTATGAGTTGGTTGAATCACCATCCCTTCTTATCTTTGGACTTCCACGTTCCTAGTATAGTACTAATTATTCTTATGAATGATGATGGGGTGGGTTTTGGATGGTCCACCACTTTCCAGATCCTTCCCCTAGAGAGAGAATATCAATCTTGTTCTTTTGCAAACTTGGGGTGGGATAGATAAAATAAATATAATCCCTGTTTGCTAAATAATAATTGGAGCCCATTTTGCCCTGCCATGCTTTGTTTGTCTTTGGAATTTGAATTTCCGCCGTAACCTATTAGATTCTGAGATTGAGGACTTAGAAGGCCTCATGCGGTCACTTGATGATTTGTATCTATCTCCTTCGGTCCCAGATGCCAGATTATGACCATTATCCTCTTCAGGGCTTTTTTCAATCAAATCCTTTTTTCTAGCATTATCTTAATCTTCTGCATCTCCTCAGGACTTTCCTTTAAAGTTTGTTTGGAATTCTCAAGTTCCTTTCAAAGTGAAGTCCTTTGTCTGGTTAGTGGCACACAAGAAGGTGAATACTAATGACATGTTACAAGTGAGAAGACCCTACAAAGCCCTTAGTCCTGATATTTGTATTCTGTGCATGAAGCATGGGGAATCAGCAGATCGTCTTTTTCTTCATTGTTCCTTGACGATTGGGTTGTGGCACAGGTTATTTCAGTTAGCTAAGATGGATTAGGTTCCCCCAAGGAGCATATATGACATGATGTCCATCAAATTTAAAGGCTTCGGTAATTCTAAGAGAGGGATAGTTTTGTGGCAAGCTGCGAGCATCGCTCTAATTCGGGTTGTGTGGTGGGAAAGAAACGCAAGGATTTTCGAGAATAAAGCAAGGAATTCAGAGTTCATTTGGGACTCTATTGTTTTCCTTGCTTCCCTTTGGGCTTTCTGTTCCAAGGCATTTAAGGGGACTCCCCTTAATGTGATTCAACTGGATTGGATAGTGGTGTGTACTCCATAAGGATTGGTCCTTAGTGGGAGTTCGTTTGTTTTATGTGCATTTTCCTATAATTTAGTTGTCTTTGGTGGGAGGATTTCTCATCCTTCTTCTTGTACTTCTTTTTTCTATCAATTTATCTTTGTGTCGTTTCCAATAAAAAAATAATAAAATTATGTATTTCATATTGTTTCCATCATTGCTAGTAAACACTTCAAAGGAATCGGTTTCATCATCATTCCTTTTCCTAATGGTTTTGTAAACACCTATGGAATTTTTTTATTCTAATTTTGATTCCGATTCCTTTTATTCCCTTTCCTTCCATTGCTTTTTGTAAAAAGTTTAGTAAACTTGCCATTAATTAATAAATGTTGGTATTAGTGGTTTTCTTTTGAAATTGATTGAGAGTATGAAATAAAACATTCTATGTAGGTTAATTTTTATTATTGTTGTTGATGTTGTTTTGTTGTCCCCTCTCCCCTCTCCTCCAACCTCCACTCTTAAGCAAAATAAAAAAATGTTTTGAGTCTGTTTGGGAATGTTTTCGAAAATAGTTCTTGAAAATTCTAGAACAATATTGCACCGCACAAAGCTATGGCGGTTTGAGATGGCGTGGAGGAAAGGTTTCGGAAGAGACTAGCCATGTGGAAGAGGCAATATATTTCTAAAGGAGGGAGGATTACTCTCATTCGGAGCACTTTGTCTAGCATGCTCATTTACTTCATGTTTTTGATGCGTATGCCAAGAGGAGTTAGATTGTGATTAGAGCAAATCCAAAGGGACTTTCTCTTGGGTGGGGGAGCTTTGGAGAGGAAGTCTCATCTTATAAAGTGGGCAATTGTTTGTTCAGATAAAAAGAAGGGTGGTTTGGGTGTTAGAAGGCTTTCTATACTCAATAGGGTCCTCTTGTGCAATTGAAGTTGGCATTTTGCGGTAGAAAGGGAGTCCTTGTGGAAGCTTGTCATTAGTAGGAAGTTTGAGGTGGAAGGGGGATGGTGTAACCGTGAAGTAAGGGAGGGCTACGAGGTGGGGCTATGGAAGGAAATTAGGAAGGAAGGGCCTCTAATGTTTAAAAATATTGTTTATTCTGTGGGGGATGGTGGAAGAGCATTTTGGAAGGATAAATGGTGTGGTAACAATACCCTTTGTGATTCTTTTCCCTCTTTGTATGCTTTAGCGAATTCAAAGGAGGTATGGGTAGCGGCTGTTGGGACTTGATGGCGGAAGAGGGGGGTTGGAATCCCCGGTTCTCTAAACCTTTCAATGATTGGGAGGTGGAGGTGGTGGAGAGGTTCCTTTTTGACTTTACAAGGAAAGAGGCTAGTCATTGATTTGGAGGATAGGGTGCTTTGGAAAGAGACTAAGGATAGAAAATTTTATGTTAAATCCCTTTATAGTGCTCTTGAAACTAGAAGTGCAGTTTCAATTCTGAAGAATATCATTTGGAGCCCTTGTGTCCCCACTAAGGTGGGTTTTTTTACTTGGGAAGCTTTGTGGGGGAAGGTTCTAACCTTGGATCAACTCAAAAGAAGGGGGTGACCCATAGCCAACAGATGCTTCCTTTGTTGTGCTGAAGAAGAGTCTATTAATCACATTCTAATCCATTGTTCCAAGGCAAGGGTTTTGTTTGAACTTCTATTTGCGTTGTTTGGTGTGATGTGGGTCCTTCCACTTTTGGCTATAGATACCCTCCTAGGATGGCATGGATCCTTTGTGGCCAAGAAGCATAGAAAGGCGTGGATGGCAGCTCCACTTTGTTTATTTTGATCGGTTTGGAAGGAAAGAAATAGGATAGATTTTGAAAATGAGGAACTTTCGATTCAAATGATGAAATATTCTTTTGTCTGTGATCTTTGGTCTTGGTCTAAGTCGTGTTTAGATATAGGACCTTTACCTTTAATTAACTTTTTTTTTATTGGTTGGGTTCTAGATGAAGGCTAGTGAGTTTTTTTGTATCCCCTCTTCTTTTTTGTTCCTTCCTTTAGGTGTCTTTTGTATACTCCCTGTATGCTTTGGGCTACCCTTTAGGCACCCTTTTATCTTAATATATATTTTTTCTATGTGTTTGCCTATCAGGAAAAAAAAAAATCTAGAACAATATTCAAAGACATTTGTCTAATTTTTCTAGAACAAAAGTTTTTTGGGAACTTGGTGCATTCTGAATTTATTTTCTATGTTTTCAAATATTTCTTAAAAATAACTTTTATCTATAGTGTTTTATTTGCACTCATTCTCCATGTTTGTACAGTTGTTTTTTAGAACAATCAAACAACTGAAAACAATTAAAATATATTATCAGAAAACACCATGCTTTTAGAACGATACTCAAAAGCCTCTTTTGGGAATAATTGACAACAAAACGTATTTTCATGTTTTTTGTTCGCAAAAACAAAGAACTGTTTTTGAGAACAATTACCAAACATAGCCATTGTTCTTGACACATTCTAAAGTTAGATGTTTATTATATTTTAATATGCATATGACATTTTTTTCTATTTCTAATATGGTCTAGTATCTTGATTTTGCAGCTATGTCGGATGGACTCATTACTGTACTTACTAGTGTATCCTCAGCGGCCATTGTTGACAACAAGAACAATTGAGCTGGTGAGTATTTGTTACTCTGGGTGCAGTACACAGTCATGGCCTATGGAATAATGACTTTGTTTTCAGGTAGGATATGATAAGCTTGGAGCGGGGCAGAATGCAACAGTTGCTGTAATGAGTTACAGTGGCTATGACATAGAAGATGCAATAGTCATGAACAAGTCATCCTTAGATCGTGGTTTTGGTCGTTGTATTGTAATGAAAAAGTAATGGTGTTCCATTTCTATACTTGCAAATTCCCTTTACAAGTTGCTTTGCTTGCATGGATTTGTTAACATCTCTAGTAAGGGTTTCTTATCAGTTATCTCATATGTTTCCTAATTGAACAGGTTTTCTGCTGTCAATCAAAGGTATGAGAATAATGCATCAGACAGAATAGTTAGACCCCTGAAAGTGGGACATGATGCAGAAAGGATGCAGGTAATGCATATAGATGCATCCATATTATTTTTACCTTTTAAGTAATTCAAGTATGGATGACATATCTATAAAAAAAAGGTATGGAAGAGATTTTATGTTATTATTAGTATCTTTCATCAGATTTTATCTTGCCATTGTTCTCGATATTACATTTCCTACAATATGGAAAATTATATAAACATCTAGTTATCAGATTCTTGTACACAAAATGGTAGATTACAAATGTACATCTTCATTAGTTTTTGATCTTATGTATAATGTAATTTACTTTTCAGTTGGTATAAACATTTTCTGACTGGATCACTCAGTAACTTTTTTTTATTTTTTATTTTTTTTTTGTGTACAATGAGCAAAATTATTAGCAATAGGAAAAAAGTAGAAAGAAGGATAAGTGGTCCTTCAGAAAATACCAACAATCAATAGAAAGAAGGAAAAAGAAGAAAACAGAAAGTAATTCCAACCAAAATAAAATATCTACAAGACTGGATAAACTCAAATGAGAGGGGAGGCGGGTATAAGCTCTCTCTTGATCAATTGATCTGCATTCTGGTTAGCCAACATAGGTCTTCTTGCTAAGGAAGAACTGAAATTTCTAGAGAGATGCTGAATGTGGCACAACCACAGATCATATCTCTAGGCCCTCTCCCTCCTGAAAGGTTAGAAACACCAATTGGATACCTCTTCCATGCTGTCTAATAGGACCAAAATGTCCACCACCATGGTCCCTAAAATAATCAGGCTTAGAGAAAGCTCCAAAGTCCTACCACTGTGGCCCCTAGTCTATGGGTTGCCATAATTTTGATGGGTGCTCCTTGTATAACCTGGTGGTTTTAGGTTTATTTTAGTTACAATAAAACTTGTCAACTGATTTCTCATTCTATGAATATCAAAGGTCTTGTGCCGTTCTCTTCTCCCTCTGAAATTTATTTCTTTCTCCATTGTGCAATAGTGGTGATTTTCCTTTTTATTATCAATTGTAGACGTTACTATTTGCCGTATACTGTTTCACTTGTTCTCATTGTGTAGATATTGGATGATGATGGACTTGCTGCCCCTGGAGAAATAATTAAACCGAACGATATCTATATCAATAAAGAGTCCCCTATCATTACAAAGGGTCCATTAATATCTCCTGTGGGATTACCAGATAGGTAAGTTCTACTTGTGGAAATGCTTCACTGGTATGTATTGGTAATAATGTAGCTTACTCTGTTGCAATATTCAGTGCATATAAACCCAGTAGACAGACATTCAAGGGTCCTGAAGGGGAGGCATCTGTGGTGGATAGAGTAGCACTCTGTTCTGATAAGAATAGCAATCTGTGCATTAAATTTCTAATTCGGCATACTCGTAGGCCAGAGGTAAGAAACTCTAATTTGTCTTCATCATGGATCATGTATAATTCATCTCAACTTATTTGATTATTACCATTATTATTACTATATCTTTATTACTTCAGGTTGGAGACAAATTCAGTAGTAGGCATGGGCAAAAAGGTGTTTGTGGCACGATTATTCAACAAGAGGATTTCCCATTTTCTGAACGTGGCATTTGCCCTGATTTAATTATGAATCCTCATGGATTTCCGAGGTAATCCCAATTGCTTGTACTTGTCTCTGTGGTCTTATTAATACTGAAATTGCAGTGAATGGTTTAGAAACTCAAGATTTCTCTCTAAACAAGCGCATCTATTTTGTGCATCATGGGCCTACAGTACCAAATCATCTGATTTGAAGAGAAGTGCGTGTGATAAACGATAATGTATTTCACATTGCATATGCCCACATGAAACATTTGCTGAAATTTGTTGAGTTATCAATGGGGACCAAGTACAGGCTACAGCTTTTATGAACTTCTGATAATTTTTATCGTGCTCTGATTTGACCTCTTTAAATGTTCTTACATCTTTTATACAAGAGTTCAAACATTTTCTAAATTTTTTTTCCTCACTGTTTTTGTATGAAAGTTATTTTTGAAGTTCAAACACTGGAACCCTGTGAGGCTTTGAATCTTGAATCATACTTGGGAGGTTTGTTGCAAAATAGCTAATGCTCTATGTTGAAGTTGAAAACACTTTCCTTGAATCATGGTTTTTGTGGTCTGAGTTCTCTTAGGAAGTGAGTTTGTCACTTCTTGATTTTGTTTTGTTGGGATGGCTTATGTTTGTCTTATAGTCTTTTTTTTTCTATGAAGTAATGCCTGTTTTTTCCTTATATACATTTCTTATATGCTAGTTATGGAACTATCTTTAATCAACTTATCTACAAATTAAAAAGATGTAGCCATATTAGGAGACTTGGGGTGAGTGATAGTCTAGGTAGGGGGAAATTAAATTCATGGGTTGCTAATGTGTTTTTTTTCTCAGAGATTCTACAAGGATTTGGGCAAGTAAAGATGTAGATGTGCTGAAGTGTTTGTGAAGATAAGGTGACATGCACTTGATGGTTTAACGGTGGCGTTTTGGCACCATAATTAGGGCACTGTGAAAGAGGATGTGATGGGCATGTCGTATTTATTCCATGAGATGGGATATTTGAAAGAGACAAAATGTGACCTTTATTGTTTTGGTTCCAAAAGAAGAGGGTGTAGAGCAATTAAACACTTCAAACCCTTTTGGGGGGCTTGGGGGTTAGAGGGAGGTATATTGTTTTAATGGAAATGGATTTACAAGGTCATTGGTAAGATTTTGGCAGTCGTTTCGGAATCAGAATGCTTTAGTGGAGGGTTGAGACAGTTGGGAAGTTGAATATTAAAAAAGTTGATGATAATTCGTGAAGTCTTCCCGCCTTTTTTTCTTAACTAGGCTTAGAATTGGGGAGAAATGAGTTAGCTGGATTGCATTATGTCAGTTAAATTTTTTGTGCTAGCCTCCAACTAGTTTCCTTGAGTGCTCTAGAGGTTTGCAACAGATAGATCCCACTCACGTCATTCCTATTCAATATGGAGATGGAGGCATTGAGCAGGCTGGTGACTAGAACAGTGGAACAAGGTCTTCTTTAAGGTTTCTAGTTAGGGGTTGTGGATTAAGGGGTGGAGATTGTTCCACATTTTTTGTGTGTTTTGTTTGTTTGTTTGCTCATGTGTTCGTTTGTTTTCTTTGTTTTTGGGTTTCTTCCTCCTATCTCTCTGATGATAAGCTCATGTTCCATTTTGGGTTAAATGGATTAGTTTAGATATTTCAGATAATTGCTTTGCATTGAGGTTGTATTGGATCAACTAAGATATCAGAGGTGGATTGTTATTGGCTTTGAGATTGTGTCAAGTCTGAAAATTAATCTTCATACGAGTAAGCTCATTCTAGTGGGGAAAGTGGAGGAAGTGGATAGTAGTTTGTCTTCTTTGCTTGGGTGCAAGATTGGTAGGCTTCCAACTTCTTATCACAACCTGCCCTTGGGGGTGTCTCATAAGTCTTTTGTTGTGTGAGATGCTGTTGAGGAAAGATTTAGTAGGATATTGGCCTCTTGGAAGTAGCATTTGTCTAAGGGAGATAAGTTCTTATTAAGAGTACCCTCTCAAGCTTACCAATCTACTTTATGTCCTTTTTTGTTATTCCTAAGAAGGTGAGAAGCAAATTACAGTAAAACCCCTATAAAATAATACTCTTGAGATTAAGAGAAATTATGATCTTAGTGAGGTTATTGATTTATTAATAATGAATAATTTATTAATTTATGGATAAATAAATATTTTTTAATGCACGGAGAATATTATGTTTCTACCACAATACTTGTACATGTTGGCTTATAAATCCAAAAACAATGGATGTGGTTAAAAACAAACACATAGAAGCCTAAGAGATTCTAAAAAATAGATGATTATTAATTGTAGGAAATAAAAAGACATCTAAAAGGAAAAGGTGTGGTGTCAAAACTTAATGTCCTAGAAGATAAAAAAGTTTCAAGTGCAAGATAAGATGTTTCAAGTGCAAAGAAAATGCAAACAGCTTTAGATGCATATTTTGAGAAAGAATTGAATTGAGAAAATAGAAGTTGTAAAAAGTTACTGTATATTATATTATTACTTGATATTATATTATGAATTTTTGTTTACTATTTTCTTATATACTTCACCAATTATTAATTTATATTTCCTTGAGCCCTTAAAGATTTCTATGAAATTATTATCTTATGCATTTAACGAAGTTATTAATTTAGTACACTGGCCTGAGTTGGACCTAAAAGATTTTATTATTTAAGCAAGGTTATTAATTTATAAAAAATTTATTTATTGAGGTTTTGTTGTAGAAACAATTCAAAGAGATTTTTTTGTAGGGAAATCTCTAGGAAGGCAACAAAATGCACTTAGTGAGTAGGTCTAAGGTTTGTAAAGAGAGAAAGTTTGGAGGTTTGCCTCGAGTGAGAGAGCTTGTGGAGGAAGATCATTAAAGGGAAGTTTAGGGCAATGGAAGGGGGTGGGACTCTTGTGAGGTGAGGAAGTCTTTTGGTATGAGTTTGTGGAAAGACTATAGAAAAGGTTGGAAGGATTTCAGCCATCGAGCAATCATCTGAATTATAAATGGTTGAAGAACAAAAGTTTGGAGGGATAGTCATGTGGGGGAGATTAGTTTGAAAAAAAGCTTTTTCTCCATTGTTTAGTTTAGCTTCTCATAAGAATGCCACGGTTGTAGACATGTGGGAAAGGGGAGGTAGTGGAGGTCAATGGCTAGTGTAGTATAGAAGACACTTCCAAGATTGGAAAATGGAGGGGGTGTCTTGACTTATGGATCTTATTTATACCACGAAAGTGCAAGGCATAGGAGAAGATATCTTGGTTTGGAAAGAGGGTAGGAAGGGATTGTATAGCGTGAAGTCGTATTGCAGTTCTTTGTGTGCTAAAACTAGAGTGGAGTTCCTAGCCAAGGAAATTTAAGGTTCTTTTGCTCCTCTGAGATTTTTTTTTTTCACTTGGGAAGTAGTATGGGGGAAGATTTTAACTATTGATATGTTAATGAAGAGGGGATGGTTGATGGTTAATAGATGTAGTCTTTGCAAAGAGAGAGGAGTTTGTTAACCATATCTTGATTCACTATGAAAGTAAAAAAGGGTTATGGATATGTCTCTTAGCAATCTTTGGTTTGGAATGGATGTTTTTAGCAGCCATGAGAAATTTTCTCCTTAAATAGAAGTTTAAAGGATTGGATAAGAAGAGATACCATGTTTGGTGGATGGCTCCCTTGTGTTTGTTCTAGTGCATTTGGAAAGAGTGCAACTGTCATATCTTTAATGGTGAAGAAGAGCTCTCATATCAAATGTTAAAGGAAAATTTCGTTAAAGCCCTCTTGGAAGGGATAAACACTTTGCTAGATTTGAGATATTTATCAATGTTTGATTTCATAGGCAGTCTTAGTTGGTTGTTGTGGTGTTTATGACTGTTTTTTGTTGTTACCTATTGGTTTTTCTTTGTTTGGTTTTTGGTGTACACTTCCTATACACATAGGGTGTGCCCCTTTTTCTTGGTACTTTTTAATAGATTGCCCTAGTTGCTTATCAAAGAAATAAAAAAGTAGAGCTTTACCTACCTGCCTCGTGGTAGGGGTTAATAGGGTTGCAATAGTTACGTTTGCATATTGAAAAAGCTTCTAAATACTAACTATCTAGTCCTTGATTTGTGGGCTTACAGAAAAGCCAATGCAGTTTGAGCTTTTGTGTTAGATAGATTTGTGAAAGAGGCTAGCACCAACTAGAGCCACCCTGTCTTGTTTGCCTTCTTGTCTCCATCTATCATTATGACGAGGAAAAGGTTTAGGAAGGTGTAGAGAGAGTTTATATGGAGTGGGCTATGGAGGAAGACAAGAATTTTTATCTCACGAGGTGTGTTCCCTATTCTGAAGTAGAGGACAAAGGAGGTTTAGGCATTAAGAGTCTAGAGATGCTTAAGAAGTTGTTATTGAGATAGTGACTATGGACCTTTATTGTGGAAAGGGTTATCTTTGGAGGAGAGTGATGGTGGGTAATATGGTGTGATTGTTGCGAGTAGGGGTGAGCGGGTCATTTAGTAAGGACGTACATAAGAGCCTCGAAAGGGGATGGCAAGGTTTTGAATATCTATACATCTTGGTCTAGATCAAACAAAATAATTGAAGTCTCATTTGTATCAGGATGGACAAAGTAAATATATATATTAAAAAAAAAAAGACAAAGTAAATACATATTAAAAAAAAAAAAGAAAAAGAAAGAAGAAAGAAGAAATGACTCATTGGGATTCTCAATTTTTTAAGATACTTATGGAAAGGAATGAGCCAAGCCAATAGGATGAACTAAAAGAGTTTTGCATCATGAGCTTTGTACTATATACATAACTTAGATGAGCTTTAGAAAATCACTTAGGTGGGTTTGTATGCGTTTGCGCCATAGGCATAAAATGAGATTGTGGCACAATTAATGATGTTAAATAATCACTTTGTAAAGTAAATTTTTTGCGCCTCTTTGATTAGCAGTTAATTTAGATGCAATGATGGATGCTTATTGGTGTAGGACAAGGCTGGGTGTTGTTTTTATATGGTTTATTGATGATTGATTCAGACCATGGATTAGAGATCATTGTGGTATAGTATTGAGAGCTACTCTAGGCATGCAGAAGGGGTTGGCTATCAAGGCAGAGATATTGACATTATTGGAGAGTTGGTTGTAGGTTTAAGTTTTATGTCCATCCAATCTATTTGTAGGGGGAGATTCTACTATTGTAATATCTTAGGTGACTAATAGAGAAAGCGGCTCTGGAAGTTAGATAACTAGATGCACAGAATTATAGATATTGCTAATGAGTTGGGTTGTTTCTTCTCTTGGGTTCCTCGTTCAGTTAACCAAGTTGCAAATGAGTTAGCTAAACAAGGAGCAAAGCATTTGACCTCCTTTGTTGGAGATTTTCTTCCCCTTTTGGCATCTAATGTTTTCTCTGTTGTATGGATGCTGGTTTTTCTCCTTGTGAGGTTGAGTTTTTGTGGATCCAGTTTCTTGGTTACTTTCTAACCAACCCTTGTATATCTTTGAAGGATTGTTCATCCTTGTATTTATCAATTGATTAATGAATGAAGATGTTTGTTTCTGATTAAAAAAAAAATGCATTTTTGTTGTATAAGAGAGGTGATGGCATGGTATTTGTTGAAATAATGCCAAAGTTAGGACTTTAATTTAGGAATAAAAAAGGAGAGATCATTTAGGATATTTCCTTATGATTTAGTTTCCTAATTTTAGGAGAGAATTAAGCTAGATTGATTGTTTCTTATTCAGTCATTTGTGTATATATATGTGTATGGTGTGTACCGATTCATTATCAATAAAGGAGTTAAGAAATTCTTCATGGTATCAGAGCCAGTTTTCTGAAACCCTAATCCCTTCTGGCCACCTCTTATTCAGGCCATCACTCATTCCGGCCAAATCTTTCTGGCCATATCTCAATCCGATCATCTCTCTCTCTCTCTCTCTCTCTCTCATTCCGGCCATCAGTCCCTGTTCTCAGAGCCAAGGGAGAAAACACTTTCCAGTCAGTCGAATAGTCGTCAGAAAACACTCACCGCCGGCAACTTTTCCGGCGAATTTTTTCGGCGAACTTTCCGGCGACGGTTTTTTTCTACACCGCAAGGAGCGCCTGGAGGAGATCTCCAATTTGTCCCAAAGCACCGGAACCAGAAACCCATCCACGCGCCGCCCACGCGCGTTTTTCCGACCGGCGACTGCATCTCACGCGTCGGCGCGTGAGGGCGCGTGAGCCACTTTCCGGCGACGCGCTTCCTCCTCCAGGCTCGCCTGACGCCGACCAGCCACCCTTCCTACCTGTTTGTGCAATCCGAGCCCTGCACGTGCCTCTTTTGGGGTTCTTTTGCTTCCGCGGGCCCTCTGATCAGATTTTCCGGCGTCCTTCGGCTATTTTTTCTCAACTCCAGTCCCTGCACGTGCCTTGAAAAGTGTTCTTCTACCTTTCCGGTCCATGACAAAATACGGAATGGCATCATCACAAGTATCCAGCGTCACGTCACCAGAATCAGGGGGCAGATCTGAAATTCCAAACCTTGGTGGCAATGATTCCTCTCCTATTCTCATCACAGGACACAAATTAAATGGCCATAACTATTTACAGTGGTCACAATCTGTGTTGCTGTTCATTTGCGGTAAAGGAAAGGATGAGTACCTCACTGGAGAAGCAGTCATGCCAGAAACTACAGAACCGGGTTTCAGGAAGTGGAAGATTGAAAACAGCATGATCATGTCATGGCTTATCAATTCCATGAACAATGACATAGGCGAAAATTTCTTGCTGTTTGGGACTGCAAAGGACATATGGGATGCAACCAAAGAAACTTACTCAAGTTCTGAAAATACTTCAGAACTGTTTCAGGTTGAATCAGCTCTACATGACTTCTGCCAAGGAGAGCAGTCAGTTACTCAGTATTACAACACACTCACAAGGTATTGGCAGCAACTTGACTTATTTGAGACTCACTCATGGAAATGTTCGGATGATGCAGCAACATACAGGCAAATTGTGGAACAAAAGAGACTGTTCAAGTTCTTCCTAGGACTAAACAGGGAATTGGATGATGTTAGAGGCCGAATCATGGGCATTAAACCCCTGCCAAGTCTCAGGGAGGCTTTTTCAGAGGTTAGACGTGAAGAAAGTAGAAAGAAAGTGATGATGGGATCAAAAGAGCAACCTGCCCCAACATTGGATGCCTCTGCCCTTGCGGCTCGGTCATTTAATAGTAGTGGTGGAGATCGTCAGAAACGGGATAGGCCTTGGTGTGATTATTGTAAGAAACCAGGCCATTATAAGGAGACTTGCTGGAAGCTTCATGGCAAACCTGATGATTGGAAACCAAAGCCACGGTTTGACAGAGATGGCAGAGCACACGTGGCTGCCAACTCTGAGAGCACCTCTGTTCCCGAGCCGAGTCCATTCAACAAAGAGCAGATGGAGATGCTACAGAAATTATTAAGCCAAGTTGGCAGTGGCAGTACTACCGGTGTAGCCTTCACTGCTAATCGAGGAGGAATGAGGCCGTGGATAGTAGACACAGGTGCTTCTGATCACATGACAGGAGATGCTGCCATTCTTCAAAATTACAAGCCAAGTAATGGTCATTCATCCGTCCATATTGCTGATGGTTCAAAGTCAAAAATTGCCGGGACAGGTTCTATAAAACTTACTAAAGACTTATATCTTGACTCTGTCCTCCATGTTCCAAACTTGGATTGCAATCTTTTGTCCATTAGCAAATTGGCTCATGATCTCCAATGTGTTACTAAATTCTATCCAAACTTGTGTGTTTTTCAGGACTTGAAATCGGGGAAGATGATTGGCAGTGCTGAACTGTGTTCCGGGCTCTACCTCCTTTCATGTGGCCAATTCTCCAACCAAGTCTCTCAAGCAAGTTGCGTACAGTCTCAGAGTATGTCAGAGTCTTTCAATTCTGTGTCAAATTCTAAGGTCAATAAAGATAGTGAGATTATAATGTTACACTATCGCCTTGGTCATCCTAGCTTTGTTTACCTTGCAAAATTGTTTCCCAGATTATTTATCAATAAAAATCCAGCATCTTATCACTGTGAAATTTGTCAGTTTGCAAAGCATACTCGAACAGTATATCCTCAAATCCCATACAAACCTTCGACTGTTTTCTCTCTAGTACATAGTGATGTGTGGGGTCCCTCCCGGATAAAAAATATTTCTGGCACTCGATGGTTTGTGACATTCGTTGATGATCATACTCGGGTAACATGGGTTTTCCTTATGAAAGAAAAGTCAGAGGTCGGGCACATTTTTCAAACCTTCAATCGTATGGTTCAAAATCAATTCAATTCCAAAATACAAGTCCTCAAGTCAGATAATGCAAAGGAATACTTTACTAGTAGTCTCAGTACTTATCTTCAAAATCATGGCATTATCCACATAAGTTCTTGCGTTGACACCCCACAACAAAATGGGGTGGCCGAACGCAAGAATAGACATCTCTTGGAGGTTGCCCGGTGCCTTATGTTTTCCTCTAATGTTCCAAACTATTTCTGGGGGGAAGCTATTCTCACAGCTACCTATTTGATTAACCGTATGCCATCCAGAGTGCTTACCTTTCAATCCCCACGTCAACTTTTCTTAAAACAGTTTCCTCACACCCATGCCGCCTCTTCTGATTTACCACTCAAAGTATTTGGTTGTACGGCATTCGTTCATGTGTATCCTCAAAATCGTAGCAAATTTGCTCCTCGAGCAAATAAGTGCATTTTTCTAGGGTATTCTCCAACCCAAAAAGGGTACAAATGCTATTCTCCAACCAACAAAAGATTTTACACCACCATGGACGTCTCTTTCTTTGAACATGTCTTCTTCTATCCCAAATCTCATGTTCAGGGGGAGAGCATGAATGAACATCAAGTTTGGGAGTCTTTTCTTGATGGTGTACCTTCTTTTCACTCAGAGTCACCAAATCCTTCCCAATTCGCGCCCACTGAGTTGTCCACACCCATGCCGCCATCAGTTCAGCCAGCCCAGCACACAAATGTTCCTTCTCCCGTGACCATCCAGTCTCCCATGCCTATTCAACCTATAGCCCCACAACTTGCTAATGAGAACTTACAAGTTTACATCAGGAGGAGGAAAAGACAGGAATTAGAGCACGGATCACAGTCAACATGTGGCCAATATATTGACTCCAATTCAAGTCTTCCTGAAGAGAACATAGGTGAGGATAGGGCTGGAGAGGTGTTAATTCCCAGCATTGATGATTCTACTTTGCCAATTGCATTGAGGAAAGGTGTTAGGAGATGTACAGATCATCCAATTGGGAATTATGTTACGTATGAAGGGTTATCACCATCTTACAGAGCATTTGCTACTTCTCTTGATGATACTCAGGTTCCCAACACAATACAAGAGGCATTAAAAATTTCAGAATGGAAGAAGGCAGTACAAGATGAGATTGATGCACTTGAGAAGAATGGGACGTGGACTATCACAGATTTGCCGGTTGGGAAGAGGCCTGTGGGGTGCAAGTGGATTTTCACCATAAAATACAAAGCAGATGGATCAGTCGAAAGATTCAAGGCTCGTTTGGTAGCTAGAGGGTTTACACAATCCTATGGGATAGACTATCAGGAGACTTTTGCTCCTGTTGCAAAACTGAACACTATCAGGATCCTTCTCTCATTGGCTGTCAATCAAGATTGGTGCTTGCAACAACTGGACATAAAAAATGCGTTTCTAAATGGGGACCTAGAAGAGGAAGTCTACATGGAAATACCACCTGGTTTCGAAGAAAGTATGGCAAAGAATCAGGTTTGCAAACTCCAAAAATCATTGTACGGCCTTAAACAATCTCCTCGAGCCTGGTTTGATAGATTCACAAAAGCAGTCCTGAAGCTGGGCTACAAACAAGGTCAGGCTGATCATACTCTATTTGTCAAGAAATCTCATGCCGGGAAATTGGCCATATTGATAGTCTATGTCGATGATATTATTCTATCTGGAAATGATATGGGGGAGTTACAGAATTTGAAGAAGTATTTGTCAGAAGAGTTTGAAGTTAAAGACCTTGGAAATTTGAAATATTTCCTTGGTATGGAAGTGGCTAGATCAAGGAAAGGAATCGTAGTCTCTCAAAGAAAATACATACTCGATCTTCTTAAGGAGACCGGTATGCTTGGATGCAAACCAATTGATACTCCTATGGAGAGTCAGAAGAAACTTGGTATCGAGAAAGAAAGTACACCGGTAGACAGGGGGAGATATCAGCGGCTTGTCGGGCGCTTGATTTATCTCTCACACACTCGGCCAGATATTGGCTTTGCAGTGAGTGCTGTAAGTCAATTCATGCACAGCCCCACTGAGGAACACATGGAAGCAGTCTACAGGATTCTTAGATATTTAAAAATGACACCAGGGAAAGGCCTATTCTTCAGAAAGACAGAGAACCGTGACACTGAAGTATACTCAGATGCGGATTGGGCAGGAAACATCATTGACAGGCGGTCCACTTCCGGATATTGTTCTTTTGTCTGGGGAAATCTTGTTACCTGGAGGAGTAAGAAGCAATCAGTTGTAGCCAGAAGTAGTGCAGAAGCTGAGTACAGAGCTCTTGCACAGGGAATCTGTGAAGGGATTTGGATAAAAAGGGTTCTTAGTGAACTGGGACAAACGAGTTCATCTCCAATTCTGATGATGTGTGATAATCAGGCAGCTATAAGCATAGCAAAGAACCCCGTGCATCATGACAGGACCAAACATGTTGAGATTGACAGACACTTTATCACAGAGAAGGTGACTAGTGAGACGGTCAAATTAAACTATGTTCCTACCAAGCACCAAACCGCAGACATCCTCACCAAAGCTTTACCTAGGCCTAACTTCGAAGACTTAACTTGCAAGCTGGGATTATATGATATATATTCTCCAGCTTGAGGGGGAGTGTTGAAATAATGCCAAAGTTAGGACTTTAATTTAGGAATAAAAAAGGAGAGATCATTTAGGATATTTCCTTATGATTTAGTTTCCTAATTTTAGGAGAGAATTAAGATAGATTGATTGTTTCTTATTCAGTCATTTGTGTATATATATGTGTATGGTGTGTACCGATTCATTATCAATAAAGGAGTTCAGAAATTCTTCAGTATTTTCTATCACAACCTAAATAAAATCTTTAAAGGTTTGCCTTAAAATTGCTAATGATAATAACATTTTTAAGATTTTCCTTTCTTTCTTTCCTTTTTTTTTTAAGAAAAAGCTTAAAAATGTTATTATCATTAGCTAAGGCTTATATTTAAAAAGCTTAAAAACATTAATGTTAGTAATGTTTGCAAGATTATTTTTAAGAACCTTAAAAACGCCAATGGGAATAGTGCTTTCAAGATTACCTTTAAAACAGGGATGGGAATAGCATTTATGGGTTTATTCTAAAACACTAAAACGTTAAATCTTAGTAGCATTTTCAGATTTCTAAAGAAACCTTAAAAAATGCCATTGGTAATAGCATTTCACATTTTTCAAAATAAATCTGAAAACGCTGTTGTCACTAGCGTTTTTCTTATTGGATCTTTTAAAAAAATATTAGGCTTTTTTTGTCATGAATATTAATTTGGGTTTTTTCCCAATACATAATAGTGTGGTCCCAAACTCGATGAAGGATTCCTTGTTAACTGCTGTGATTCATTACCGAGTGGCCCAAAGTCCTTGGTTGTTGATGTTTCACCGTTTTTTATTATTTGAATTTTTCCAAGGGTGGTAAGGAGTACTACTGAGTAGGCATGACAACTTTGTTCCATGAAATGGGCAAAAGGTTTAGAGGGCAATCAATCTTTCTGACAGGGTTTGGAACATAGATTTAAAGTAAAAAATAGTGTTCTTTTATTTGTGTAAAGGTGAGGAGGAATCAGGAAATCATATCCTCCTTCACTCCCCTAAGGCAGTCATGCTTTGGCAGCTTATTTGTGCTCTTTTTGGTGTTCAGTGGGTGGTTCCTTATTCGGTGGAGGATGCCCTCATTAGTTGGCATGGTGCCTTTGTAGGGTAGAAAAGGAAGAAGGCATGGAAAGCAACTTCTTTGTGCTTATTTTGGACCCTTTGGAATGAGAGAAATCGGAGGGCTTTTGAAGATTCTGATTTGGCAGACCGAGCTATTTTATGATCCTTTATGTACATGCTCTTGGAATGGGTCAGGGTGCATTTTGGCTTTAGCTTGTTGTCTTTATTTGATTTTATTGATTGGCTGGACTGCAAGTGAGGCAAGGGTGGTGTTTTTGGTGTATCCCTCTCCTTTTTCGGCCTTAGGTGCCTTATATACATCGTGTGTACTTTTGTGTGCCCTTCTTTAGGCACTGTTAATACAATTGCTTTTACCTATAAAAAAAAATAGTGGATTTTTTCTTTTCCCTATTTCTTGATATTGCATTGAAATCTTGCTTACTCCATTACTTAATGGTGCAATGTTACCCAAGATTGAGGTTGTAGATATATGTTTCATAAGTTACTTTCTCATTTGTATCTTTTTAATTTATTTTATTCAACTCCCTTACGGTTGAATACTCATAATTCGTTGCTTTCATCAGTCGAATGACAGTGGGGAAGATGATAGAGCTTCTTGGAGGTAAAGCCGGAGTTTCATGTGGTAGGTTTCATTATGGCAGTGCCTTTGGAGAGCCAAGTGGTCATGCAGACAAAGTCGAGACTATAAGGTTCGTTATACCTTCCCACTTTGACTGTCTAGCATGTTTTCAATGGTTTTATTTTCTTACCTGTGGTTTCTTACTTTATGACAGTAAAACCCTCGTGAAGCATGGCTTTAGCTACAGTGGCAAGGACTTCATTTATTCAGGTATTGGCACATTTCCTTCTGAAAATTATCCATCTTAATGAGCAATCACAAATGTTGCATGAAATATTTCATTTTTTTTGTTTAATTTGAGACATATTTAGTTGATAAGTTTAGTTTAAATTGTCTGAACACTAAGTCTATATTTTGATTTAAAATTGGGAGGGAGCAAAATCAAGGATCGACAAGCAAATATGTCAATTGGGGAAAAAAAAGGCCCCATATTATACTGTTAAAATTTCTAGAATAAAAAAAAAACCACCTACTAATCGCTAATTTACATTTAGTTGGGCTAGCCCTTTTTAATAGACAAATAATAGATTAAAGGGTGCCTAACATAATGGGGCTGCAATCCAAGTGCATAGTTGTATGCATAGAATAATGAAGGGTGAAAAAGAAAAACTACAAAATCCTACCTCCTATCTGTGCCATCATTAAAGTCCAAAACTCTTTCATTGACTAATTAGAGCACTCCTTTTAGAACTTTTGTCATTGTACCCACTCCAAATTCACCAAAGCAAACATAAAGGGCTGTTCTCCACACCTTTCTATGCTAGTCCCCACACCTTTGTCATGCCATACTAAGAGCAATTTTTTTGCTAACCATGGGAACTCCATTTAAATCCCAAGCAAAGAAAGCAATAGGTCTGAGTATTTAAGCTTTATTATTGTGGATGAGAATATGGTTTACAGATTCTTCCCTTTCATTGTGGGAACATCATCTTAACTAAAGGATGCCCTCTCTTCATGAGTTGATCAACTGTTAGAATTTGTGTCCCCAAACAGCTCCCCAAGAAAAAAAAAAGCACGCTCTAAGACACACTCTTGAGCCCCACACCTCCTTAGCATGAAACCATGAGGACAAGAAAAATTAAAGGATTTGACAGAAAAGTACTTGTACTTTGCACCCCTTTAGACTATAATCTATCCTCACTCAGCCACAAAGCCAACATGCTTGAGGAAGTGACCTACTATTTACACCCCTCTAATCATGAAATGATCTCAGGAAAATAAAGAGTCCAGTGGCCCTGTGCTGTCTCCACCACCCAAAGAGCCACTACTCCCATTTTCATGGGAAGCAATTCTGAAGGGAGTAGGAAAATGATCTTTGGGAGGAACCTCCTCGCAGCATCTATGAAACAAAAATTTGGCCTTGAGCACATTCCTTATGGAGTTTCCAGTTCTAAGCCTGAACTTTTCCAACCTGTTTTGATAGCTTCCGCTAGGCGCACTCCAAATGCCTCCCCAGATTCCTTAGAATGCCAAACACCTTCCATGTTTCAAGATTTACTCAATATAAGCTGTCTCCACAAACAATCCTACTTAACAACAGACCTTCATGAGCATTTACCAAGCAAAGTTCTATACAATTTAATCATATTACTATTTCAAACCACTTTAGCATAGTGGTTTATCTCTTTCATTAGAAAGATTATAATACTAGTATAGATTATAATACTAGTATAGATTTTAAATTGATTGGATTTGGTAACTAGCATAGTGGTTTCTCTCCTTCCATAAGGTCCAAAATATGCACAAAGGAGTTGCTTTCCATGCCTTCTTTCTTTTCTTCCCAACAAAGGTACTCCGTTGACTAAGGAGGACATCTTTGATTAAGAAAGTTATTACTCACATAAAAAAGAGCAAAGATAAGATGCAACAACATGATTGCTGACTCCTCTTCACCTTTACACAAATAACATCTGCTAGGTAAACACCAACCCCTCTTTTTTAGTTGATCTAAAGTTAGAATTTTCTTCCAAACTACTTCCCAAGCAAAAAAAGTGGACTCTCATTAGGACCCAAGGATTCCACACAATGCTTGTGGGGGGAAGCCTTTTGGAAAGCAACCTGCCAAGGAGGAATAAAAGGATTTAAATGTAAATGTGCCTTCCTTTGATAACCACCAAACCATGACATCCTCAACACCACTTTGATCACTTGCTCTTGAAACCTTCTAAGCAACTCTTCCACTTCTCCTAATTCCCAATCATTTATTTGTCATGTGAACACTAGATTCCAACAACCTACTTTCCCAACTTGTTCCACATTTGGTCTAGCCAAACTTCCTTATTAGGGGCTATTGAAAACAACTCTGGGAAAGCCATAGCCAAGGAATCCTCCCCACACCACCTATCCTTCCAAAACCTCACCCTCCTACCATATCCTATCCTAAAACCAATCCTGATGTTGAACTCCTTCCACCCACTCTGAATTGCCTTCCAAAGGCCCACCCCATAACCTTCCCTTGAATCTCAAGAACACCCTCACCCCCCCTCCCCTCCCCTCCCTCTGAAGTGAATCTCCAACACCATTTACCTATAAGGGCCTTATTCAAAGTGGACAACTTTCTAATAACCAGACCCTCATCCTTTTTATCCAAGCCAACAATTGATTTGTTCACTACGTGCGACCTACTTTGGGGCTCTCTTCCCCCTCCCCCCCCCCCCCCAAAGGAAGTCCCTTTGAAGTTTCTCCAATCTAAGACTCACCTTATGAGGAATTATAAACAAAGACATGTAGTGGATTGTTAGTTTAGATAAAGTGCTCTTTAGTAAAATCAATCTCCCTCCTTTTGATAATTTCCACCTCTTCTATATAACAAGTTTTTTGTGAAATCTTTTTTCCACTACATCCCACATGTGTAAAGACTTAAAGGAAGCTCCCAAAGGGAGGCTCAAGTAAGTAGAAGGGAGAGAGCCCACTTTACACCCCACCTCCCTAGCCAAATCCTTTATTTTAGAAACCTGCTCAACTGGGATTAACTCACTTTTATCCAAATTAGTTTTTAAACCAGAAATCGCCTCCAACCATGTGAATGCCCAACTCAAATACTCCAAATGTTGTATGTTTGAGTCACAAAAAATTAGAGTGTCATTAGCAAAAAGGAAATGGGACACTTCCATACCCACTGCTCCTCTCCCACTAGCCAAGAATCCCTGAATGATGCCCCTTAGCATAGCCCTCTTCAAAATACTAGAAAGTGCCTCCATTGCCATAATGAAGAGAAAGGGGGAAAGATGATCTCCTTGTCTCAAGCCTCAAGAACTTTGCAAGAAACCTATAGGGGTTCCATTAATTAGAACCAAAAAGCTAGTTGAGGAAATGCACCACCTCATCCACCTTACCACCCACTTAGCCTCAAAGCCCATTTTTAACATGGTTGTTAATAAGAACCCCTAGTTTACATGGTCATAGGTCTTGTCAATATCCATTTTATAGATGACCACCCTTTTTGAGCTTTTTAGTCTTCAGGTTGAAGACTCATTTTCTATAAGGACTATATCCAAGATTTGTTTGCCCTCCACAAATGTGTTGGGAATTTGAAATCACTCTCCTAACCAATCTTTTTAGCCTGTTATCCAAAACTTTATCTAGAAGCTTATAAAGGCTCCCCACCAAACTAATAAGGTAGAAGTCCCTCAAATCCTCTACCCTACCCATTTCTTAAGAATAAGCATAATAAAAATGACATTAAGGTTTCTCTCAAATTGATACATATCATGAAATTCTGCAAAGAAGCTCATAACTTTATTCTTAAGAGTGTCCCAACAAAATTGCCAAAAAGCCAAAGTGAACCCATTCGGACCAAGAGTTTTGTCCCCACACAAACTGGCAAGAGCTATATGAAGCTATATGAACCTCTTCTGAAAAAAAAGGATCCTCTAAGGGCCTCGACTCTTCTCTGTCCAAAGTAGAAGAGAACAACCCGTTGATGCTTAGTTTCCATTCTTCAGTCTCTGGCAAAATTATTTGAAAAGTGTTGACCACCTCCTCCTTTATCTTATCTTCTTTAGTCAACTTTCTTCTGTTCACGTTGATAGCAAATTTCTTCTTCTCTAGGCATTAGCCATTTTGTGGAAGAACCTTGAGTTTTTATCACCTTCTTTCAACCATTTTTGTCTCCATGAAGTCTCTTCCATGCTTGCCCACTTATTGAAATCCTCCACAACCCTTCTTCTAGCCTCAATATCTTCAAGGGAAAGGCCCAAATCTCTTTCTTTGGCATCCCAAAAACCAATTTGAGCGAGGGCAACTTTTTTGTTAGAGAATACATACTCGATCACCTCTTTGTTCCATACTTTGAGATCTTGCTTCAACGCCTTTAGCTTGCAAAATAAGATGTGACTATACGAGCAACTGAAGGTGTAGCCCGTTCACCAACTCCTATCCAAGTCTTTGAACCCTTCCACACTCAGTCACATGTTCTCTAAACGAATAGGAATTTTTTTTGCTTCTAATTCCTCCTCCATTTAGTAGACTAGGGGCATGATTGGAAGTAGGCTTGGGCAGCAAACTCTGACAAAGAGCACTAAAATGACTCTCCTACTCCTTTGAAACTAGGAAGCAATCTAGCTCAGAGGAGGATCTATTGTTTAGGTCACCACACCAAGTACCCTATGAGAGGTAAATCCCTCAGTTGAAACTCTTCAATTATCTTCGAGAAATGTCTCATCGCCGATGACGTTCTCAAGCAAGTTCTCCTTTCTCCATAAATTTGAGCATGTTAAAGTGCCACCAATGCAATAGAGATCACTCCACAACCCCTTAATATCACCTTGCTATGCTCATAAGTCCTTATCGGTGTTACAAACCGGTCCATACACACCAGAAAACGCCTAAAGGAAGTTGTCATCATAGTTGTTAAACCGAAAAGATAGAGAATACATTCTTATTTCCATCTGCAGTAGCTCCAACACTCTACCATCCTATAAAAGCAAAATCCACTTTGCCTGACCTCTAAAATCCACACTTCCCCAATTTAAGAATCCACCTACTCTGAGATTTCTCACTAACATCTCTGACATGTGTTCAACCTTGGTCTCCAACAAACAGACAAGGTTTACCCTTAGAGATTTGATAAGGGCTTTCACTACCTTTTGCTTATCAACAAGATTTAATCCCCTGACATTTCAATATAGTATCCTAATTTTCATCACCAAAACTTGTACAACTCCCAAAAGAACTCCCACTCCTTTTTCCTAACCTTAAAGCGAAATCATAATTGGTAGGGCATTGAAGCTTGCATAATTCTCTCTAAAATCTAGACTTGAAGGCTAAAACTTTCTGTTTTCCAAGAGAAGAGCTTTTGCCCTTCTTTCTAGACTCCAATCTTCATAGTAGAGTTAGAATTTCACTCTCGAATGCTTCAACTGGCATCCCCACAAACCTACTAGAGGTCAATAGTTTACCAAATGAGTCCTTGGAAGAAGCCCCCTCTACCAATTCACCAAATTCAATGCTACAACCAATCCTTCACTGAAACTTGCCTCCGTTACTACCGATCCATCTACCTGAAAAATACTTAAAGGCCCAGGCTCTAGCACAACTCACTCCCAAAGGGGACCTGCTCTTATCCTCCCATCAAACCAATGACCCCATGGCTTCATCCAAAGGAAAGGAGTGGTTTTCCCGCCCAAAAGAAGTAGAGAAAGGAAAGGATGGACCTAGGAAACAAAAAGCCTCCTCCACTAACACAACATTTGTGATGACAGGACGTAAGGAAACTGTAACAGGAAAGTGCTACTCAAACACCAATCTGAAGTGTTCCCCATCTTTGATGCAACCATTGGAGATTGCACAAAGATTGAAGATAGGGACTGTTGAATATAATGTATTTATAGTATATAATCTTTCCTTGTTAATATAGGTCACATGTATGGTAGTTAGGACTCCTAGCCTTGTATATATATATATTTCTCAATTGTAAGTAGACATTACATGAATGAGAATTAAGGTTTTTCTTCTTTCTCTCTCTCTCTCAACATGGTATCAGAGCCAAGGAAGAAAACCTAATTCTTTCCTGTTTCCCGTGTCATCAACTCCGAGAAACCTTCTGGTGACCGTGTTTCATTCCGGTCACCTTCCCCATCTCCCAATACTTTCCGGTCAGTCGGATCATCGTCAGAAACCACTCACCGCCGGCGAACTTTCCGGCGACGTATTTTTCCGACACTGACCATACCAGAAGGAGCGCCTGGAGGAGATCTCCAACTTTTGTTAAGGCACCGGCACCAAAAGATCATCCACGCGCCGGCCATGTGCAATTTTTCGACCGGCGGCTGCATCTCACGTGCCGGCGTGTGAGGGTGTGCGAAGCCTTTTCCGGCGACGTGCCTCCTCCTCCAGCTTCGCCTGACGCCGACCAGCCTCCCTACCTCCTTGGTTCTCCCATCCGAACCCTGCACGTACCTCTTTTAGGGATTTTTGTCTCCGTCGGCCCTTCAAACAGTCTTTCCGGCAAAGCTCCAACTACTTTTTCTCCACTCTAATCCCTGCACGTGCCTTGGGAAGTGTTCTTCTACCTTTCTGGTGGTACCACGCCGCGATCTGAGGTCGTCTCCCTTTTCCGGTGGTGCCACGCCGCAATCTGAAGCTGTATTAGGGCTCTCTTCGATCCAAACATACTTCATTCTCCAGATAAGTGGATATGGCTACTAAAACTTCCATTTTTTCCTCTGTCATCTCTGGATCTCCTATGATTACTTCGGAGAAATTGGTTGGCAGTGAAAATTATCTTTCCTGCCTCTGTTGAACTTTGGTTTATGGGTCAAGGATATGAGGATCACTTGATTACACAGGAGGCAGATATCCCTGAGATTGACCGGGTACAGTGGAGGAAGATAGATGCACAGTTATGTAGTGTATTATGGCAATCGGTTGATCCCAAGATTCTTCTTCATCTTCGGGCCTACAAAACTTGTTTTAAATTTTGGACTCAGGCCAAAGGATTATACACGAATGATATCCAGCGTCTTTATAAGGTGGCTTCTGCTATTGTCCATATCAGCCAATAGGACTTGGATCTATCTACTTATATTGGTCAGATTGCCTCTCTTAAGGAGGAGTTCTTGACTGTGATGCCTCTTACTCCTGATGTTGGGGCTCAACAAACACAGCTTGACAAGTTCTTCATGGTTCTTACTCTTATTGGTCTCCGTCCGGATCTTGAGCCTGTCCGCGATCAGATTCTTGGTAGTTCATCAGTTCCGTCCTTGGATGATGTGTTTGCTCGCCTCCTTCGTATCTCCTCCACTCAGACTTTGCCATTTGATAGCACTTCAGATTCTTCTGTATTAGTTTCTCAAACTAGCTCTCGAGGAGGCCGCAGTGGTACCCGAGGTAGAGGTCAACGTCCTCATTGCACCTATTGCAATAAACTTGGCCACACTCGCGATCGTTGCTATCAGTTACATGGACGGCCTCCTCGCACTGCCCATATGGCCCAGTCCTCTGATTCTCCGCTGCCTCAGCCTCCGAGCTCCTCCGCATCTCAGACATCTCAGGCTTCTATTCCCTCTGTTGCCCAGCCTGGTAATGCCTCTGCCTGCCTTACCCACACATCTTCTCTTGGACCCTGGATTCTAGATTTTGGAGCTTCTGATCACCTATCTGGTAATAAGGATCTTTTCTCCTCTATTACTACTACCTCTGCTTTACCTACTGTTACCTTAGCTAATGGTTCTCAAACTGTGGCTAAAGGTATTGGTTTGGCCCTTCCTCTGCCTTCTCTACCTCTCACTTCTGTCCTTTATACTCCTGAATGTCCTTTTAATCTTATTTCCATCAGCAAAATCACTCGTACTCTTAATTACTCTATTACCTTTTCTGATAAATTTGTGACCTTGCAGGACCGCAGTACGGGGAAGATGATTGGCATAGGACGTGAGTCTCAAGGCCTCTATCACCTCACCTCGGATTCATCTCCTGCAGTTTGCATTTCCACTGATGCTCCTCTCCTCATTCACAATCGTCTGGGTCATCCTAGTCTCTCCAAGTTCCAGATGATGGTCCCTCGTTTTTCCACTTTGTCGTCGCTTCCGTGTGAGTTATGTCAGCTTGGGAAACATACTCGTGTCTCGTTCCCAAAGCGTTTAATAATCGGGCAAAGTCTCCTTTTGAGCTTGCCCACACTGATGTTTGGGGTCCTTGTCGGACTGCGTCTACTTTAGGATTTCAGTATTTTGTCACTTTCATTGATGACTATTCTCAATGTACTTGGTTATTTTTAATGAAAAATCGAGCTAAGTTATTCTCTATTTTCCAGAAATTTTATACTGAAATCCAAACCTAGTTCAATATTTCTATTCGTGTGTTACGCAGTGACAATGTCGGGGAATATTTTTCAGCCCCATTTACTTCGTTTATGTCTCATCATGGGATTCTTCATCAGTCTTCTTGTGCTTATACTCCTCAACAAAATGGGGTAGTTGAACGCAAGAATCAACATCTTGTTGAGACAACTCGTACTATCCTCCTCCATAGTAATGTTCCTTTTCGTTTTTGGGGGGACGCTGTTCTTACCGCTTGTTATTTGATTAATCGTATGCCCTCCTCTGTCTTACACGATCAGATTCCTCACTTCCTTCTCTTCCCTGACCAACCACTTTATTTCCTTCCTCCTCGTGTCTTTGGTTGTACTTGCTTTGTTCATATTCTCACTCCTGGACAGGACAAGCTTTCCGCCAAAGCCATGAAGTGCCTCTTCTTGGGATACTCCAGACTTCAGAAGGGTTATCGTTGTTATTCTCTTGAGACTCATCGATACTTTATCTCCGCTGATGTCACCTTCTTTGAGGACTCACCATTCTTTTCCACCACTTTTGAGTCTCTTCCTGTTTCTGAAGTCTTGCCCATTCCCATTGTCTCCCCACCTGATGCTATGCCTCCTCGACCACTTCAGGTTTATCATCGTCGCCCTCGTGTCGTTGCTCCTCTCCCTTTTGCTGAGGCACCTGCTGACTCACTTCCTATCCCTTCGGCTTCACCTGCCCCGGCTCTGCCTTCTCCTAATGACTTACCCATTGCTGTTCGGAAAGGTACTCGCTCTACTCGTAATCCTCATCCTATTTACAATTTTTTAAGCTATCATCGATTATCTTCACCCTATTCTGCTTTTGTTTCTGCTATATCCTCTGTTTCTCTTCCAAAGAGCACCTATGAAGTTCTTTCCCATCCAGGCTGGCGACAGGCAATGGTGGATGAAATGGTTGCTCTGCACTCTAATGACACTTGGGATCTTGTTGTTTTACCCTCTGGTAAATCTACAGTTGGTTGTCGTTGGGTCTATGCAGTTAAGGTTGGTCCTGATGGTCAGGTTGATCGCCTTAAGGCCCGCTTAGTTGCTAAAGGCTATACTCAGGTTTATGGTTCTGATTATGGTGACACATTCTCCCCTGTTGCCAAGATTGCTTCTGTCCGCTTGCTTCTCTCCATGGCTACTATGTGTTCTTGGCCTCTTTATCAGTTGGATATTAAAAATGCCTTCCTTCATGGTGATCTTGCCGAGGAAGTTTATATGGAGCAACCTCCTGGTTTTGTTGCTCAGGGGGAGTCTGGTTTAGTGTGCAGGTTACGCCGTTCTCTATATGGCTTGAAACAATCTCCTCGAGCATGGTTTGGCCGTTTTAGTTCTGTTGTTCAAGAGTTTGGCATGCTTCGCAGTACAGCAGACCATTCAGTTTTCTATCATCATAACTCCTTGGAGCAGTGTATTTATCTGGTTGTTTATGTGGACGACATCGTCATTACAGGCAGTGATCAGGATGATATTCAAAAACTAAAGCTACATCTTTTTACCCACTTTCAGACCAAAGACTTGGGGAAACTCAAGTATTTCTTGGGAATTGAGATAGCTCAATCCAGTTCTGGTGTGGTCCTTTCCTAAAGGAAGTATGCTTTAGACATCCTGGAAGAAACTGGTATGTTAGACTGTAAACCGGTAGACACACCTATGGATCCGAATGTCAAACTTGTACCAGGACAGGGGGAGCCTTTAGGAGACCCCGGGAGATATCGACGGCTCGTAGGTAAATTGAACTATCTCGCCATTACTCGTCTATACATTTCTTTTCCTGTGAGTGTTGTTAGTCAATTCCTACAGTCACCATGTGATAGCCATTGGGATGCCGTAATCCGCATTCTTTGATATATCAAAAGTACACCAGGCCAAGGTGTGTTGTACGAGAACAGAGGTCATACTCAGGTTGTTGGTTACACAGATGCAGATTGGGCTGGCTCACCCACAAATAGACGTTCCACTTCAGGGTACTGTGTTTTTTATTGGAGGTAATCTAATATCTTGGAAGAGTAAGAAACAAGATGTAGTGGCCAAATCTAGCGCTGAAGCCGAGTATCGAGCTATGGCTTTGGCAACATGTGAACTCATATGGTTGAGACATCTTCTTCGAGAGTTGAGATTTGGAAAGGATGAACAGATGAAACTCATCTGTGATAACCAGGCCGCATTACATATTGCATCCAATCCAGTCTTTCATGAAAGGACCAAGCATATTGAAGTTGACTGTCATTTCATTCGAGAGAAGATCGCATCAGGATGTGTTGCTACAAGTTTTGTTAATTCAAATGATCAACTAGCAGACATCTTCATTAAATCTCTCAGAGGTCCTAGGATTAAATATATTTGTAACAAGCTTGGTGCATATGACGTATATGCTCTAGCTTGAGGGGGAGTGTTGAATATAATGTATTTATAGTATATAATCTTTCCTTGTTAATATAGGTCACATGTATGGTAGTTAGGACTCCTAGCCTTGTATATATATATATTTCTCAATTGTAAGTAGACATTACATGAATGAGAATTAAGGTTTTTCTTCTTTCTCTCTCTCTCAACAGGGACCTCCATCCCTCTACAAAGCAAAGCGAGCCCTATTTTTCCCCTCTTATTATACCAATACCCTTATAAAAGCATTATTTGGAACAAACTGCCCTTCTTTAGTGGTTGAAACAATAAAGACAAAAGGAGAAATCAATTACAAAATCAATTAGCTATGTCCAAAGAAAAAGGGATGCAGTTGGAAAGGATCGTTTTGCATTTATTTTTCTTTTCTCTTTTTGGTTGCTAATGGAGAATCCAACTTGACAACAGGACATTTACTCCGCCATTGTCGAAGGAAATCCTACATGATCTAAGCCTACCCTTTTACCTTATACTCTACCTAAATACAAGAGACTCAAACTTTGAATCTCTAACTCATTGTCTGAGGGTAGAATCGTTGAGACAAGCATCTTTGCCTCATTACATGTGGTGTTGGCCGGGTACCTTAGTTGAAATTGAGGAGTCCAAGGATCCTAGGAGGTGAACTAATGTATTTCGTTGGTAACGATTGATACTTTAGAATGAATAAATAAGCAAATAAGTTAATACGTGAAAGTACATCAAGGATTATAATTTAATAAATTTATATATGACAATGCATCTTGTGAATCGCATTGACTCTCCTTTGTGGCTGAAAACCTGAGAATTCCTATATCAAACAACATTCTACGTCCTTTTTTCCAATTTGAGAAAATCATGAATGGTCTCTCTTGGTTTCTTAATTGTAAATTACATAGCAAATGATAGGATATCCTACTCATAAATTGGCCTTAACTAAGGATGGCAACAAAGTGAGTTTTTTTCAATACCCGCCCCACTCCAAATAGGATGGATTTAGGATAAAAATAAACAAGTTAGGGGCGGGTTTAGGTATTGCCCCACCATCCTGCCCTCATTTATATATATAATTAAAGAAAATTATTTTATTTTAATTTTTTTAAAGAAATTTCAATTTTTTAACACATCAAATTAAAAATAAAAAACTTATTTCTTATAAAAATAAATTTATAAAAAATTATAATATTTATTTATTTATAAATTATATATATATATATATAATGTAATTAATACTTTTAAAAAAAATGGAAAAAGAAAATTTTAGTTTGGGTGGAGTGGGGTGGGGTTATTTAGTACGGAAATGGGAATATATTTAAATAATTAGGATGGACGGGATGGAGGTGACCCATCCTAAACCTGTCCTATTGCCATCACTAGCCTCTACCTAGGTTTACAATCAGCCCTTTCCCTGCCATTCCTCCTTGGAATTTGGTATTGGTTCAAGGTGGGTTGACATCAAGTTCAGATCCGATTGTACAATGATCTCAAGCCTTGATGGATCATATGTCTGTCTGTAAAACCGATCTTAAATAGTTGAGGTCAAACTTGCTGGTTTATATAGCTGTGTGTGTGTGCACGCACGCATGATTATTTTTTACATGGTTTGTAACAAGAAAAAACTCTCATTAGGTGACACACTGGCTGCCATTTTGTATGTGGTTGTCTCCAATATCACACCAAACCAATTATATTACTTATGATTAGATGTGAAAGTTTGAGAAAGGGAATTCAGGAATTTAAGAGATGCCAGCCACAATGATCTAAAGCGTGTGTTCATGTTTTTCAAAAGAATCCTGATTTCCAGGCATATCTTTTTCAGGTATCACAGGCTGTCCACTACAAGCATATATTTTCATGGGACCAATTTACTACCAAAAGTTGAAACACATGGTGAGATTTCCAGTCTCTTCTTTCCATTACTGTCAAATCTTGGTTGTGAAGCTTGAATCTGGGTTCATAGTTTGGCCTACTGTCAGGATTATCTGGCTATTCATGCTCTTCCTTTAATCCCTGGTCCAATTGTCTGAATGAATGTGAGGCTTACTTCTAAGCTGGAGATGCCTTCAAGGCCCAAGTTTTCTGGCTTAAAATCTTCTGAAGCTCATGATTCTCAGTATGATGTTTTCTGCATTATGCGTCATAAATTGTACTCATAGCAGTTCCCCATTTGCAAAAACTGAAACTCAGAATTCCTTATTTTAATTCCTCAACACTTAACCCGGCATTCCACAAAAAAGGGTTCCATGAAGGAAAAATGATGTTGGGCGCATATCTCAAACTGAAAGGGTGGGTCCTGTGAAGGAAAAATAATGTTGAGCATCTGAAATGTCATGTTTCATGTGCTGATGCTCTTATTTAAAGCTTTAAGCATATCTTGTTTGTAACTTCACAGTATTTCTTGTATATCCTTTTTTAGTATATTCTTTTCAAATTGGTTAGGTTCTTTTATGAAGGCATCGTGTTTCCCTTCTGCAAAACATCAGTATTACCTACCATATGGTTGCATTTACTTTAAACATTGTATTACATACTATATGGTTGCATTTACTTTTCTCTTTAAGCACTCAGAAACATCTGTGACCTTTTTTTGTTTAATAATTTTAAACTGAAGTATGCTTCATTCCCTTTCATTGGTATCTGTTCAAATATTTTTCTCTATATATCTAAGTACTTAATACTAGAGATTTGACATTCTCATGAGGTATAGATTGATTTGATATCTACTTGCCATAGAAATCATCTCAATTTGTTGCTTCATTTTTTTTGCATTTAAATGAACTTGGAGATAGCTGCTAGCTCTATTCTCACATATTGCTCTATCTCTTACCATCATCATTAACGTCAAAATTATTTATATTTTTTATTATTAGTTTACAACTGATTGTTTCAATAGTAGTGTTCACATTTGTGTCCATGGTCAAATAAAATAAAAAAAATGGATTTGTGTTCAAGAATGAATCTTATTAGAACTGCTCATATCTAGTTCATCCTTCAGAACCATATTGCGTCCCAGATCTGATGAAATAGCAAACTATGACATAAAGCATTTCATTCCTTTTCATGAACCATCAAAGATCGAATGTTAAGCAAGTGCAATTACTTTCACTTCTTTGTAAATACTTACAGGTCACAGACATTTAAATAGATATGTTTTGCTATATAAATCTCAGATCTTATAATTTATGATGTCCTGCAATTTACAATAATTAGGTCCTAGATAAAATGCATGCTCGAGGTAGTGGTCCCCGTGTCATGCTAACGAGACAACCCACAGAAGGGAGAGCTCGAAATGGAGGTATTCAATTCTGAAGCTTATTTTCTTGATTATTTTGAGAAGTGTCATTGTATTCTGATCATCCAACACTTCCCAGGACTACGGGTTGGAGAAATGGAAAGAGATTGTTTGATTGCTTATGGTGCAAGCATGCTGATTTTTGAACGATTAATGGTATCTAGTGATCCTTTCGAAGTTCAGGTATTATTTCATGTCTGCTCTATGTCATAACATCATTTTCAATTTTATTATCATTGAAAATGAGTACAGGCTGGCAGCCCATGTAATGGGGGCCCCCTATTTTAGGATTTCTTCCAGACAAAGCTTATATTTTCTTCTTTCCATCTTTTTTTTCTTCTTAATAAGTTTTTTTTTTTTTTTTTCTCATCACGGACTTAGTAAATATTAAAATGAAAGAATTTTATCAAATTGCATTCTGAAAATGCTTTTTGATCATCTTCCTTCATAGGGATGATAATGATCACAGTAACATAATATAAGGAAAAATTACAAGATGTCCTGTGGCTCAATGAAATTATAGGGATCTGTCCTTACATTTGAAAAGGAGACTACTGGCCTTGAGTTTTCATATTTTTAACAGATATCTTTTTTCCATTAGCCAGACATTGGAGAGACTTAACAGAATCTTCCAACAGCTTGTCAAATTTTTCTTAAAAACGGTTAGCCCTGGTAAGCATTCCACTTTGGTCAATATTCTAGATCCACAACAGTGCTGGATCAAAGCTAGCTGTTTTAGAAAACCTGTCTATCCATTACCCTTATGATTCCTAACTGCTTTAGATTACCCAAAGAATAGCCTTCAAAATTAAGTTTAAGACCCTTGATGGGGGGGCATGCACTTGGGCTTGATCCCAAGAAACCCACCTCTTTTAACAATGATGCCCATCTAGTAACATGATCAGACTGATGGAATACAAAATAACTCTTTAGCGATAGACAACCAAAGAGAGAGAGAGAGACGAGAATTATCCCTCACATAGTGAATAGATCTCCATCTATCTCAAAAATCTTAGTTTCTTCTCAAGCCAAATCACCCTGCGAATGGCCGATGTTGGCCCTTCTCTAGCACTGTCTCACTAGGATTCCTTCTGAAACCCTAAAATGTATGACCAACATATTCACAATGTCTCTAAGTGAAGCCCCAGATATACTAGCCAAAAAGAACAACGATCATCAGAATTCCCAAGCAATAGGAAAGTGGAGGGAAACATAACAAGTGGCACTCTCCACTTTCAACACAGAGGACCATATGCATTATGCTGTTGGCTTTTTATTGCCTTCTGACTTGTGGAAAATCAGTGGTGTTAACATTCTTATTAATCACTGACTAGGTGAAAGCTCACACTTGAATGAGTTCTAAACTTTAAAATAGAATTTGGCTTGTGGAGAGAATGTTGGATTGCCAGTCTTACAGAAAGCATCAAAGGAACACTTAGAGGGGAAAAAGCTTGAGGGTTCCAGAATCCAACACCACTGGTTCAAGTAGGGTGTTTGATAACGCAGCATAAATAAGAGAAGTTGGATCCTGAATGTGAGGCACCCTAGGATTACTTCCTAGAGGAAGGGCAGCGTAGGTCAGAGATCAACTATTGGCTCACCCTATGGCAGGCCTACAAAACTGATCCCAATTAATGTTGATCTGCAAAGGTGTTCTTATCCATGTTGATCTTATGGCCATATGCTAATGCAAATGTTTGTGGATGAGTTTTGAGGTTGAAGATATTTTTTACATTACTCATAGAGAAAAAGATGGTATCATCTGCATATTGCATGTTTGACACAAACAGTCCTGGCCAATCTCAAAGCTTTCAATGAGACCTAATGCTCTGAGATATCTGGTAGCCTCAACCACCTCCTAGCTGTGTCATTAATGATGACAACTAAACTAACAGAGAACAAACACACTCAGGTTCATTTCCCCCATCTTTACCGAAAGCTTTTGTCCATTTGAGGGCATGTCCAAAACCCCAACAACATCATGGTTGTAGATTTTCTCAATATCCACTGTGTCCACAACTCAAAATTATTTTCTTTGAAATGGTAGGCCAAATAAAAAGAAAGCTAATGCTGACCGTCCAATACCCTAAGCTTGACTAATGTCATCTGGTTACCATTTTGGGGCTACTATTATATAAATTTGTTGCAGGCACTTTTTTTCACCCTATCTATCACATAATTCTGTCAATTTTAAATGATGCATTGTTGTTCTATTAACCCTTTCTACAATTCCACTCTAAAATTTTTATGTTTTGGTCTTAATTTGCCACCAATGATAGCTGCAGACCCTTGATAGTTCCATCAATATTTAGAATCAAACTTAAGATCTTAATCATGCTATTCTGTTAAAAAGCCATAATGAAAAAGCAAGATATCTGAAACACCATCTTGATAGTTCTATTTCTTCTCATTTGTCACATTGAGAACAATGTCTCTGCTGTTTTTATCGACATTTATCAATACTTGAGATATTGTCTAATATCTGATGACGTTAAACGATATTTTGGAGTGTCCATATTTCCACTTTTCTGCCTGTTGACATTAGCAATATTCACATCTTACCAGTACTACCATGTTTTCTAATTGATTGCAACTAGGCAGCTTTTCTTTGCTCAGATGTACATTTGATTTCACTCTTCTTCTCTCTTTTTTATTATTTTTTTATTTTAATGCAGGTTTGCAGGGTGTGTGGCTTACTAGGATATTACAATCATAAGCTGAAAATTGGCATTTGTTCTACTTGTAAAAATGGGGATAATATTTCTACCATGAAACTTCCCTATGCATGCAAGCTTTTATTCCAGGTAAACTTAATATTTGCTTTTATATTTACAAAAATGCTTGACATTCTCCTCTTTGGCCATGGTAGTAGTGTATGGTTAAGTATTAAGTAGATTTGATTGATATTTTTTATGTATGCTATATATTAACTTTCTAGAGGAAAGGTTTAATTGAGTTTTTCTATTATACGTGATTATAAATCTTATATAAGGAATATATGAGAGTAGTATATTAACTCAAATGCACGGACAAGGACATCAATGCATACAAATTTATGCTCTACCAAGTTATTAATACTGCTTTTATATGTCTTTGTACCAAAGTTTTAGTGTCATTCTGTGGTGTGTCTTCAGGCATGTCTTAAAGCAGAAAAATTATGAAAGGCCTCTAAGCTTAAAATTTAAGTTGTTTTTGTGGCATATGCTATATGAATCAATATATAACCATTTGTCCTCTCTAAATCATTTCATGAGGCATAACCCATGTAACCAATCTTTTTGTCTTTTCAAAAATCAACTGTCATTTCATGACTTCTTTATATTGTCTCCTACTGTACCATTTTGATGTCTATTGGAGTAGGTTTCTCCACCTCTGTTTTTTATCAGATTTTGTAAATCTAGGAAGAAGTTCTCATCCTTCACTTGAATATGTTATGTTTCTGATAAAAGATGTTTGGAGAGATGGAGGGTTGAACAATTTTCTTTCTTTCTGTTTATAGATTAGAAGTTTGAACCTTTTTTACATTAAAAAATATTACTGTTTTTCAATATCATCAAACTCCCTGAGAGCTTTTTACTTCTTTTTGAAATCATTAACTATAACTTTTGTTACCCTCTAATATATTTTTTCTGAACAAAGTACATATAATTTGAAATTTTTGAAGAAATTCTGTACATTGCTTCTCTAAGATCATACATTTTAACCAATCAAATCAGGTAAGCAACTTCATTCCTCATAGATTTAGGTCCTTATGCCCAGCCTTCTAATAGCATCCGACTTTTCCTCCTACTGGAGAAGAACCCTAAAACCACTGTTGGTTTTGTTTCTTTTGAACCTCAAGGCTATCTTTTGTTTGTGGTACTTCTTGTGTTCTGCAGACTACGGTAGTTACAAGTGTGAGAATTTGTGTGTTTAGATGCAAGGTTCATATATTCCTAGGTTTTAGGATGCAGGGACACAACTAATAACTGAATTTCCTCTTCTTTTTTTTTCACATCTACACCACAGTTATACAGAAGTATATGACTAAGGTCAAATGTCCAACTTGAATCCAAGGTTACTTGTTATGAACTTAGGAATTTGTCCATCTTTTTCTTTCTTGAACACACCTGTTGTGATACATATCTGACCTATAGGCATGTTCGAAACATATCTATACCCAAACCCCATCATGTCTTATTTGAAACAGGTATTACATATCATTTGGAGTACCCATGGAACTTAGGAAGCATGTGTGTTTGCCTTAATTGAACCAGACATGGATATGTATAGATCAGGTTTTTAGTTGTTTGTTCAAGGATTTCACCTTGTTTAGTAGTTAATACTATTAGGTATGGAGATACTTTCATTTATACTAAGATGTTGATGTGGTAGATTGAGCAATAATCTAGCCTAGAAATAGGAATGTCCAATGGGAGTTGGAATCAATGTTGAAAACAATAAAGCATTGAGACAGCTAAGAAACTAACCTCCCAACTATCAATGTTATAACTAGGAAGGCACTAACCAAACAGAATGCCTTCAGTTCTGGGAGAACAATACCAAATCTGTGCAAATGATGCTGGATCCAAGACCATGGAACAGAGTCCTTATTGCTCACTATCAGCAGCCAGAAATAGGATGATAAGGGTTGAAGACAGTCATCAGCAGCCCGAAGTTAGGATGCAGGTTGGTAGATGGTTACCAGCTACCAGAAGTAACATGTTTTTCTTTGTTTTTGTGTGGTACCTTTTTCTTTTTTGTCCCTTTCTGGAACGACTTAGAATATCCCACATCCTCACTCTAACCTGTTGCCAATTTGGCCAGGTTCAAGGACACAAGATGCAGTATTACCCTTGGTTGTTTTTCTTTTAAACTATTATGTCCTTTAAGGTAGTGGAATTTGAGAAAAAAAAAATTATTTGTGCCTCTTTATTCCTCCTTATTGCTGCCTACTGAGGATCGAAAACAAATATGTGGCAAATTGCTTAGCATATTTAAACTTTCTTGTTTATCATGCTGCATGAAATTTTAACCATTTTCTTTTGCATATTTCTTTAATTAGCTTGTACAGGCATTCGTTATTTAGAAATATGGAGGAGCAAAGCTTTTATGTAAAGTTTAAATTTCATATTATAGTTCCATAAATAAACTTTATATTGTGATAAATCTTATTTATTTTTATATTTATTTTGGATAGGGTTCTAGTTTCTACTATTTATCTTGGTTGTGGCTTGGTTAATTAAAAAAAATAAAAATAAAAAGTATAAAAATACAAAAAATAACTCTTTAGTTGGTTGCCTAAGAAAATGCATGTAGGTTCCATCTTTTGGCTCCTCTCTTTCTTACTTTAGACTATGGTGGTTCCGAAACTTAAGCCATGTTTAGCTAAACTAAATCACTCTTAATTAGGAGAAATTTGAGGCCTTCAAGCTCTTTTCAGTGAAGTCACCTTCACAGGAGCTTATAGAAAGGGGATTTTAGAATTTATAAATTTTTTCTTACATATAAAATGGAAAAGCCTTCTTGTAGTAGTAGGAGCAGAGTTGTTTCATCTTAATCATACTGTCGGTCAAGGTTCGATGACATTTCTTTTTAGCCTTTTCCCCTGTTGATTAACATTCTGACCTGTTTGATTTCATGCTTTTAGGAGCTTCAAGCAATGAATGTTGTCCCTCGCTTAAAACTGACTGAGGCATGAGCAGCTGGTGCTCTTTGTCAATTCCCCAAGCTATACATGGGTTTTTCAGCACGACATGCCCTTCCTCTCAGAATCAGAACGGAGATGGATATTCTTGATCAGTGAGATGGTGCAGCCGCTTGGCATGACTTAAATGAGTCGTAAATTTGTGGGTTTTCATTCAGCGGTTTTGAAAATTTTAAGTTAAAACTACCGAGGCAAAGAAGAAAAAGTACACATGTAAAACTAGAAGAAATTTTGATCCATTTGATGTTGTAGGCTCCTGCCAATGTACACAAGACAAACTGAAATGATTCTACATATTTTCTGTAGAATTTAACTGAATAATGAAGTGACATGATTGAAATTATTCAGAGGATGTGAAGCAGAAGGATTTTCTATATTCACACCAGTAAGTTGATGGATGTGTATTCTCTTTTACCTCCATGAGTCATATTTCTTGGTATAATTTCTTATTTCTTTGTATTTGTCATTTTGTTTATGTTTTCCTTCAATAAAAATATGGAAGGAATGCCCTTTTTTAGCCCAAGAAAATAGCTCTCGTTCAAAAAGCTTAACCCTGTTTAATAATTGTTTTCGAAAACAGTTCTGAAAAATAGTTTTTGAAAATAGTTTTTTAATGTTTTGTAAAATAAAAATATGTTTGAAAACTTATAATATTTTTAACATATTTTCAATATTTTTAAATATGTTTTAAAAATAATTTTTATATTTAGTGTTTTATTTTTAATCATTTTACATGTTTATATAATTATTTTTTAAAATAGTTTTTAAAAAATTAGTGAAAACAAACAAAAGCAAAGATGTTCTCCGCAAACATCATGTTCTCTTTTTAAGAATTTTATGATTGTCAAACATTTTTTTTTTTCTAAAAAGCAAAAAATTGTGCTTGAAAACAATTGTCAAATGGGGTCTTAATTTTTCTTCACCTAAATAATTTGAATTTCGCACGTACTTCCAATTTCTCTATTAATAAAGTCTTACTAAAGAAAATTATATAAAGAACATCTTGAAAACCCTGTAAGATGAAACCATCTAACCCTATGTTTGGTTCTAAAAAGTTTTGAGGAAAATGTATGAACACTTGCATTACGTTTTTCAACTTCTATAAGGTAATGTTTGGTTCCAACAAATTTTGTGATGAGTGGGAATTACTTCTTTAAAATATTGTCAAAAATATATGATAGGCTTGAAGACAATAATAAATTATAATCTAGAAAATGAAAAGTTGGAAATTAAATATGGAAAGAGCCCCAAATAATAATGACAAGAGAAGGAGATGATGAGATAAATAAGAATATTTTATTCACAATAGGGTCGAAAAATTCCCATGAGATGAAGAAATTCATTTTCTTAGCAAAACATATTTAAATAATAAATTAATTTCATTTACATCCCTTGCGGTTCGGTATTATTAATTTTGAATTTTGTTAGTTAACAACCCTATATAATGTTTTATATATAAAATTTATTTTTTAGAGAATTGTTAAAGATACATATTTATAATCTTTTTATCTATTTTTTTTTTTTTAAAAAAATTTTATAAATAAAATAAATTTATAAGGGTGTTAATTGACGAAATTTAAAACCGACAATGGTTGGGTGTATTTGTACGAAACTTGATGGGTTGGGGTAAAATTAACTCTTATATTAAAATTGAATTTTCAAAGGTAATCTGGGCCAAAACCAATTAATAAAGTCCGGTCAGCATGTGATATTGGGCTTCATTCCGGCCCGATTGACAACCTACGTACAAGGTTTCACAGCAGAAGGAACAAGTGGCTTTTGCAGGAGTGGTTCTCAAGTTGAAAGCATTCTGCCCGTGTCGTTTTGTCATCAATCTAGTGTCGTTTTGCTCCTAGATTTGGCGGGTGTTTATGCCAGAACTGTGCTGTCGTTTTATTACCAATGCAATGTCGTTTTACACAAAATTTGGCGGGTGTTTGCTTCCAAGAATCGGCCCGTTGTTTAAATACCAATCTAATGTCATTGTGCGCCAAAGCTCGCTTTTGTCTCTTCTAGGGTGACTGAAGCGTTCTTTTGATGGCGGCGTTAGGGCTTCGTCGACCTCAATTCTCCGAGGTAAACCCTAGTTTAATGTTCCGATGCTGTGATTGATTGCCGATAAAATGTTGGGAAGGGAAATAAAATCATACACTCAACCGCCCTGATAAAACTATTAGTGCTTTGGGAAATTAAAGAGAAAGAAACATGAGATTCGGAATTTCTTTCTTTTTCATCAATTTTCTTCACAACCAAACGATTCAAAATGCCTGATTCTCGACACGTTTGATGGATGCCCTGTAGTATCGATAATAGCTGGGGCTTGTTTGGGTGCATTTTATTTTGAATATGGTTGAAATAGAGATCGCAGCTTTGGGGTTGGGCAATAGCTTGCGTTTTTTCACCATCAAAAAACTCCTTATCGTTCTGGCATTTGATGAAATAGATGATTAATTAATTGGCTCTATATGCTATGAAACTTTTCTTACTGATACTGATACAAAGCTGTAAGTTTGTAAATTGCTGGTGAATCTTTGGATATGATGGTATTTTCAGGATTTAGCTTGGCTTCCTGCTTGGTTGCAGCATCCTCCAGCTGACCCATTCAGTGAGCACACTAAGGAACCTCAAACTCCTTCTGAGCAAGTGGGGAAGGTTTGCATTGTTTCTCTACTTTTCATAGATCAGTGGATGTATATGCTCAAGTATGTATTCTTTTTATATAAATTTGGATTTTGTGTTTAAACACACAAGAACTGAAGAACGGAATGTCATGTTGCCCAAACAAGATTCTCTGGAGTGAAGTTGACCATAGAAGGAAGTAGAAGAGATATAGATCAATTATTGAAATTGTTGTCTTGGCAAACCCTTTTTAAGAACGTCCACCAATTGTCTTTCTAGAGAGACATATGACATACAAATTTAGCCACCCTCTAGTTTCTCCTTAATGAAGTTGCTATATATCTTTATATGCTTGGTTCTATCATGTTGAATAGGATTGTGAACTATGTTGATTGCGAGCTTGTTATCATGATAGAGCCTCATCAAGTTATTGTTGGGCGACCAAAGCTCCTTTTTAAAGTTTGTAGATCATACACATGGAATACCTAGAAGGGGGTGAATAAGTATTTAATCCTTTTAAATCCAAATTTTAATTTTAAAAATTTCTTTTTAAGAATTATAGAAGAAGAAGAGAAATCAATCACGCAAGACACAACAATTTTAAAAGCCAACACAGGAAGATAACGAACAAAAACACTATTTATTTTTTATTCATTCGTCGAAAAAAGAAAATGCAGAACACAACGACTTATATATTGGATTGGGAAAAAATTGTTTCCCTTATTTCTAGGAGCAAAACAAAATTTGAAAACAGAGTAATTTAAAAAGAAAAAAAAAAAAACTAACAGATATGAAACCAACAGATTTGGATAAGCTGGTTTGGATTTGAATCAAACTCTTAACAGATTTGAAACGAACAGATTTGAATAAGCTGATTTGAATTTGCCAACACTCCCACTCAAGTTGGACTAAATACGTTGAACATTCCCAGCTTGCCTACTAACTTCTCAAATAGTGGCTTGATGATTCCCTTTGTTAGAAGGTCAACAACTTGACATGTCATGCAAGTTGTCCCTTCTTCAATTTTTTCCTTAATAAAATGCCTGTCAACTTCAACATGTTTGGTGTGATCATGATGTATAGGGTTATGAGAGATGTGAATTGCTACTTTGTTGTCACAGTAAATCTTCATAGGTTGATTTTTGAACATCTTCAATTCCTCTAGTAATAATTTCAGCCAAAGCAATTCACACACTCCATGAGCTACTGCTTTGAACTCAACACTACTATGAGCGACAATTGTTTGCTTCTTACTCCTCCATGTAACCAAGTTTCCCCAAACAAATGTGCAATAGCTGGAGGTAAACCTTCTATCATCAATTGAACAATCTCAGTTGGCGTCAGTAAAGGCTTCAACTCTTCTTCCTTCAGTTCTTTTAAAGAATAATCCTCTCCTAGGAGTGCCTTTGAGATACCTCAATATCCTATGTACTGCTTCCATGTGCTCCTTGTATGGTGAATGCATAAACTGACTACACTACTGACTGTAAAATCAATGTTAGGTCGAGTATGGGAGAGATAAATGAGTTTTCCCACTAAACACTGATATCTCCTCCTATCGACTGGATTTTTAATTGATTTCTCTCCTAACTTCAATTATGGATCCATGGGAGTGTCTACCAGTTTACATCCCAACATTCCAATTTCCTGTAATAGATCTAACGTGTATTTTCATTGTGAAATAGAAATCCCACTCCTATTCTTGGCAACCTCCATACTAAGGAAATACCTTAAACTTCCTAAGTCTTTTATTTCGAATTCTATAGCAAGCCTCTCCTTCAATCATTCCATTTCAGCCATATCATCTCCAGTCAACATTATATTATCCACATAAATAATAAGAATTTTAATCTTACTGTCCTTATGTCTATAGAATAAAGTATGATAAGCATGAGCATGTTCGTACCCCCTGGATTGCTTTAGCAAATCTATCAAACCAGGCTTGCGGTGACTATTTTAGGCCGTAGACACACTTTTCCATTACTTCTTTCCTCATCAAAACCTGGTGGTAAATCCATATAGATCTCTTCTTCTAAATCACCATTCAGAAACACTTTTTTCACATCTATTTGTTGAAGTGGCCAGTCTAGATTTATAGCAAGAGATATTAGAACCCAAATGGTATTTAGTTTAGCAAAGGGAGCGAACTTGATAATCAATACCGTAGGTTTGAGCGTACCTCTTTGCTGCCAGCCTTGCCTTGTACCTTTCAATTGACCTGTTAGCTTTGTATTTAACTATAAAGATCCACTTGCAGCCTACCAAAGTTCTCTTTTAAGGTTTTTCATAATATCCCATGTTTCATTTTTCTCAAGGGCTTGCTTTTCTTCAATTATTGCCATTTTCCCATTCGGATCCCTCCATGCATCTTGTATATTTTTTGGAATCTCCACACCTGATAGGTTAGCAACAATGGCTTGAACAAACAAAGATAAATGGTCAGATGTCACAGAATTAGAAATGGGATAATGTGTGCAAGATTAAACTCCCTTCTTCACAACTATAGGAACATCAAGAGCAACAAATTCAGGATTAGAATTAGAGTTTGAAGGAGATGTACCTGAATTTGGTTCAGGCTCTTGACCTTGTTGAAGAACTATGAGATTTCATTATTTATTTTTTCTGAATTCTTCCTCTTTCATGAATAAACAAGCAGCTCTGGTTGTGTTAGCAAATGCCCCTCTATCATGTATTGTTTGTTGGTAGGAGGCATCATTGGCTTAGACACATGAGGCGAATGAGATTGATTTGGCTTGAGCAGACTTGGGGAACTTGGCTGACTTGGTAGCTCGAAATCAGGATGAGATGGGAATTGAGTTAGGCTCGGTAGAGGAATGGGTGTTTCCCAATATGTTTCCCAAAAATTTTCTTCACTTTCTTTCTCCTCTTGAAGGGAATTTTTGGTGTAAAATGGTCGATTTTCAAAGAATGTGACATCTATGGAAGTGAAGCACCTATGCTTTTTAGGATAATAACATCGATAGCCCTTCTGAGTTGCAGAATATCCTAGGAACATGCACTTCATAGCTTTTGGATCAAGTTTTGTTTAGTCGTGCTCATGAACATGGACAAAGGTGGTGCAACTAAAGATTTTTGGATCCAAAAAAGAGAAGACTCGGTTTTGTGGATAAATATTATTGAGGGTATCCAAAGGTGTTTGAAATTGAAGGACTCGTGATGGCATGCGGTTTATCATATAACACAATGTGAGAATTGCATCGTCCTAAAAAATGCTTAGGAACATTCATAGTGAACATTAGGGCATGGGCTACTTCTAAGAGATGTTGATTTTTTCATTTTGATATACCATTTTGCTTTGGAGTGCTTACACAAGAACTTTGATGTATAATCCCATTTTTTCAAGAAAATCCCCAAGAATAGACTAAAAATATTCTTTTCCATTATTAGTGTGAAAAACCTGTATGCTTACATTATGCTAATTTCGAATCATGGAATGAAAATTTTTAAAAATTTGCTTAGCTTCAAAATTTTCTTTTAAAAGATAAACGCAACAAACATGTATGACCATTAGTAAAAGTAATGAACCACTTTTTATTTGTAATACTTTGAACTTGAGATGGACCCAATGTCACTGTGCATCAAAGCGAAAGGTTTTGACGCTTGATATGCTTGAGAAGGTAAGAAAGTACGCTGATGTTTAGTTAACTAAAAAATATCACATTGAAATGATTCATTATTTTGAAATAAAGATGGAAACAAATATCTTAAATCAGGGAAACTTGGGTGGCCTAGCCTACAATGCCACAACATTATTTCTTGTTTTCTTGAAAGAGAAGATTTGCAAATGGAGGCTTGAACTTGAACTTGCTCTATCGCCGAAGTGTCCTCGAAATGATATAGTCCCCCATGTTCTTTAGGACTTCCAATCCTCCTCCCCAAAGTCAAATCCTGGAAAACACAAGCAGATTGTGTAAAATTTACTACATGGTTTAGATCTTTAGTAATCTAGCTAATGGAAAGCAGATTGCATGAAAGTTTAGGCGCATAAAGAACCGATCTTAGGATTATATTGTGTTGAAATAATGCCAAAGTTAGGACTTTAATTTAGGAATAAAAAAGGAGAGATCATTTAGGATATTTCCTTATGATTTAGTTTCCTAATTTTAGGAGAGAATTAAGCTAGATTGATTGTTTCTTATTCAGTCATTTGTGTATATATATGTGTATGGTGTGTACCGATTCATTATCAATAAAGGAGTTAAGAAATTCTTCATGGTATCAGAGCCAGTTTTCTGAAACCCTAATCCCTTCTGGCCACCTCTTATTCAGGCCATCACTCATTCCGGCCAAATCTTTCTGGCCATATCTCAATCCGATCATCTCTCTCTCTCTCTCTCTCTCATTCCGGCCATCAGTCCCTGTTCTCAGAGCCAAGGGAGAAAACACTTTCCAGTCAGTCGAATAGTCGTCAGAAAACACTCACTGCCGACAGCTTTTCCGGCGAACTTTTCCGGCGAATTTTTCCGGCGAACTTTCCGGCGACGGTTTTTTTTTTTTTCTACACCGCAAGGAGCGCCTGGAGGAGATCTCCAATTTGTCCCAAAGCACCGGAACCAGAAACCCATCCACGCGCCGCCCACGCGCGTTTTCCGGCCGGCGACTGCATCTTACGCGCCGGCGCGTGAGGGCGCGTGAGCCACTTTCCGGCGACGCGCTTCCTCCTCCAGGCTCGCCTGACGCCGACCAGCCACCCTTCCTACCTGTTTGTGCAATCCGAGCCCTGCACGTGCCTCTTTTGGGGTTCTTTTGCTTCCGCGGGCCCTCTGATCAGATTTTCCGGCGTCCTTCGGCTATTTTTTCTCAACTCCAGTCCCTGCACGTGCCTTGAAAAGTGTTCTTCTACCTTTCCGGTCCATGACAAAATACGGAATGACATCATCACAAGTATCCAGCGTCACGTCACCAGAATCAGGGGGCAGATCTGAAATTCCAAACCTTGGTGGCAATGATTCCTCTCCTATTCTCATCACAGGACACAAATTAAATGGCCATAACTATTTACAGTGGTCACAATCTGTGTTGCTGTTCATTTGCGGTAAAGGAAAGGATGAGTACCTCACTGGAGAAGCAGTCATGCCAGAAACTACAGAACCGGGTTTCAGGAAGTGGAAGATTGAAAACAGCATGATCATGTCATGGCTTATCAATTCCATGAACAATGACATAGGCGAAAATTTCTTGCTGTTTGGGACTGCAAAGGACATATGGGATGCAGCCAAAGAAACTTACTCAAGTTCTGAAAATACTTCAGAACTGTTTCAGGTTGAATCAGCTCTACATGACTTCCGCCAAGGAGAGCAGTCAGTTACTCAGTATTACAACACACTCACAAGGTATTGGCAGCAACTTGACTTATTTGAGACTCACTCATGGAAATGTTCGGATGATGCAGCAACATACAGGCAAATTGTGGAACAAAAGAGATTGTTCAAGTTCTTCCTAGGACTAAACAGGGAATTGGATGATGTTAGAGGCCGAATCATGGGCATTAAACCCCTGCCAAGTCTCAGGGAGGCTTTTTCAGAGGTTAGACGTGAAGAAAGTAGAAAGAAAGTGATGATGGGATCAAAAGAGCAACCTGCCCCAACATTGGATGCCTCTGCCCTTGCGGCTCGGTCATTTAATAGTAATGGTGGAGATCGTCAGAAACGGGATAGGCCTTGGTGTGATTATTGTAAGAAACCAGGCCATTATAAGGAGACTTGCTGGAAGCTTCATGGCAAACCTGCTGATTGGAAACCAAAGCCACGGTTTGACAGAGATGGCAGAGCACACGTGGCTGCCAACTCTGAGAGCACCTCTGTTCCCGAGCCGAGTCCATTCAACAAAGAGCAGATGGAGATGCTACAGAAATTATTAAGCCAAGTTGGCAGTGGCAGTACTACCGATGTAGCCTTCACTGCTAATCGAGGAGGAATGAGGCCGTGGATAGTAGACACAGGTGCTTCTGATCACATGACAGGAGATGCTGCCATTCTTCAAAATTACAAGCCAAGTAATGGTCATTCATCCGTCCATATTGCTGATGGTTCAAAGTCAAAAATTGCCGGGACAGGTTCTATAAAACTTACTAAAGACTTATATCTTGACTCTGTCCTCCATGTTCCAAACTTGGATTGCAATCTTTTGTCCATTAGCAAATTGGCTCATGATCTCCAATGTGTTACTAAATTCTATCCAAACTTGTGTGTTTTTCAGGACTTGAAATCGGGGAAGATGATTGGCAGTGCTGAACTGTGTTCCGGGCTCTACCTCCTTTCATGTGGCCAATTCTCCAACCAAGTCTCTCAAGCAAGTTGCGTACAGTCTCAGAGTATGTCAGAGTCTTTCAATTCTGTGTCAAATTCTAAGGTCAATAAAGATAGTGAGATTATAATGTTACACTATCGCCTTGGTCATCCTAGCTTTGTTTACCTTGCAAAATTGTTTCCCAGATTATTTATCAATAAAAATCCAGCATCTTATCACTGTGAAATTTGTCAGTTTGCAAAGCATACTCGAACAGTATATCCTCAAATCCCATACAAACCTTCGACTGTTTTCTCTCTAGTACATAGTGATGTGTGGGGTCCCTCCCGGATAAAAAATATTTCTGGCACTCGATGGTTTGTGACATTCGTTGATGATCATACTCGGGTAACATGGGTTTTCCTTATGAAAGAAAAGTCAGAGGTCGGGCACATTTTTCAAACCTTCAATCGTATGGTTCAAAATCAATTCAATTCCAAAATACAAGTCCTCAAGTCAGATAATGCAAAGGAATACTTTACTAGTAGTCTCAGTACTTATCTTCAAAATCATGGCATTATCCACATAAGTTCTTGCGTTGACACCCCACAACAAAATGGGGTGGCTGAACGCAAGAATAGACATCTCTTGGAGGTTGCCTGGTGCCTTATGTTTTTCTCTAATGTTCCAAACTATTTCTGGGGGGAAGCTATTCTCACAGCTACCTATTTGATTAACCGTATGCCATCCAGAGTGCTTACCTTTCAATCCCCATGTCAACTTTTCTTAAAACAGTTTCCTCACACCCATGCCGCCTCTTCTGATTTACCACTCAAAGTATTTGGTTGTACGGCATTCGTTCATGTGTATCCTCAAAATCGTAGCAAATTTGCTCCTCGAGCAAATAAGTGCATTTTTCTAGGGTATTCTCCAACCCAAAAAGGGTACAAATGCTATTCTCCAACCAACAAAAGATTTTACACCACCATGGACGTCTCTTTCTTTGAACATGTCTTCTTCTATCCCAAATCTCATGTTCAGGGGGAGAGCATGAATGAACATCAAGTTTGGGAGTCTTTTCTTGATGGTGTACCTTCTTTTCACTCAGAGTCACCAAATCCTTCCCAATTCGCGCCCACTGAGTTGTCCACACCCATGCCGCCATCAGTTCAGCCAGCCCAGCACACAAATGTTCCTTCTCCCGTGACCATCCAGTCTCCCATGCCTATTCAACCTATAGCCCCACAACTTGCTAATGAGAACTTACAAGTTTACATCAGGAGGAGGAAAAGACAGGAATTAGAGCACGGATCACAGTCAACATGTGGCCAATATATTGACTTCAATTCAAGTCTTCCTGAAGAGAACATAGGTGAGGATAGGGCTGGAGAGGTGTTAATTCCCAGCATTGATGATTCTACTTTGCCAATTGCATTGAGGAAGGGTGTTAGGAGATGTACAGATCATCCAATTGGGAATTATGTTACATATGAAGGGTTATCACCATCTTACAGAGCATTTGCTACTTCTCTTGATGATACTCAGGTTCCCAACACAATACAAGAGGCGTTAAAAATTTCAGAATGGAAGAAGGCAGTACAAGATGAGATTGATGCACTTGAGAAGAATGGGACGTGGACTATCACAGATTTGCCGGTTGGGAAGAGGCCTGTGGGGTGCAAGTGGATTTTCACCATAAAATACAAAGCAGATGGATCAGTCGAAAGATTCAAGGCTCGTTTGGTAGCTAGAGGGTTTACACAATCCTATGGGATAGACTATCAGGAGACTTTTGCTCCTGTTGCAAAACTGAACACTATCAGGATCCTTCTCTCATTGGCTGTCAATCAAGATTGGTGCTTGCAACAACTGGACATAAAAAATGCGTTTCTAAATGGGGACCTAGAAGAGGAAGTCTACATGGAAATACCACCTGGTTTCGAAGAAAGTATGGCAAAGAATCAGGTTTGCAAACTCCAAAAATCATTGTACGGCCTTAAACAATCTCCTCGAGCCTGGTTTGATAGATTCACAAAAGCAGTCCTGAAGCTGGGCTACAAACAAGGTCAGGCTGATCATACTCTATTTGTCAAGAAATCTCATGCCGGGAAATTGGCCATATTGATAGTCTATGTCGATGATATTATTCTATCTGGAAATGATATGGGGGAGTTACAGAATTTGAAGAAGTATTTGTCAGAAGAGTTTGAAGTTAAAGACCTTGGAAATTTGAAATATTTCCTTGGTATGGAAGTGGCTAGATCAAGGAAAGGAATCGTAGTCTCTCAAAGAAAATACATACTCGATCTTCTTAAGGAGACCGGTATGCTTGGATGCAAACCAATTGATACTCCTATGGAGAGTCAGAAGAAACTTGGTATCGAGAAAGAAAGTACACCGGTAGACAGGGGGAGATATCAGCGGCTTGTCGGGCGCTTGATTTATCTCTCACACACTCGGCCAGATATTGGCTTTGCAGTGAGTGCTGTAAGTCAATTCATGCACAGCCCCACTGAGGAACACATGGAAGCAGTCTACAGGATTCTTAGATATTTAAAAATGACACCAGGGAAAGGCCTATTCTTCAGAAAGACAGAGAACCGTGACACTGAAGTATACTCAGATGCGGATTGGGCAGGAAACATCATTGACAGGCGGTCCACTTCCGGATATTGTTCTTTTGTCTGGGGAAATCTTGTTACCTGGAGGAGTAAGAAGCAATCAGTTGTAGCCAGAAGTAGTGCAGAAGCTGAGTACAGAGCTCTTGCACAGGGAATCTGTGAAGGGATTTGGATAAAAAGGGTTCTTAGTGAACTGGGACAAACGAGTTCATCTCCAATTCTGATGATGTGTGATAATCAGGCAGCTATAAGCATAGCAAAGAACCCCGTGCATCATGACAGGACCAAGCATGTTGAGATTGACAGACACTTCATCACAGAGAAGGTGACTAGTGAGACGGTCAAATTAAACTATGTTCCTACCAAGCACCAAACCGCAGACATCCTCACCAAAGCTTTACCTAGGCCTAACTTCGAAGACTTAACTTGCAAGCTGGGATTATATGATATATATTCTCCAGCTTGAGGGGGAGTGTTGAAATAATGCCAAAGTTAGGACTTTAATTTAGGAATAAAAAAGGAGAGATCATTTAGGATATTTCCTTATGATTTAGTTTCCTAATTTTAGGAGAGAATTAAGCTAGATTGATTGTTTCTTATTCAGTCATTTGTGTATATATATGTGTATGGTGTGTACCGATTCATTATCAATAAAGGAGTTAAGAAATTCTTCATATTGGGACTAAGCTTAATGGTACCAATCTCTGCTATAACTGAAACAGATCTGTCAACAATCTTTACCTTATGATTTTCAGGGCTAGGAGTATAAGCAATAAGAGTTGCTCACAACCTGTCATATGGTCTGTTGCCCCATAATCTATGACCCAAGGCTCTCATTTTTCAGCTATTCCACTAAGTGCAGTCAAGAAAGTACCTTTTTGTGCCAAGAGAGAGATATCAGGCTTTGTTGGAATTAGCAACTCATAAAGCTGTTCCATTTGTTCCTTGTTGAGATTAAGGCTGGTTGTGATGTTTCCTTGAGCATCACAGGCTGTAGCCTCTCCTGACGATGATGTGGCAGTTTTAGCTACTTGGATACCCTTGCTATCATAGTTTTCTTGATTTGTTTGGCACCCAATTCTCTTGTTTTCCATGTATTTTCCATCAATGATCTTTTGAGTGGTATGGTTTCTGACAATGATTGCACTACTGTTGTTCCCTTTTGCTACTGTGAGGGTGTCCTCAGTTTTTTTCGACCACTAGCTGCCAAAACGGATTTTTTAGTACTTGGCATGGATCCAGCATCTCTAAGCATCACCCATTTTCGAATCTCCTCCCGTTTGACTTCAGCAAATCCCTCTTCATTAGCAGGTAGTGGTTTTATTCTAAGAATTTGTCTTCGTACTTCATTGAGTTCTCTATTGAGTCCTGCAAGAAAATCATGGACTCTTTCCTTATCCAATAATTTTTTGTACTGGATTCCACCTTCTGGGCAGCACCAATTAGAGTTTGTGGATAGGTCTAATTCTTGCCACAACTTTGTCATAGCATTGAAATACTGAGTAACATCAAGGTCTCCTTGCCTCATTTTTCGAGCTTTATTTCTTAGCTCAATTACTTGAGAATAATTTTCTAAATCTAAGTATGCCTGAGTCACAACGTCCTAGATTTCCTTTGTAGTTGGATAATACAGATGTCTCATTGATTTTATCCTCCATTGAATGAATAAGCCATGTCATCACCATTGAGTTCTGAGCATCCCATATTTGGTATAAGGGATCATCTGTGCTCGGTTTGGTTGTGGTGCCATCTAAATAGCTCAATCTCCCCTTCCCACTTATCACCATTTGAACAAAGCATGAAGAAAATTTTTTCCATTTAATTTGTGGGATGTTATTTGTAGGGAGGAATTTTCTAAAAGAACAATGGGAGCAATTGTAGGGGTCGTTTGAGAGGAATTCGAAGATTCCTCAGAGTCGCCATCCCTACTTGCTCCAGTCATTGCCATTTTGGCCATCGTTTTCCTCTACTGGATGCTGACTTTGATACCATAAAAGCCAACACAGGAAGATAACGAACAAAAACACTGTTTATTTTTTATTCATTCTTTAAAAAAATAAATTACAAAATACAAGGATTTATATATTAGATTGGGAAAAAACTGATTCTTTTTTTTCTAGGAGCAAAACAAAATTTTAAAATAGAGCAATTTAAAAAGAAAAAGACTGTAACAAATTTGAAACCAGCAGATTTTGATAAACTGGTTTGAATTTGAATCAAACTTTAATAGATTTGAAACCAGAAAATTTGGATAATCTGATTTGAATTTGAATCTACCAGCAAATTTTATGTGGAAAACCACCCACAAAGTCTCCTAAAGACTTTGCAAATGTAAAAACCATAGGGTTAGAGACTGAGAATTATTTTTTTTGATAGGAAACAACAAATAGATATATTGATGGAAAAAAGAAGTACAAAAGAAGGATGAGGAATCCTCCCACCAAAGATACAACTAAACAACAACAATAAAAGAACAAGAAACTGCACTATGAAAACTATGAACAAGCTCTCTTGGCCATACCATCCCGTTGGAACTACACACTGCTGGCCAATCTAGTTGTAACACGTTAAGGGGAATGCCCTTAAAAACCATGGAACAAAAAGTCCAAAGAGAAGCAAAGAAGTGAATGGAATCCCAAAGATTCACTGAATTCCTAGCTTTATCCTCAAATATCCTAGCATTTCTTTCCCGCCACACAACCCAAATTAAGGCAATGCATGCATTTTGCCACAAAACTATCTCTCTCTTGGAAATGCAAAAACCTTTATAATTGATGGACATCATGTCAGAAATACTTCTCGGGGGAACCCAATCCATCTTAGCTAGCTGAAATAATCTGTGCCACAACCCCATCGTCAAAGAACAACGGAGGAAAAGATGATCTGCTGTTTCTCCTTGTTTCATACACAACTTACAAATGTTAGGACTAAGAGCTTTAAAGGGTCTTCTCAATTGTAGCAAGTCATTAGTATTTACGTTTAGTGGGGATTTTCCCTACTAAGTTTGTATGAAATCTTAAACAAGGAAAGAAAGTAGCTAGAAATGTGGGAAAGGCATGAATGGATAAGAGTTATCCTACCATCGAAAGATAAGTAAGCCTTTTGCCACCTGTCTAATCTCCTCGAGATTCTCTCAATCACTGAATCCCAGAATCCACAAGCAATTGGATTCCCTCCCAAAGGAAGACCCAGGTAGAGTATAGGCCAATCAGAAGCCTTGCAGTCAAGCAACAAGGCCAACCTAGAGAGATGATTCTGATCAAGGTTGATGCCAAAAAGATTACTCTTGTCAAGATTGACCGTAAGCCCATAAATTTGCCCAAACACTAACAATAAACTCTTAAGAGTTTGCAGTTTTTCTGCATAAGAGTTCAAAAAGAAGATGGTATCATCTGCGAATTGTAGATGTGACACCCTTGTTCTATTCCTACCTACCCTGAAACCCTCCAACATACTTCTTTCCTCAGCTCTCAACAACATCTTGTTCAACACATTTGCGACAATAGTAAACAGAAAAGGGGATAGAGGGTCACCTTGCCTTAATCTTCTAGATGCCTTGACCCACCCTTTAGCATTTCCATTCACTAGAATAACATAAGAGACCGAAGACAGACAACCTCTCATCCAAGTCCTCCATTTAGCTAAATATAATGAAGAGGAATACAAATTTACTTGGTGGTTGCTAGTCCCTGAGACTTACACCTACACTTAATCTCACGTTAGTGACTTATCACAATTATGCTCCTTAGTAGACTCCTCAACACCTTGAGGGGATGTGAATCTTTCTCACGAACCCAAGAAAAAAAAATCATAAACTTTTTGAGAGTTTTAGGTTAAGTGCAAAGAATAATGAATAAATTTTTAGGCGCACAAGTTCTTAAAAAAACTCTTCTAGTAGGTATATATCAAAGAAAACCTAGTGTACTTGGAATCAAGTTAGAAATCATATTTTACCAAAAAAACAATTTAGAAACTTAAGAATTTTAGAAACATTTGGAAAGTTTTCATATTTTAAGTTCAAAAAGATTTGGAAAGATTTTCCTTTCAAAATTCTTAATTTAAATTCCTTTCCAATTTTTTTAAAAGATTTGGAAAAATTCTATTTTTTAAAATTCTTAATTTAAAACTCTTTTCCAAATTAATTTTATTATTTGAGAAGATTTTTCCTTTTAAATTCTCTGTGTAAAATTCCTTTCAAATGAATTTTACTCCTAATTTCCATTAGTCCACTCTATGCCTTTTATGTCATTATTCTCACCTAACCACACTTGTTTAATCTTGGGTGATTCTGTAGTAACCTTAAATCTTCAAAGGAGTGTAAATCATAGGAAAGTATGTAGAGCCCTAAACCAGGATGGATGGAATAAAATCACCAATTTAATCTAAATAGCCTAATGCACTAACACCTTCATTAGAGACTTAAGCCACACTAGTTCACAAATCTCTATGCCATTGGTTTAAATTCAGCTTCAACACTTGACTTTGCCACTATAGAATGCTTCTTACTCCTCTAAGTTACTTGGTCCTGACTAGTAATCTATTAAATGGACTTGTGAACCAAAATAAAATTTCTTATAATCACACTTCCCCATCTGATTAGGACATTTGTATTGCTGCATCTTTTCTTGCTCTTTTGATTCTAGAATCCTTGATTTTTAGCTGATGATCATTGAGTTCTGTTTTCTTGCCATAGTTTATTATAAAATACTTTGCAGTTGTATATTCCTACAAGTGGTGAATTATTTATATGATTCTATCACTATGATGTGATTGTCAACATAATCCACATTTTTCTTACTACTATTATTTAGCTGAGTCCTAGTACTCTCAAAATGTGTTGTGGTTGTTTGTTTGTTTGTTTGTTTGTTTTTGCCTCTTCTTTCCTTCTTCTTTTTCCTTTTTTTTTTTTTTTTTATATATTAATTTTTTTTATCTAGTATATGATAGTGTTTGTACTAGTTGAACTATGATTTAAAAATTTAATTCTGATTTCAAGATTGGTCATGATGTTGGGTTTAGTTCTTCTAGATTTTTTTTTTGTTCTTTTGGTATGAAAAGACTATGAAATATATTCTATTAAAAGAGGAGCCATAATAATCTTCAAGCCTAGCCTTATAATATCTCTAGAGAAATTTATCTCTTCTTCACAGGCTTTATGGGAACAAATTGAAACCTTTTCTTGATGGTGCTGAACATCTGACGGAGGATGTTGTATCTGTATTTCCGGCAGCTGATAGTCTTGAGCAGTGTATAATAGCAGTTATCACAACTTCCTGCGAAGAGGGGACTGCAGATGCCTACTGCAGAAAATTAACACAATACCAGGAGGAAGCTCTGGAAAGAGAACCTTGAATCTTCAAGGTTGAAACTAAAGACACATCAAAATTGTTAATGCAACTTATTAAGCTGTAGTAGTAAAAAGAAGTGACCCGAAGTTGCACTCAACTTTCTTTGAAGATGGTGAATGAGTGTCGAAGCTAGAAGATGATGAATAGGAAGATGGTGAAGGTATTGGTTGAGAGGAAGACTTTCTTGATTAGGTTGGAAGGCAAGCAAGGAGGCGAATGGTGCTTGATAACAGAGATAAGTAGAGGCTCTGTTTTTGCATTAGGTTTTGAAAAGGAAGCAGTTGAGTGGTTGGTTGATTATTTGACGAAAGCCTTAGCACTGAAGAGTCATATGGGTTTCAACAAAAAATTCAGAGGAAAATGCAGGGTGCATCTGATGGAAGTGGGCTTCAACAACCATGGAAGGTTCATTAGGATCTCGGAGTATGTTACCAACAGAAAGCCTTCCGTTCTGATCATTCCTGAGGGCGACAAGGGCAGAGGTTGGGAGAATATAAAACATGCGTTATCTTCTTTGTTGGTGGCCCATTATCCGAAAATATTAGAAAAAGGAAGGAATATAAGAGGGGAAAGCTGGTCTCACAAATATGAGGGATCGATGCACAGATCATATGCGAAGGTAGTCAGTGATGAAGGACCAAGAGGAGGTGGTCTAGTTCCAATTGGGAGATGGGCGCGTGCTGTGGTGTGTGAAAGCAAGTTTGACAGGGAGAATTGGGCTGAGGTTGGAAGATCAGTGGCGAGAAGCTTAGGGAAGAAAGGTGTGGTAACGGTTGTACCCATTTCAGCTAGAAATGGAGTATTCTTCGTTGAAACAATTGAGGAAGCCATATTCCTCCATGATTTGAGGAAGATAAAGGTTGGGGAAAGGAACATCATCCAGTTGCGAAGATGGTCGCCGAAGGAGAACGCGGAAATAGACGGGAAGTTTAGAGAAGGCTGGATCGAGTTACGGGGGCTGCCATTTCACCTATGGTCGGAGGTACACCTGAAGAAGATTGTGGAGCAATGGGGGACAGTAAATGAAATCGATTGGCGCACGTTGAAGCTGTTCGATCTCAGTAGGGCGAGGTTAAAGATCGCAATGAGGGATAAGGCAATCCTTCCAGCTTTGTTAGAAGTGTCTGATGGGGAGTGGGTGTTTACGGTCGTTGTCGTAGTGGTCGGAGACGAAGAAGGAAGGAGAGGTGGCGAAAAAGGTGAGTCGACTCGGGTGGCTGGCGCTTCTCACTCGGGGACAGATGGAGGAAAACGAGGGGAGAGTGGAAGATCAACGGCGGGAGGGAGATGTCGTGTCGGGGAAGACAACAGACAAAGAAAGGAGGGAGAAAAGGGTAGGGCTATGATTACCTTAGCCGGCAAGTGTGACAAGGGCCACCAACTCCCATCACAGTCTTGTTTGAAAACAGATGGGATAGACGGGATCGAAGCAACAGGAGGAGAGTGGGCCGGAGAAGACGAAGCTATTACCGATGTGGGCTGTCGGGCCTGTGAGAGGAAGGCCCAGTCGCTGGCAAGGCCTGGGCTAAGTGCAGTTATAACGGGCTGCAAGCTTAAAGGCCCAATGGGGTTGGGCCTAAGTCCAGAAGGGCTCACTCCTTTTGTGACTGGGACGTCGTTACGCAAGGAAGAAGACTCTTCTTCTGCAATCGAAAAGGGGAAACCAGACCCCGGACCCCTCGAGGTCCAGTCGAGCAGGCTAGCGAAGAAGAAGGTGCTGCACAGTTCAAGGAAGATGTGGTCAACCTTCTTTCCCCCAAGCTCAGAGCAACGACGGGGAATCCGGTGTAGCAGCGAGCCCTTTTCGAGCGGAAAGACCAAGGTGGATAGCGAAGGGGACTCAAGGGCAGAAGATTCAGGTGCCGAATCTCAGACGAAAAGAGGTTTAAGTGCAAGCTCTCTTTTTTCTCCTCGATTTCCAAGGCCCCGCAAGAAGAATTTAGGGGAAAGGGCTTCGGCGCCGAGAAAGGAAGAGATTTCGAACAATGCTTCATCTGGCGAAGATATGGAAGGATTTTTGGGCCGAGTGGAGTCTGATCCTCGAGGCTCAGCAGTCATGGGTATGCCTTCTTCGCCAATAACCAGAGGTAAAGGGCCTAACTTGTTGGGGAATTGTGGTTCGATGGTTACGGAATCTCTGGAGGTAACGCCTTATCTTTTTCAGTCTACCCAGCAATATTTTCCTTCTTCCAGTGGCCTCACTAATTCTCTCTTGAACCCTTCTGTCTCCATTCCGAGTCCTTCTACTCCCTTGCTTCCCGTTTCAGCTTCTCAATCCTTGGCCCCTTCGGAAAACCGAGTAAATTCCGAATTTTTTTTCAAAAAAGCCAACGATGCTTTTAATGGTCAAACTACTGTTGATATCCCTAATTCAGAAATGGAGGTGATCCAGCCTGCTTGTCCCAACCAGATGTGTGAGAGTGTCAACCCTCTCTCAGCTTCCAGTGAGGCTGCAGTTAACCTGGGTGGCATTGCGGGCTCTCCTAAGGGAGAGTTCCAAATAGAAGGACTTTCCCCCAGGAGAATGGAAAAAGTATGTGAGGTTTTAAAGTCTCTGGATATCAAGGTGTATTCCAGGAGGAAGAGCAGATGCTCTACAGGATTGTGAGACCAATTGGATTTGGATCGGGATCAGGGTCAGAGTGTTTCACATGAAGATAATCAGTTGGAATACCAGGGGTTTGGGTTCTAAGAAAAAGAGAAGGGTGGTCAAGAATTTTCTGAGTTCAGAAAAGCCGGATGTAGTGATGATTCAAGAAACTAAAAAGGAGGAGTGTGACAGAAGGCTAGTGGGTAGTGTTTGGTCAGTCAGAAATAAGGAATGGGCAGCCCTTCCGGCGAGTGGGGCTTCGGGTGGGATTTTGATCATTTGGGACTCTAAAAAGTTGCGTAGGGAGGAGGTAGTGTTAGGCTCTTTTTCGGTCTCAATCAAGTTCGCGATGGACGGATGCGAATCTTTGTGGCTATCTGCAGTTTATGGCCCAAACAACTCAGCTCTTAGGAAGGATTTTTGGGTGGAGCTTTCAGACATTGCTGGGATCTCTCATCCGCGTTGGTGTGTGGGCGGCGACTTTAATGTTATAAGGAGAAGTTCAGAAAAATTGGGAGGTTCTAGATTAACCCCATGCATGAAGGATTTTGATGAATTCATAAGAGATTGCGAATTGATAGATTCACCTTTAAGGAGCGCATCATATACTTGGTCAAACATGCAAGAGAATCCAGTAAGCAAGAGATTAGATCGCTTCTTGTACTCAAATGAGTGGGAACAAGTATTTCCTCAAAGTCTTCAAGGAGTACTGCCAAGATGGACTTCAGATCATTGGCCGATTGTTTTGGAAACTAATCCATTCAAGTGGGGATCAACGCCTTTCAGGTTTGAGAATATGTGGTTGCAACATTCTAGTTTTAAGGAGAATTTTGGAAGATGGTGGAGTGAGTTTCAAGGAAATGGGTGGGAAGGGCACAAGTTCATGAGGAAATTACAGTTCGTTAAAGCCAAATTGAAAGAGTGGAATAAGACTTCTTTTGGAGAGCTAAGTAAAAAGAAAAAAGATATTTTAGCTGTTTTAGCTAACTTTGATTCCTTGGAGCAAGAAGGGGGACTATCCCATGAACTTTTAGTCCAAAGAGCTTTAAGTAGAGGGGAGCTAGAGGAGTTGATTTTGAGAGAAGAAATACATTGGAGACAAAAAGCTAGGGTGAAATGGGTAAAAGAAGGGGATTGCAACTCAAAATTTTTTCATAAGGTGGCCAATGGCAGACGAAATAGGAAATTTATCAAGGAGTTGGAGAATGAAAGTGGCCTAATGTTGAATAATCCAGAGAGTATAGAAGAGGAGATCTTAAGGTATTTCGAAAAGCTTTATGCGAGTCCTTCTGGAGAATCGTGGAGAGTGGAAGGCTTAGATTGGTCCCCTATTGATGGTGAGAGTGCATCCAGGTTGGAATCCCCCTTTACTGAAGAAGAGATTTATAAGGCCATTTTTCAGATGGACAGGGATAAGGCTCCTGGGCCAAATGGCTTTACCATTGCAGTGTTTCAAGATTGTTGGGATGTGATAAAGGAGGATCTAGTGAGAGTGTTTGCAGAATTCCATAGGAGCGGAATTATCAATCAGAGTACCAACGCCTCCTTTATAGTCTTGTTACCCAAAAAAAGCATGTCAAGGAGAATCTCAGACTTTAGACCCATTAGCTTGATCACTAGTCTTTACAAGATAATAGCCAAAGTGTTAGCAGGACGTCTAAGAGGGGTACTTCACGAGACCATTCATTCCACTCAAGGAGCCTTCGTGCAAGGGAGACAAATTTTGGATGCAGTTCTCATAGCCAACGAGATAGTGGATGAGAAAAGAAGAACAGGGGAGGAAGGAGTTGTATTCAAAATTGACTTTGAAAAGGCCTATGATCATGTGAGTTGGGATTTTTTGGATCATGTGTTGGAGATGAAAGGGTTTAGTCTTAGATGGAGGAAATGGATGAGAGGTTGCTTGTCCTCGGTTTCTTATGCAGTCCTAGTGAACGGTAATGCGAAAGGGTGGGTTAAGGCATCTAGAGGTTTAAGACAAGGCGACCCTTTATCACCTTTTTTGTTCACTATAGTGGCAGATGTATTGAGTAGGATGTTATTGAAAGCTGAGGAGAGGAACGTCTTGGAGGGCTTCAGGGTGGGCAGGAACAGAACAAGGGTATCCCATTTACAATTTGCAGATGATACCATTTTCTTTTCCAGTACTCGAGAAGAGGATTTGATGACACTTAAGAGTGTTCTGCTAGTGTTTGGACATATTTCCGGTTTAAAAGTTAATCTTGACAAAAGCAACATCTATGGCATTAATCTTGAACAGAATCACCTTTCTAGACTGGCCGAGATGCTTGACTGCAAGGCTTCTGGGTGGCCTATACTATATCTAGGTCTTCCTCTAGGAGGGAATCCTAAGGCAAGTGGCTTTTGGGATCCTGTGATTGAGAGGATATCAAGGAGATTAGATGGGTGGCAGAAGGCGTATTTATCTTTTGGAGGTAGGATAACACTCATTCAATCTTGTCTAACCCATATGCCATGTTACTTTCTCTCCCTGTTTAAGATTCCCGCCTCAGTGGCAGCAAAAATTGAGAGAATGCAAAGAGAATTTTTATGGTCAGGCGTAGGGGAAGGAAAAAGAGACCATTTGGTTAATTGGGACGTTGTGTGCAAGCCGAAGTCGAGAGGGGGTTTGGGTTTTGGAAAGATTTCTATGAGGAATGTCGCTCTTTTAGGGAAGTGGTTGTGGAGGTATCCTAGGGAGGGTTCAGCTCTATGGCATCAGGTTATCTTAAGCATTTATGGATCACACTCCAATGGCTGGGATGTCAACAATAATGTTAGATGGTCTCATCGTTGTCCTTGGAAGGCCATTGCACTTGTCTTCCAAGAGTTTTCCAAGTTTACTCGGTTTGTGGTAGGGGACGGGGATAGAATTCGGTTCTGGGATGACTTGTGGTGGGGGGATCAACCTTTGGGAACCCAATATCCAAGATTACTTAGAGTAGTCACGGATAAAAATGCTCCTATTTCATCAATTCTCGGGTATTCCCGTCCTTTCTCTTGGAATTTCAATTTTCGCCGAAATCTTACTGATTCTGAGATAGAAGATTTAGAAAGCCTCATGCGGTCTCTTGATCGTCTACACATATCTCCTTCGGTTCCAGATAAGAGATCCTGGTCCATATCTCCTTCAGGTCTCTTCACAGTCAAATCTTTCTTTCTGGCCTTATCCCAATATTCCGAGTCGCCTCCAGTGTTCCCTACTAAGTTTGTCTGGAATTCTCAAGTCCCTTTCAAAGTCAAGTCCTTTGTCTGGTTGGTGGCGCACAAGAAGCTTAATACTAATGACTTGCTACAATTGAGAAGACCCCACAAAGCACTTAGTCCCAACATATGTAAGTTGTGCATGAAGCATGGAGAAACAGTAGATCACCTTTTCCTCCATTGCTCGTTGACCAAGGGGTTGTGGCACAGATTATTTCAGTTAGCAAAGATGGATTGGGTTTCCCCAAGGAGCATCTCTGACATGTTTTTTACTAACTTTAATGGTTTCGGTTCTTCTAAGAGAGGGGTTGTGTTATGGCAAGACGCGTGCATCGCGTTAATGTGGGTGGTGTGGCGGGAAAGAAATGCAAGGATTTTTGAGGATAAAGCAAGAAATTCAGGGTTTTTTTGGGATTCTATTCGTTTTTTGGCTTCTCTATGGGCTTTTTGTTCTAAGGTTTTTAAAGGGATACCTCTTAACATGTTATAACTTGATTGGTTAGCGGTGTGTAAATAGACCGTTTGCTTATTCTCTCGTTGTATTTCTTATATTTGATTCTTGTAGTCTTGTTTTTCTTTGGTGAGAGGATTTCTCATCCTTCTATTTGTACCTTCTTTTTATCAATATATTCCGTTGACGTTTCCTATCAAAAAAATATCTCTAGAGAAATTTGACTTCCAAATCATAGGCTCTGCTATGCAAAAATTCCTTTCTTTGCTAAACAATCTATTGTTTATCTGTTCCTTATAAATATGGTAACATTTGTAAATATTGAACTTTTGAGTTAACTTCCAAATATCCTCCAAGTTATGGAATTTAGTTCTTGATGTCTTATGATGGGATAAGGATATATTCTTAACATAGAATAGTATATATACACAAAAAAACCAAAAATGCTTGGAAAAAAAAAATTCAATGAGTTCTCTATCCCAGGTAGCGTTGAAACTCTTGTTAAAAATGGTATGAATCTATTATAGGAGATACGCTTTTAGATGGATCCATATATATAACATTGCAAATTTTCTGTATCTGACACAGTACTTGAAATGCCTCTATTTTATCATTACAATGAACAGGATCAGGGATTTCTTCAATGGAATATTGCTGAAGGAGAAGATGGGAATTTGTTATTGAGGGAAGAAGGTAGATATAACAGTTGTCATTTATTCTTATCTGGAGAAGACAACTCACCAATAACCTCTGCACCAGTTTCCGCAAATGTAAGTTCTTAAATATATTTTCAAGAAATTGATTCATTTTTATACATTTGGTGACGTATCATTTTTAGGTTGTATTTTTTTTTTAATCATGATTCATGGATATCAATAGTTTAGTTTAGAAAAATTCAAGTTATTTAATTCTATTATTTATCCAACATACGCTGAAGGGCCATACAATGTGGTGTTAATTACTTTGGAAGTCAATTATGGAATCATGTTTTGAGCGCTTGTGCTGTCACTTCATGCAAAATGTCTTGAGGCATAATCCATTACCACTTTATCTGTCCCAAAACCCTAAAAAATGGGACTGACACTGTTTAATGCCTTTTAATCAACATATATTGAGGTTCTTTAAATCTTGTAATTGAAAGAAAGTACCCACTTTTTCCTTGATGAATTATAATCTTCATGTAATCCTCATTGAATATCTTTGTGATACATGCTTTATAGGATTGTGAAAAACTCCAAATATTTTTATAAATTCCAAATTTCTTTGGCTTTTTTTAAACAAACAAAGACCAAATTTATTGAATATATTCCAATGATTCTGCATTATTTCAAAAAGACCCTAAGCCAATTAATAATTCTTGAGTTATTTATGAAATTCCAAATCGTTTCAAATAATTAATGAACAGAAAATGTTGGTATTTTCTTCGTGCTTAGTCCTGTACTTGAATTTACTCTTGGATATTCTCTAGTTCATTCCTGGTATTTTTCCTGAATAATTTCCTAATTCATATTTTATCTGATGTTGATGATTTCTGAGTCCTTGTTGTCATTCTCTTTTATTTCTGTTATATGCATGGCTTTTCAAACATTGGAAGTAATGATTCATTCCACAAACAGCCTAGAATTTGTTCTTGGCCTTGGTTGTCATGAGATAATTTTGGTCAATAAGACATATCATTTGTTTCTTGATGTGAAGTAAAGCATTGCACTCTGATATAGAGATGTTGGTCAAGATTTTGATGAATTTATTTGTTGTATTATAGTTCTGAGTATAAATATATTGTTAGAACCAAGAAACAAAGGACTTAAAACCTACCACTATTGATTATGAAAACTATCGATGTGGAAGGAAAAACTCAACATTCCACCATCCATTATAATGATTACATTCCCCTTTACATATAGATGATAATACTCATCTATTTTAGGGATATTTACAACTTATAAAAAAAAATCAAAACTACCTAAAACAGAAATGGATTTGGTAACAGATTACCAAATCCCATAAAATCATGGGATAAGAAAAGATGATTTGTTAGCTGTAGATATCCTCAATCTTAGCCCTTAACATTGTTGACAAATCATCAAATTAAATCTTCCTATAATTTTACACTCCCCCTCAAGCTGGGCGTAAATATTTATTAACCCCAGCTTGGAACTCAGATCATCAAACACCTTTCTCGGTAGAGCCTTGGTAAGAATGTCAACTATTTGAAGGCTTGTAGGCACGTACAACATCTTGATTATTCCTTTCTCTATCTTCTCCTTTATGAAATGTCGATCAATTTCCACATGTTTTGTTCTATCATGATGTACTGGATTTTTTGCAATGCTGATTGTTGACTGATTATCACAGAACATTTTCATAGGTTCTTCATCTGAAATCTTTAATTCCTTTAGCACCCTTCTTAACCATATTCCCTCACAAATGCCGTGTGCCATTGCCCGGAATTCAGCTTCTGCACTGCTCCTTGACACCACTGATTGCTTCTTACTTCTCCATGTGACCAGATTACCCCACACATATGTGCAGTACCCTGAAGTTGATCTTCGGTCTTGTACTGATCCTGCCCAATCTGCATCGCTGAACACTTCAATATCTCTTCTTTGGTTCTTCTCAAAAAATAATCCTTTACCTGGTGTTAGTTTCAGGTATCTCAAGATTCTATGCACAGCCTCCATGTGTTCTTCATTTGGATTATTCATGAATTGACTTACCATGCTGACAGAAAAACCAATATCTGGTCGTGTGTGAGATAGGTATATTAGTTTACCTACTAATCTTTGCTATCTCCCTTTATCCACGGGTGCACAATTTTCCTTAGCTCCTAGTTTGGTTGTTGGATCCATAGGAGTATCTGCTAGCTTACACCCAAGCATTCCAGTCTCTTTTAAGAGATCCAGGACATATTTTCTTTGTGAGACAGAGATTCCCTTTCTTGACCTTGCAATCTCCATACCTAGGAAGTATTTGAGATTCCCAAGGTCCTTGATCTCAAATTTTGCAGCTAGAAAACTTTTGATGGTGCGGATTTCCTCTTCTTAATCTCCCGTTAGAATTATGTCATCCACATATACAATGAGGACAGCAAGCTTTCCTGCAGGAGAGTGTTTAACAAATAGAGTATGGTCTGTCTGACATTGGGAGTAGCCATGTTTCTTAACTACCTTTGTGAATCTTTCAAACCAGGCTCTTGGAGATTGCTTGAGCCCATATAGAGATCTTCGAAGTTTACAAACTTTGTTGCGCGTAGTTTGTGTCTCAAATCCTGGAGGAATTTCCATGTAAACTTCTTCAGCTAGGTCCCCATTTAGGAATGCACTCTTGACATCTAGTTGGTGGAGAGGCCAGTCAAGGTTTGCAGCTAAAGATAGTAGAACCCGAACCGTGTTTAACTTGGCTACAGGGGCAAATGTCTCCTCATAGTCGATTCCGTATGATTGGGTGAATCCCTTTGCAACCAGCCGTGCCTTGAATCGATTAGCACTCCCATCTTCATTATATTTGACTGTGTAGATCCATTTGCAGTCCACTGGGCGTTTTCCAGCTGGTAATTATGAGATTTCCCAGGTTCCATTTTTTTCAAGTGCATGAATTTCTTCATACACAGCTGATTTCCACTCAGGTGAGCCGAGAGCTTCTTGTATATTATTAGGAACCTGGATGTTGTCGAGGTTGGCAACAAATGTTTTGAACTTCGGTGATAGTCCTTCATATGACACAAATGTGTATATAGGGTGTTTTGTGCATGATCTTACACCTTTTCTCACAGCAATAGGAAAGTCACTATCATCATTAGTTTCGGGATTATAGTTACCTGATGGATCTTCACTTGATCTAGAACTTGGGTCAGACTCTTGGGTTGGCTCAAGAGATGCTTGTTGTTCCATCTCCTTTTGGTTATGTCTCCTTCTTGAGTAGGTAATCAGCTCATCATTCTTTGTTGATTGAATAGTGTCCAGATTTTGAGAAGGTGGATTAGTAGGCGGATTGTTGGTTTGATCTTGAGGAGATTCTAGGAAGTAAGGAGACTCAAGGAAGAGATTTTGAGGAGGAATTGATTCATGATTTAGTGATGGGTAGGGTTGGTCAGAATTAGGAGAGAAATGAGATGATTCTTCAATATCCCAAAGCTGGTATTCCTGGATAAAGTTAGTTTCCCCCTGAATATCAGATTTGGAGAAATAAGATTGTTGCTCAAAGAAGGTGACATCCATGGAGTGATAGAACTGTTTAGTGACTAGTGAGTAGCACTTATATCCTTTTTGAGTTGGAGAGTACCCAAGGAAAATACATTTAAGAGCTCTAGGATCAAGTTTGTCCCTGTGTTGTTGATGGACATGGACAAAAGCTGAGCACCCGAAAACTTTGAATGGGATTGTTGAGATTAGACGAGTATTGGGAAAGGACTGAAGAAGAATTTGACAAGGAGTCTGGAAATCGAGAATACGAGATGGCATCCTATTTATGAGATAGGCAGCAGTGAGGATGGCTTCACCCCAGAAAAATTTTGGTACATGGGTAGAGAACATTAGGGAACGAGCAACATCAAGAAGATATCGGTTTTTTCTTTCGGCAATACCATTTTGTTGAGGAGTGTTGACACAGGAACTTTGGTGAACTATACCATGACTCAAGAGATAATCATTAAGAATGGAGTTGAAATACTCTTTGGCATTGTCAGTTTTCAGAATTTGGATTTTTGCTTGGAATTGTGTTTGGATCATGGTGTTGAAGGTTTTGAAAATCTGGTTTGCCTCTGATTTTTCTTTCATGAGGAATACCCATGTGAGTCTAGTGTGATCATCAATAAATGAAACGAACCAGCGAGAACCAGTAACATTTTTTATCCTAGAAGGACCCCATACATCACTATGAATCATGGAAAAAGGTTGAGATGCTTTGTAGGATCGGTTAGGATAAGAATTACGAATATGTTTAGAAAATTGATAGATCTCACATTGAAACTCATTTGGATTTTTATTATGGAATAATGAAGGAAACAACTTCTCAAGATACAAGAAATTTGGATGACCTAACCTATAGTGCCACAACATAACTGCACTATCATTATTAGACTGACTCACAGACAAAGAAATAGGACTACTGGACACTGAACAATCAGAATGATGAGTTGATCCTTGAGGAGGATCATTAACCTCTAGAAGATAGAGCCCCGAACACATCTTAGCACTGCCAATCGTCTTCCCCGAGTCCAAGACCTGAAATTCACACAGATTTGAGCCAAACTTAGTAACACAGTTGAGATCCCGAGTGAGTTTACTAATGGATAGTAAATTGCAATTTAATTTTGGCACAAGGAGAACTGAATCAAGGGTGATGTTCTTTGAAACTCTAACAGAACCTGTACCAGCCACCTTTGAGAGTGAACCATCGGCTATTCTCACAGTTAAATTTTTATAGCATGGATTGTAAGTAGAAAAAAGCTTCTCATCTCCAGTCATATGATCAGATGCTCCCGAGTCTATAATCCATGGACTTAACTTCTCCTTTTTAACATTTAGAGCATTCAAAAAATTACCTTTTTGTGCCAAGGAACCAGTACCAACCACAGTGGGGACAGCTGCAGGCAAGGATTGGCTGAACAATTTCTGTAGGACTTCTATCTGTTCCTTGCTGAAGGGAGTGGGTTCGGGTGATGGTTTTTCATCCATGGAGACGAGGTTGCCCCGTCCTTCTTTGTCATTGGCAAACCGGGAAGGCTTCCAATCTGCAGGTTTGCCATGAATCTTCCAGCAGGTGTCCTTGGTGTGACCAGGACGTCGGCAATGATCACACCATGGTCGCCCTTTCTTCGGTTTGTGATCATTGTTGTTAAATGGATTTCCTTTAACTGCAAGGGCTGAGCTCTCAGGATTTGTCACAGAATCTTGAGAGCCCATCATGATCTTCTTTTGACTTTCCTCTCTCCGAACTCCTGAAAATGCTTCCCGGATATTTAGTAGTGGTTTGGATCCTAAGATTCTTCCTCGTACTTCATCGAGATTCTTATTTAATCCAATCAGAAATTTGTATATTCTTTTCCGTTCAATAATCTGTTTATACCTGATTCCACCCGGACAGCTCCAATTGTGGTCCTCGAACAGGTCCAGCTGCTGCCAGTAGCAATTGAGTGTGTTGAAATACTGAGTCACCGTTAACTCTCCTTGGCGGAAGTCATGGAGAACACTCTCCACCTCGAACAATTCCAATGTATTCTCATTGTTGGAATACGTTTCCTTGGCAGCGTCCCAAATCTCCTTTGCTGTTCCATAGAGAAGAAAATTTTCTCCAATGTCATTTGTCATGGAATTAATGAGCCATGACATGACCATATTATTTTCAGCATTCTAGACTTTGAACTTTTCATCTGTCTTGTTTGGTTTGGCAGCAACTCCATTGAGATAATCGTCTTTGCCCTTTCCGCATATGAACATCATTACGGAATGGGACCATTGGAGATAGTTGTTCCCATTCAGTTTGTGTCCTGTAATGGGCATGAGGTTACTATCTGCACTACTATTGCTGGAAGCCATGGCTTCCTGATTGGAGGTGATTTGGGAAACAGTAGCAGTTGAATTATGTTTGCCGTATTTGGTCATATGAGGGAATTAGGGTTCAGAGAATGCTCTGATACCATATCGATGTGGAAGGAAAAACTCAACATTCCACCATCCATTATAATGATTACATTCCCCTTTACATATAGATGATAATACTCATCTATTTTAGGGATATTTACAACTTATCAAAAAAAAATCAAAACTACCTAAAACAGAAATGGATTTAGTAACAGATTACCAAATCCCATAAAATCATGGGATAAGAAAAGATGATTTGTTAGCTGTAGATATCCTCAATCTTAGCCCTTAACATTGCTGACAAATCATCAAATTAAATCTTCCTATAATTTTACAAAAACCATGATTTTTTGCTCCATTTTCCTTGAATATTGAAGAGGGACATTCCTTTTTCTGCTGGAGATGATTAAGAAAATAAAGGCTGAATCTGTCTCAGGCATAAAAGTTAGAAACTTAAGGATGTGAAGCATAAAACTTTGGATGGTTTTCTTTTATTAAAAATGAAGGTGTGAAACATAAGCTATTGAATGTTTTTCTTTTATTGGAAAAATGTTGCAGAAAATAGAGTAATTAACATATATCCTTAGATAATGATCAAAATTTGAAAATTTGATGGAATTTTTTTAACAGGTTTGGACCTAAATAAAGAACATAACCAGGGATATGTCCTTAATGTTTGTTGTATTTCTTCTCCTGCACGTCTTTTCCAATTCTAAATTTTTTGAATTTCTGATGAGCTCTTGAATTACGCCTGTTGTATACTACAGACATAACAAGTGGATAGAATATGATTTACTAATTTGGGCACATCTACTCAAAATATTTCAATAATTGTAATTGTTATTTTTGATAAAAAGGTCATAAAATATTGTTAGTGTTATCAGAACATGGATGTAAGATGAAGGATAAGAGGCTCTTAAAATCAAGGAAAATAAAGCAAAATGAAACTGAAATTGGCAATGCTTTTGCTGCACACTGGCCTAACATACAGTGCTTTTCCCCCTCCCAATTTCATTCTTCAAATATTCCTGACTTATTTATGCATGTTATTTTCCTGAAATACCTGATGACAACAGATTCAACTACTCTATTTTCTGTCCTGTGTGGTTTTTTTAATAGGCAAAGAGCAATATATTAACAGGTGCCTAGCAAAAAGCAGGGGCACCACCCATGTAAATTGGGAGTATGCAGAGAGCACTTAAAAAGGACACAAAAGAAAAAGAAAGAAAGAAAGAAGAAAGGAAGAGAAAGGAACTACCATCTACTCCATGCTTAAGGCATTTACAATGTCCTAACAATTGAGAATTTCCTATCCCCAAGGGGACCGAACATTTCAAAAGAGATTTGGAGAAGAACTCTTTCAAACTCTAATTAGAGAGCTTCTTCTCATTAAATACTCTTCTGTTCGACTCTCCCCATAAACACCAGAACAAGTGCAGGGGGGTGGCAATTTCCACACTTTTGTTTGGTGTTAGCCCAAACCCCTCACATGGCATTTTTCAGGGAGATCCTTAACTGCCTGAGGAAGTAACCACTTAGTACATGTTGAAATTTGGCATTCAAAGTTAGGGTTTTAATTTAGGAAAGTATTTTAGGAATAAAAAAGGAGAGATCATTTAGGATGATTCAGTTTCCTAATTTTAGGAGAGAATCAAGCTAGATTGATATTTTCTTATTAAGTCATTTGTGTATATATATGTGTATGGTGTGTACCTAAAAAATAAATAAAGGAATTCAGAAATTCTTCATGGTATCAGAGCCAGTTTTCTGAAACCCTAATCCCTTCTGGCCACCTCTTATTCAGGCCATCATTCATTCTGGCCAAATCTCTCTGGCCATCTCTCAATCCGACCATCTCTCTCTCTGGCCATCTCTCATTCCGGCCATCAGTCCCTGTTCTCAGAGCCAGGGGAGAAAACGCTTTCCGGTCGATCGAATCGTCGTCAGAAGACATTCACCGCCGGCAACTTCTCCGGCGAACTTTTCCGGCGACGGTTTTTTTCTACACCGCAAGGAGCGCCTAGAGGAGATCTCCAATTTTTCCCAAAGCACCGTAGCTAGAAAACCATCCACGCACGTTTTTTCGGCCGGTGACTGCATCTCACGCGCCGGCGCGTGAGCCACTTTTCGGCGACGCGCTTCCTCCTCCAGGCTCGCCTGACGCCGACCAGCCACCCTTCTTACCTGTTTTTGCCATCCGAGCCCTGCACGTGCCTCTTTTGGGGTTCTTTTGCCTCCGCAGGCCCTCCGATCAGTTTTTCCGGCATCCTTCGGCTATTTTTTCTCAACTCCAATCCCTGCACGTGCCTTGGGAAGTGTTCTTCTACTTTTCCGGTCCATGACAAAATACGGAATGGCATCATCACAAGTATCCAGCGTCACGTCACCAAAATCAGGGGGCAGATCTGAAATTCCAAACCTTGGTGGCAGTGATTCCTCTCCTATTCTCATCACAGGACACAAATTAAATGGCCATAACTATTTACAGTGGTCACAATCTGTGTTGCTGTTCATTTGCGGTAAAGGAAAGGGTGAGTACCTCACTGGAGAAGCAGCCATGCCAGAAACTACAGAACCGGGTTTCAAGAAGTGGAAGATTGAAAACAGCATGATCATGTCATGGCTTATCAATTCCATGAACAATGACATACGTGAAAATTTCTTGTTGTTTGGGACTGCAAAGGACATATGGGATGCAACCAAAGAAACTTACTCAAGTTCTGAAAATACTTCAGAACTTTTTCAGGTTGAATCAGCCCTACATGACTTCCGCCAAGGAGAGCAGACAGTTACTCAGTATTACAACACACTCACAAGGTATTGGCAGCATCTTGACTTATTCGAGACTCACTCATGGAAATGTTCTGATGATGCAACAACATATAGGAAAATTGTGGAACAAAAGAGACTGTTCAAATTTTTCCTAGGACTAAACAGGGAATTGGATGATGTTAGAGGCCGAATCATGGGCATTAAACCCATGCCAAGTCTCAGGGAGGCTTTTTCAGAGGTTAGGCGTGAAGAAAGTAGAAAGAAAGTGATGATGGGATCCAAAGAACAACCTGCCCCAACATTGGATGCCTCTGCCCTTGCTGCTCGGTCATTTAATAGTAGTGGTGGAGATCGTCAGAAACAGGATAGGCCTTGGTGTGATTATTGTAAGAAATTAGGCCATTATAAGGAGACTTGTTGGAAGCTTCATGGCAAATCGGCTGATTGGAAACCAAAGCCACGGTTTGACAGAGATGGCAGAGCACACGTGGCTGCCAACTCTGAGAGCACATCTGTTCCCAAGCCGAGTCCATTCAACAAAGAGCAGATGGAGATGCTACAGAAACTATTAAGCCAAGTTGGTAGTGGCAGTACTACCGGTGTAGCCTTCACTGCTAATCGAGGAGGAATGAAGTCGTGGATAGTGGACACAGGTGCTTCTGATCACATGACAGGAGATGCTGCCATTCTTCAAAATTACAAGCCAAGTAATGGTCATTCATCCGTCCATATTGCTGATGGTTCAAAGTCAAAAATTGCCGGGACAGGTTCTATAAAACTTACTAAAGACTTATATCTTGACTCTATCCTCTATGTTCCAAACTTGGATTGTAATCTTTTGTCCATTAGCAAATTGGCCCGTGATCTCCAATGTGTTACTAAATTCTATCCAAACTCGTGTGTTTTTCAGGACTTGAAATTGAGGAAGATGATTGGCAGTGCTGAATTGTGTTCCGGGCTCTACCTCCTCTCATGTGGCCAATTCTCAAACCAAATCTCTCAAGCAAGTTGCGTATAGTCTCAGAGTATGTTAGAGTCTTTCAATTCTGTGTCAAATTCTAAGGTCAATAAAGATAGTGAGATTATAATGTTACACTATCGCCTTGGTCATCCTAGCTTTGTTTACCTTGCAAAATTGTTTCCCAAATTATTTATCAATAAAAATCCAGCATCTTATCACTATGAAATTTGTCAGTTTGCAAAGCATACTCGAACGGTATATCCTCAAATCCCATACAAACCTTCGACTGTTTTCTCTCTAGTACATAGTGATGTGTGGGGTCCCTCCCGGATAAAAAATATTTCTGGCACTCGATGGTTTGTGACATTCGTTGATGATCATACACGGGTAACATGGGTTTTCCTTATGAAAGAAAAGTCAGAGGTCGGGCACATTTTTCAAACCTTCAATCTTATGGTTCAAAATCAATTCAATTCCAAAATTCAAGTCCTCAAGTCAGATAATGCAAAGGAATACTTTACTAGTAGTCTCAGTACTTATCTTCAAAATCATGGCATTATCTACATAAGTTCTTGCGTTGACACCTCACAACAAAATGGGGTGGCTGAACGCAAGAATAAACATCTCTTGGAGGTTGCTCGGTGCCTTATGTTTTCCTCTAATGTTCCAAACTATTTCTGGGGGGAAGCTATTCTCACAGCTACCTATTTGATTAATCGTATGCCATCCAGAGTGCTTACCTTTCAATCCCCACGTCAACTTTTCTTAAAACAATTTCCTCACACCCGTGCAGCCTCTTCTGATTTACCACTCAAAGTATTTGGTTGCACGGCATTCGTTCATGTGTATCCTCAAAATCGTAGCAAATTTGCTCCTCGAGCCAATAAGTGCATTTTCCTAGGGTATTCTCCAACCCAAAAAGGGTACAAATGCTATTCTCCAACCAACAAAAGATTTTACACCACCATGGACGTCTCTTTCTTTGAACATGTCTTCTTCTATCCCAAATCTCATGTTCAGGGGGAGAACATGAATGAACATCAAGTTTGGGAGTCTCTTCTTGAGGGTGTACCTTCTTTTCACTCAGAGTCACCAAATCCTTCCCAATTCGCGCCCACTGAGTTGTCCACACCCATGCCGTCATCAGTCCAGCCAGCCCAGCACACAAATGTTCCTTCTCCCGTGACCATCCAGTCTCCCATGCCTATTCAACCTATAGCCCCACAACTTGCTAATGAGAACTTACAAGTTTACATCAGGAGGAGGAAAAGACAGGAATTAGAGCACGGATCACAGTCAACATGTGGCTAATATATTGACTCCAATTCAAGTCTTCCTGAAGAGAACATAGGTGAAGATAGGGCTGGAGAGGTGTTAATTCCCAGCATTGATGATTCTACTCTGCCGATTGCATTGAGGAAGGGTGTTAGGAGATGTACAGAGCATCCAATTGGGAATTATGTTACGTATGAAGGGCTATCACCATCTTACAGAGCATTTGCTACTTCTCTTGATGATACTCAGGTTCCCAACACAATACAAGAGGCATTCAAAATTTCAGAATGGAAGAAGGCAGTACAAGATGAGATTGATGCACTTGAGAAGAATGGGACGTGGACTATCACAGATTTGCCGGTTGGGAAGAGGCCGTGGGGTGCAAGTGGATTTTCACCATAAAATACAAAGCAGATGGATCAGTCGAGAGATTCAAGGCTCGTTTGGTAGCTAGAGGGTTTACACAATCCTATGGGATAGACTATCAGGAGACTTTTGCTCCTGTTGCAAAACTGAACACTATCAGGATTCTTCTCTCATTGGCTATCAATCAAGATTGGTGCTTGCAACAACTGGACATAAAAAATGCGTTTCTAAATGGTGACCTAGAAGAGGAAGTCTACATGGAAATACCACCTGGTTTCGAAGAAAGTATGGCAAAGAATCAGGTTTGCAAACTGCAAAAATCCTTGTACGGCCTTAAACAATCTCCCCGAGCTTGGTTTGATAGATTCACAAAAGCAGTCCTGAAGCTGGGCTACAAACAAGGTCAGGCTGATCATACTCTATTTGTCAAGAAGTCTCATGCCGGGAAAATAGTCATATTGATAGTTTATGTCGATGATATCATTCTATCTGGGAATGATATGGAGGAATTACAGAATTTGAAGAAGTATTTGTCAGAAGAGTTTGAAGTTAGAGACCTTGGAAATTTGAAATATTTCCTTGGTATGGAAGTGGCTAGATCAAGGAAGGGAATTGTAGTCTCTCAAAGAAAATACATACTCGATCTTCTTAAGGAGACCGGTATGCTTGGATGCAAACCAATTGATACTCCTATGGATAGTCAGAAGAAACTTGGTATCGAGAAAGAAAGTACATCGGTAGACAGGGGGAGATATCAGCGGCTTGTCGGGCGCTTGATTTATCTCTCACACACTCGGCCAGATATTGGCTTTGCAGTGAGTGCTGTAAGTCAATTCATGCACAGCCCCACTGAGGAACACATGGAAGCAGTCTACAGGATTCTTAGATATTTAAAAATGACACCAGGGAAAGGTCTATTCTTCAAAAAGACAGAGAACCGTGTCACTGAAGTATACTCAGATGCGGATTGGGCAGGAAACATCACTGACAGGCGGTCCACTTCTGGATATTGTTCTTTTGTCTGGGGAAATCTTGTTACTTGGAGGAGTAAGAAGCAATCAGTTGTAGCCAGAAGTAGTGCAGAAGCTGAGTATAGAGCTCTTGCACAGGGAATCTGTGAAGGGATTTGAATAAAAAGGGTTCTTAGTGAACTGGGACAAACGAGTTCATCTCCAATTCTGATGATGTGTGATAATCAGGCAGCTATAAGCATAGCAAAGAACCCTGTGCATCATGACAGGACCAAGCATGTTGAGATTGACAGACACTTCATCACAGAGAAGGTGACTAGTGAGACGGTTAAATTGAACTATGTTCCTACCAAGCACCAAACCGCAGACATCCTCACCAAAGCTTTACCTAGGCTTAACTTCGAAAACTTAACTTGCAAGCTGGGATTATATGATATATATTCTCCAGCTTGAGGGGGAGTGTTGAAATTTGGCATTCAAAGTTAGGGTTTTAATTTAGGAAAGTATTTTAGAAATAAAAAAGTAGAGATCATTTAGGATGATTCAGTTTCCTAATTTTAGGAGAGAATCAAGCTAGATTGATATTTTCTTATTCAGTCATTTGTGTATATATATGTGTATGGTGTGTACCTAAAAAATCAATAAAGTAATTCAGAAATTCTTCAGTACAAAAAGGGCGAAAAGGAGATCTCACGATAATTGTGCTTTTTCACCATGAATAATAAGATGATTTGTTGCTGTTGTTGCTGCCTTTCTTACTGATGCAGGATCTTTAGACTTCCTGTAAAAGGTTCTTTCTGTCATTTCACCATGTACCTTAGATGCTCTCTTGGGCTTTTTTTTATTTTTTTTATTGGAGTGCTCTCTTGAGGGAATTAGAAACATTCTATGGAAAAATTTGTTTGTAATATGGATGCAGTTGTAAGATCATTGTAAGCAAGACAGGATATGATCTGAAGCCTGGAGCATGTCACTTTATTTTTATTTTTTCCAAAAAAAAAAATTTTTATTTTCTTTCTTTCTAATACAAATTTTGATCTGACGAATATATAATTTCCTTGGTTTTTGATCTACACAAGATATATGTTTCTGATTTTTTTATTCATATCATGTCTCTCTGTTTCATTAGAGTATAGCTATTAAACAATTTGTGTCTTGTTTACATTATTTAATCAGAACCTGACCTACATGTATATTTCTCCATTCACAGGTGCTGCATTTTTGTCTACATCTGTCGGCAGATGGTAATTCACAGAGCACACCAAGTCCGTTTGCAGATATCTCCCAAGAAGTCAGGCCAGAATCGAATAATGTTATATTAACTAGACAAGTTGAAACTTTGGCTGCACCAGTAGAGAAGGCCAGTCAATCCAAGTTGGAACGTACTGCTGGAGTAGTAAAGCTACTGCCTCTAACGTCCAGCCCTACAACATTGGAGAATGCTAGCCCTCAATCTGTCACCAGTAATAATGATAGCAAGAGAATGTATGAAGAAAAACCAAGTATCAGGTGCCTTAAAGTTGCTGAAGTAGATGATGCAGTTGAACTCTCTATTGCAGCATCTGAAGCATTGGTCATACATGAATTACTAAAGAGCGAGTCTCCTTCAGAAGCTTTCCCAGCAGCGGCTGTACTTGAGGTTGCCCTTCGGGTTAAGCAAGCACGGTTGGAAATGTTGGAAGATTCTGTCCATCACCCAATTGAGGAAGTTGATTTTCTGTCAGATTTGGTTGACTCTGCTATGGAAGATGTATTTGAAGATGTTGGGTTATTTGATGTTGGCTCTCATGATCAGTGTTCAGGTGGTTCAATTATGTCTCGAGTTGAAGACACTCCAATCTCAGGAAATCATTGTGGCTTTGATGATAAATCTAAACATGTGGATCCTGGGGCTCAGAATGTTGACTCTGATGACATTTCAATACAAAACCAGCCAGAAGAAATTTTGGATGTTGATATAGGACTAAGGAACTTACCATTAGAATCTCTCTATTGTGAGGGGCAAGATAATCTTTCTGATGATCCAGCTTTTGCTTTGAATGCCACATGTGTTGCAGGCCCCAATAATCCCATGTTGCACCAATCAGTCCAAGAAAATGCAAATATTAAAGCATTTGACCAAATACGGAGGGTATCTTTCTTTTTATCATCTGAATTCATTATGGGTGTAAACTTAATCACAGTATGCATAGGAGTTAATATCTTGCTATTCTATTATAAGATAAGTAATGCTAGTTTGCTTTTCAGGAAGTTGGCATGTCCATGGTGGGTATAACTTCATTTCAGCATCAAGTTGATGTAGACTCTCCTCCAATTGCTTGGAATCCAGTAAATGGGGGTGAGGTTCTTCTTTGTGTTTCCATTTACTCTTTTCTGTCTGTTTGAAGGATGATTAGTTGCACAATTTCTCCTGTTTTGAAGGACAGTTAGGTGTGCTTATGTTTGTTTGTCTTTTTTTCTCCCTGTAGAGGGAGAAGGTACTTATTTGGTTCCAGACAGATTCAGAAGTCGCTGGTTTGGTGGCTGGACAGGAAAGGTATGTGATGCATTTCATCATAACTGGCTACTCTTGAATCTCCCTACCACCCCTGTCCGTCACCACGGTTCTTAGTGGGCATATGATTTTTCATGATGAGAGCTGTCACAGTGTAACCATGAATTGAGGGAGAATAAACTGAATGTCTCGGGATATACTTAACAATTTTTCTCTATGTTTTTCCTTCTTTTCACCCGCATAGTGCTTTCTTCCTCTAATTTTGTAGATCAAAAGAATGAAGCATGTTATGCTTCCTTGTTTTTTCTTTCCCTATTAATGATTTTTTTCCCATCAAAAGTGGGAAAAAAAAATCCAAGAACAAAAAGGAAATCCTGTTCTAGTTTTACCAATCTTCTTTGAAAACTTGGTTGTATTTAGATCTCGAACACCAATCTGCCAGCCTAAGCTGATTACCATGACTTGATTAGACTATGAGATGTGATCTCGTTGCCTGCAATGGTTAATATGAATGTATACTTAATTCATTGTAATTTCTACATTTCCTAAAATTTCTCTGTTGTACTTGCTCTTTTCTTCACTTACTTTGTCAACATGTGAAATACCTCTTCTACTCTTCTTTGAAATTAGTATTTTCAATGGTTTCAACTTTGAGACTCACATTCCTACAATTCCTGCTTTCACTTTTAGAGATACCATTACTTTTGTGCAAATTATTAGAAGTGGAGATGTTGCAAAATTTAGTTAGTCAATCTTAGTGAGGTATTACTATTCATGGGTTTTTTTACAAAATTACATGTGTTTTAAAAAAAATTCCAAAAAAATGGTAATTATGTGTTGGAAGATTTGACAAATTATGTTCAAATCTAAGTAATTTGTTTGTAAATATTGTAATTGATTTGTATGGTTGTATATTTTATTTCTTTCCTAAAAATTTGCTTGTAATTAGGTTCCTTGATTTAGTCCTTAATTAGCTATTACCTAGTCAACCTTGTATCTATAATTTTTATTTTTTTTTAATTTTATAGACAAAGGCAGATTGAATTAAAAAACGCTAAAACAAAGGGCGCACCCTTCGTACAGGCAACATACAAAATGAGCCAAAACAAGACTACAAAAGAAAGAAAGAACCTAGGGAGAGATAAAGCTAGCCACCATGCCAATCACCCAAAAAAATCAGAAAAGATGAAAAATCTAAATCCAAAAACTGTTGAAACCATTCTAAAAGTGAATGGAAAAAGAGGTTCCTCAAACTTTGATCTGACAACTCTTCCTCCTGGAACGTTCTTCAATTTCTCTTTCCCCAAATACAACAAAAAAGACAAATAGGAGCCACTCTCCAAACTGCTTTCCTTTTCTTCCTTAGTCCCTTAACTTTCCATTCCAGTAGAAGATTTCTCATTGAAGCCAGGAACACCCACACCAAATCGAAAGATGATAACAACAAAGTCCATAGCTCCCTTGTCTTACCACAATGAATCAGAATGTGGTATGTTAATTCCTCATTGTCTTTACAAAGGCTACACCTATTGACCATGAACCAACCCCTCTTCATTAACATGTTTACTGTTAAAATTTTTCCCCAAATTTCTTCCTAAGCAAAAATATGAGTTCTAAAAGGGGCATACGAACCTAAATCTCTTTGGTTGGGAATATAAAGCTATTCTCCACCCTTAAGGACCTATAATACGATTTGACACTAAACTTTCCCTTCTTATCATTCTTCCATACTAAGGAATCCTCTCATTCTTCTTGAACCTTTACCGCAGAAATATGTTCCGAAAAATGAGTCACCTCCTCCAAGTCCCAATCTTGGAAAGATCTTCTAAAGTGCACCTCCCAACAACCGCCTCCATCTCCTTGCCTCCTCCATAGGTCAGCCACAGAAGCAGATTTCTGGGCTGCAATTCTGAACAGCGTAGGGAAACAATCCTTTAGCTTAAAATCCCCAACCCAAATGTCCCACCAAAAATTCGTGTCTACCATTTCCAATACGGATACTAGTTCTAAGAAGGAAATCCTCCCAACCTTTTCTAATATCTTTCCAAAGACCCATCCCATAAGAATCCCTCACTTCTTTAGTGGTCCAGCCCCCTTCCACCTCTCCAAATTTTCCAACAATGACTTTCCTCCAAAAACTCTCCCTTTCTAAGGGAAATCTCCAAAGCCATTTTCTTAACAATGCTTGATTGAATCTCTCCAAGTGCCTTAGCCCTAGCCCTCCATGCTTCTTATCTTTACAAATAAGCGATCAACTTAGCAAGTGGATCTTCCTCCTCTCCTCTAAATCTCCCCACCAAAACTCCCTTTGAGAATTAAGAGTGAGAAATTATTCATTCCTCCTATTGGACTGTATGATATACATTGTGAACCCAAATTTTACAAGATTAAACTTTTAGGAAAATTGGTAGTTCAACATGATATTAGAGTTAGGGTGTTGGAAAGTATGATATACATTGTGAACCCAAATCCTTTTAAGTTTTAGTTTTTAGGAAAATTGATTGTTCATAATTATGAATCTATTTCCAGAAATACAGCATTATATTCAAATCAAAATCATCTTTTGAAAGACAATTTCAGTGTGAATTTCTAAATTATGTTTATACTAAAATCTTTTAAAAAGACAAATTTTACCTTACAACTATTCATGTTGAAATTGTCTTTTTAAAAGACGATTTCGGTACAAATTTGCAAATCATGCTTATACTAAAATCTGTATTATATTTATATGTCAGAATCATCTTTTGGAAGATGATTTTACTGTGAATTTCTAAATCATGTTTATACTACAATCGTCTTTTGTAAAGACAATTTTAACTTACTACTATTCACAACAAAATCGTCTTTTCGAAATTTGTACTAAATCATTTTTTGGAAAGACAATTTTAAAAGTGTTGTATTTTTGTAAATATTTTATAAAATGCTGCTTTTTAAAAAATATTGTTTAAAAAAATATTATTTAAATAAAAAATCCTACTATTCATGTATGCATTCATTAACTTCATGAGTTTCATATTTCTGTTTTCTCATTTTTTTTCTTTTTCTTTTTTTAATTTTTCTGCACTCCATGAAAGGAAGTAGGTGTTTCTGTACTCATGAAACAAGCTAACCCTAAAAGCATCCCAAAGCTTTTTGTTGGGGAAACAAGTTTTCTATCAGAATCTGCAGACGTAGCCCCAGATGAAAACTCCTTTGTGCCGAAAAATGAAACAAGCTCCAAGTTAGCTTCACAGTCCAGCATACCATTTGAAGGTTTATGTGACAAAGCTAATGAGGAAATACTTCTTTCTCAAGTGCAATCTTCTAGTTTATCCTTGGTAGATCCTCTTTGTTCTGTTGTTCCATGCAGTATTTCTTTAGAAAATGATGGTTCGGCTATAGATCAGAATCAGAATGATAAAGAAGTTGATGCTGAAAACTGTTTCAGTCCCACATTAGAAGTTGGGAAGGGGGATATGATGCAAAGGGCTTCAGGTCTCGATGTTAATTTTTTTCATGCAGAAGGGCAAGATGTACCCATCTTCGATGGAAAAGGTTCTGGAGACACCATTCGAAGGCAGTTAACCTCACTTAAGTCCTATAGTAGGCTCTTATCTAGCCATGGTGCCTTTTCAAAGAGGGTAAACACATACTGCAACCGTTCATTCCCAGTAGACTGCAATTGGAAATTTCTTTCCTCTGGGCCAAAAATGGACCAATTCAGATCTTTTGGTAAAAGTGATTCCCCAGGAATCTTTCCTTGCATTTCTTCTGGTAGAAGTGATTTCACAGAACTCCTTCCTTTCACTTCCATGTCAAAGTATGCTATCAGTAGAGATTATGAATATAATCATGATACTTCTGTTATAAGGAATCCAGTCACTTCATTAACAAATGAAAAAGGAAATTGTGATGAGCCTACAAATACTGGGCCTTCGCTTCAGGTTCATATGCCAAAAAAAGGGAACTCACCTCTTATTTTAAACCAAAGGATGCACTACCAGCTTCAGGCCTCTAAACATTTTATAAACAATTCCAGTGGGGAAGAAAATTCAAAAGGGACTGCAGTACCAGATATAATAGTTGGGATTCAGCAGAGCAAAAACCTTGAAATGCCACAACCTGAATTTCACAATGCCCACAGCACTCAAGTTCAAATAAGAAAGCGGGTTCGTTTCTCAGAAGCTAATGTCCAGCATCCACAGAACAAGAACCTCCACAACATACAAACTGCTTATAAGACTCGTAAGACTTGGATCCTGTGATCTTGTAATTGACATTCTAATTACAATACCTTCTGAAATATTTCTACCTAATGTCTTTTATTGTCAAAATCTGTGTAGGTTCACCTTCCAGAGCTTTTAAAAGGTTGAAAAGTTCTAACCCTGGCTTAGACTCTAGAACTCACAAAGTGAAATGGTATATGACAAATTGCTGCATCAATGAGAAATTGATATTTCAAGGTCTAGAGTTCTTGCTCACAGGATTTTCTAGTTGCAAGGAAAAAGAAATTGAAGGATTGATAAGGAAATATGGTGGTATTGTTCTCCCTGATATTCCATCTCCTTCAAATTCAAGGAGAAAGAGAAACTCAAACTTTAATCAAAAGCATCTTCCCATCGTTCTATGTTCAAAGAAGGTTGGTTTCTGCAAACTATTTATGTTTCATATTCTTTACCTTTGGCCTTCCTGTAGTTCTCGTGAATAATGAAATGTGAGAATTTTTTCTTGTACTTGTATATTATTATTTATGTTTCATATTCTTTACATTTGGCTTCCCTATAGTTCTAGTAAATAATGCCTATAGTTCTAGTGAATAATGAATATGAGAACTTTTTCTTGTTCTTATATTTTATTATTATTATGTTTTGAGGTGGATGAAAGGTTTAGATTACTATTATTGTTTAATAATTTTTTAATTACATCTATGGTGAAAAAAAAAATCAATATGATTTACGTGATTGTGCCACTGAGGTTCTGTCTTGTATGTATTATACGAGACACAGTCTAGATACAATTGTAGTTGAGTATCCCTATTAGGTACTCATCAACCTAATAATTTTAAGAAATAAAGTATGAAAGGATGGATATGAAAGGATGGATTAGCTTTATGATTAACCATATTTTATTCTTTTATTAATTGTTCATCTTATCGATATTTGATTAAATTGTGTGTTGTTGGAATAATGTCTCTAAGGGGGTGGCGGGAAGATGGCATTTTGCTGGGGATCTTTACTATAGGTACCCAGAGCTTCCTTTCATGATTCCTTCCATATTGGGTAAAAGTAGATTGGAAATACTCACAGTTCTTATTCAATGGGATAAATTGCTTGTTCAGTTTTTCTATTTGGTGAGTCGATATCATTATCACATGATCAGCAAATTAGCTAACCGTGTTAAGCAAACAAGCAATTGACTTTTTTTCTATTGGGTAAAAGTAAATTGGAAAATACACATTGTTCTCTAAAAAGGAACATCTTATCAGTTGGGACCTAGTGTGTAGGCCTAAAGAGTTTGGCAGTTTAGAGTTTGAGAAGATTTCTTTGAGGAGTCAGGCTTTATTAGGGAAGTGGCTATGGAGGTTTCCTAAGGAAAGTTTTGCCTTTTAGCATTAGGTTATTTTAAGTATATATGTGACACATCCTAATGGGCGAGACACTAATATTATAGTTAGATGGTCACATCAATGCCTTTGGAAGACCATTGCATATATCTTCCAGTTTTATTCTGTACACACTCAACTTGTAAAGGGTGATGAGACTAGAATTCGCTTTTGGGAAGACATGTGATGGAGGAATCAACCTTTGTATTTATAGTTTCCAAGACTTTATAGAGTTGCCCCAGAGAGAAACCTCTCCATTTTAACTATCTTTGGTTATATTGCCTTTTTTTTATTGGAATCTTATTTTTCATTGCAACCTTTTTAATTGGGAAATTGAGGATCTCCAAAGATTGCTGACTTCTCTTATTCGTGTACACTTGTTTCCATTTGTTCTAGATGCGAAAGCATGGACACTTTCCTCTTTATGTTTATTTTTAGTAAAATCGTTTCTGTTAGCCTTATCCAATTTTTCAAATTCAGTTTCCTTCCATCTAGCCCATTTCTTGTGGAAATCAAAAGTCCCTTCGAGTTCAAGACCTTCATTTGGTTAATGGTATTCAAAAAGGTAAATACAAATGACATGCTATAGTTGAGAAGATTTTACAAAGCTCTTAGTCCCGAGTGGTGCACCTTATGTAGGAGTGGAGAGACAACTAACCATCTATTTCTACATTGCCCGTTTATTTCGGGTCTATGACATGGGCTATTTAGAGAGGTCGGGATGGTGTGGGTTTAGCCTAGGAGCTTAAGTGGCATGATGATGATCTCTTTTATGCGTTTTGGGAAACCACTAGAGGCAAGACCTCATGGAAGATTGCTTATCTCACTTTGATTTGGATTGTATGGAGAGAGAGAAATGCTAGGATCTTTGAGGACAAATGGAAGGTGCTTGAGATGATGTGAGACTTAGTTCATTTCTATGTTTCTTTTTAGGTCTCCTGCATTGATGCTTTTAAAGGTATTCCTTTGTATGTCATTCAACTCAGTTGGAGTTCAGTATGTACACCTTTAGGCATGGGCTAATTTTGTGGAGGAGCCTAGTGGTGCTTGAAAAGTTGTAATACTTCTATTTTTTGTTTTTTGTTTTTCTGTACAAATCTCCTTGTAGAGTAGGGTTTTTTTCGATGTTTTGATCAGGTTTGTTGTCTTCATCAGGTTGTGTATTTATGGGGAGGATTTCTCATCCTTTTCATTGAAACTGCTATCTAGAGCACTCTTGTTGTATCACAATGAATCAAGATGTGATAAAATGATTCTTCACTATCTTTACAAAGGCAACATCTATTGACCATGGGTTATCCCCTCTTCATTAACGTATCTATAGTTAAGACCCTCCCCTTTTCCCCCAAAAAAAAGTTTCCTAAGCAAGAAAACATGTTCTAAGTAGAACATAGGATCCTCAAATCTCTTTGGCTAAGAATAATAAATTATTCTCATCCCTTAGGAATTTTCAATACGATTTGAAACTAAAGTTTCCCCTCCTATCATCTTTCCAAAGTAAAGTGTCATCCCCTTCTCGGATTTTTAATGGGTAAATAAGCTCCAAAAAAATGGGTCACCTTCTCTATCTCCTAATCTTGGAAGGGTCTTCTTAATTGAACCTCTACTCCCTTTGTTACCTCCTCTCTCCCATAAATTTGCAACTATAGCATTTTTGGAGGATGCTATTATGAAAAGTGAAGGGAATACGTCTTTCGACTAAAACTCCCCTACCCATCTATCTCACCAAAATCTTATACGTCTACCATTTCCAATTTGGATAGTTAATTGGAAGTTGAACTCTTCCCAACCTTTTCTAATGTCTTTCTAAAGGCTCATCCCAAAAGAATAATCCTTCACCTCTCTACTAGTCCATCCCTCTTGGAATTTCCGTGAATGATCTTCCTCCACAAGCTCCTTCGCTCAAAACAAAATCTCCATAATCGTTTGCCTGGCAAGGTTTGATTAAAATTCTTTAAACTTCTTAGCCTAACCCTCCATGCTTCTTATCCTTATAGACACCTGACCAATTTACCAAGCGAATCTTTTTCTTTCTCTTGTATCTCCTCACAACAAGTCTCTTTGTATTCTCTCTAATTTGATCTTCACTTTTTTGGAAATTGCAAAGAGGGACATAAAATGGATAGAGAGGTTTGATAGAGTGCTTTTAATATGGACAAGTCTTGAACCTCTCCTTGATTGAATCCCACACACCACAAAGCTTGTGAGGGGCCCTAAGGGGTAAACCAAGATAAGATGTAGGAAGTCTCCCTACTTTATGCCTAAAAAGAGAAGCCGCTTTATCCACATCCTTTACCTACCCCACTGGAATAATTTCATTTTTTTGCATATTTATTTTCAAACTTGACACCATTTTATAGCAAGTAACCATCCATTTCCAAATTCCAATATCTCAACTAATCTACATTATCTTCACAAAAAAGATGACTATCATTTACAGATCTAAACCTATTAAAGGGAATAACCTATTTATAGGAAATAATTTAAATTCAAATTCAAAGAATAAAATATTCTAAATATGGATAATAATTCCTAATTGTGAGTAGTGAATTCAAACCAATCTTTCCACACTCCTCAAGTTGGCTTGAAAATGTCTTCATACCTAGCTTGCAAGTTATACTATCGAATTAGCCCTTTGTGTATCACCTTAGTAAAAATATCTTCCAATTGCTCAATTGTAGGAATATAAGGCATATAGATTAATCCACCATCTAACCTCTCTTTGATTAAGTGTCAGTCAACTTTTATATGTTTTGTTTTATCATGTTGAACCAGATTATGTGCTATATTGATTGTTGCTTTATTGTTTAGACAGAGCTTCATAGGCATAGGACTTGCCACTTTAAGGTCTTAAAGTAACTTTTTTAGCAATAAAAGTTCACAAATCCCCTAAGTTGCTGCTCTAAATTCAGCCTCTAGCTACCATAATTTGTTTCTTTCTTCTCGAAGTCACTAGGTTGCCTCTAATAAATGTACAGTAGCCTGATGTGGACCATTGATTTGTTATGCTTCCTGCCCAATCAACATTGGTGTAAGCTTTGAATTGCGAGTGGCCATGATTCTTGAATAGTAAACCCCTTCAGGGTTTCCTTTTTAAATACTTGAGAATTCAATAGGCTACTCCAAAATGTTGTTCTCCTGTTGGATGCATAAATTGACTCACTATACTTACTAAACACGCTAAGTTTGGTTGGGTATGAGATAGATAAATGAATCTTCCAACTAACCTTCGAAACTGCTCTCGATTCACCACCTTATCTGCACTTGTTGGTTGTAGCCTAAGATTGGGCTCTATTAGGGCTTCTACTAGTTCATAACTAAGTAAACCAGTCTCCTAAAGTAAGTTAGGTACATATTTTCTTTGTGACACAAATATTCCCTTTTTAGACCTCACAAACTCCACATCTAAAAAAGTATCTTAGAGCACCAAGGTCTTCAATTTCAAATTCTCTTGCAAGGAACTTCTTGAAGACCTTTAGTTTCCCTACACCATTGGTAAGGATGATGTCATCCACATATACAATGAATATGGCTATCTTAGCTGTAGTTGAGTGCTTATAGAACAATGCGTGATCAACTTGCCTTTGTTGGTATCCACACCTTTTGATAGCCTTGGTGAATTGATCAAACGAGGCTCTAGGTGATTGTTTTAGTCATAGAGACACATACTTTTCCATCTCCAAGCAGTGCTTTCAAAATCCAGTGGTAGGTTCATGAAGATCTCTTCTTCTAGCTTTACATTTAGAAAAGCATTCTTCACGTCAAGTTGATGCATCAGCCAACTCAAATTTGCAGCAAGGGATAATAGTAGTTGAATCAAATTAACATTTACAACAAGGGCAAAGGTCTCCTAATAGTCAATTCCATAAGTTTGGGTGAGTCCTTTGGCTACAAGCCTTGCCTTGTACCTATCAATGCTTTCATTTGCCTGGTATCTAATCATGAACACCTACTTACAACCCATGATCCTTTTATCTCTTGGCAGTTCAACAATTTCCTAGGTACCATTCCTCTTAAGAGAATTCATCTCTTCCATGATTTTTGTCCCTCATTCAATGTGACCCAAGGCTTCTTGTATAGTTTAGGCAGTGAAACACTAGAGAGATTAGAAGTAAAGGCTTTATAGTTCTGAGAAGGTCTATGGAATTCGACATACTTTGCAATTGGACGCGTAATGCGGGAATATGTGCCCTTTCTAAGTGCAATGGGAGCATTGAGGTTGTTGAATATAATGTATTTATAGTGTACAATCTTTCTTTCCTTTCTTAATATAGGTCACATATATGGTAGTTAGTTCAACCTAGCCTTGTATGTATATTTCTCTATTGTAAGAAGTTAATTATATATGAATGAGAATTAAGGTTTTCTTTTTCTCTCTTTCAACATGGCATCAGAGCCAAGAGAGAAAACTTTATTCTTTCTAGTTTACCCGTGTAATTAATTCCGGGAATCCAGTGACCGTGTTTCATTCCGATCACCTTTTCCATCTCCCAAAGCTGGTCAAACATATCGTGGTCAGAATACCCTCATCACCGTCAACATTTTTCCGACGATATTTTCCGACACCGACCACATCATCAGGAGCGCAAAGAGGGGATCTGCAACTTTTCTCAAAGCACCGAAGCCAAAAACCAATCCACGCGCCTCCCACGCATCGTTTTTCTCCGGCGGCTTGAATCCCACGCGCTAGCGCGTGAGGGCGCGTGGGGGCACGTGGCCCACTTTCTGGTGCCAAGCTTCTACCAGCAGGTTAGTCTGGCACTGTCTTGCACTTCTAAGCCTCCATCAATCCTCTTCGAACCTTGCTTCTCCATTTTTTATTTTTTTTTGGCATTTCAGCCTTCGCAGGTCTTCTTTTAGCCTCCTCTGGCCTCCAACGGCAGCTCTCTTCCTTGGCCGAGACCTGTGTGTGCCTTGGGAAGGCCTCTTCTTCATCTCCAATCACCCTTTTTCTTTGTTTGGGTCCCGACATACCAGGTTCTTCTTCCACAGCTGTGATCCGACCTCCCTTTAGGGCTCTCTTCGATCCAAACGTGATTCAATCTTAGGTGAAGTGGATATGGCGACTAAAAATCCTATTTTTACATCCATCATCTTTGGATCTCCTACTATCACATCGGAAAAATTGATTGGTAATGATTATGATGCCTATCTCCGATATCAAGCAGCCACATCAGCTTCTGTTGCTTCTGTTGCCTAGACCGATAATGTCTCTATCTGCTTTACTCAGTCTCCTTCTCTTGGCTCGTGGATTCTAGATTCTGGAGCATCTGATCATATCTCTGGTAATAAACACCTTTTCTCTTCTATTACTACTATCTCTGCTTTACCTACTGTTAGTTTAGCTAATGGTTCCCAAACTATGGCTAAAGGTATTGGTTTGGCTCATCCTCTCCCTTCCCTACCTCTCCATTCTGTCCTTTATGCCCCTGAGTGTCCTTTTAATCTTATTTCCATCAGCAAAATAACTCGCACTCTTAACTGTTCTATCCATTTTTTTGATAAATCTGTGATCTTGTAGGACCGGAGTACGGGGAAGACTATTGGCATAGGGCGTGAGTCTCAAGGCCTCTATCACCTCACATCACCTTCATCTCCTGCAGCTTGCATTTCCATCGATACTCCTCTTCTCATTCACAGTTGTCTGGGTCATCCTAGTCTCTCCAAGTTCCAGAAGATGGTCCCTCGTTTTTCCACTTTGTCGTCGCTTGCGTGTGAGTCGTGTCAGCTTGGGAAACATACTCGTATCTCGTTCCCAAATCGTTTGAATAATTGGGCAAAGTCTCCTTTTGAACTTGTCCACACTGATGTTTAGGGTCCGTGTCGAACCGCGTCTACTTTAGGATTTCAGTATTTTGTCACTTTTATTGATGACTATTCAAGATGTACTTGGTTATTTTTAATGAAAAATCGAGCTGAGTTATTCTTTATTTTCCAGAAATTTTATGCTGGAATCCAAACACAATTCAATGTTTTTATTTGAGTGTTACGCAGTGACAATGCTCGGGAATATTTTTCTACACCCTTTACTTCTTTTATGTCCCAACATGGGATCCTCCATCAATCATCTTGTGCTCATACTCCTCAACAAAATGGGGTTACTGAACGTAAAAATCGACATCTTGTTGAGACAGCTCGTACCCTCCTTCTCCATAGTCATGTTCTTTTTCGTTTTTAGGGGGATACTGTTCTTACAGCCTGTTACTTGATTAATCGTATGCCCTCATCTATATTACATGACCAAATCCCTCATTCCCTTCTTTTTTCTACCCAATCTCTTTATTTCCTTCCTCCTCGTGTCTTTGGTTGTACTTGTTTTGTTCATACTCTCACACCTGGACAGGACAAGCTCTCCGCCAAGGCTACAAAATGCATCTTCTTGGGATACTCTCGACTTTAGAAGGGCTATCGTTGTTATTCCCCTGACACTCATCGTTATTTTCTCTCCACTGATGTCACCTTCTTTGAGGACTCTCCATTCTTCTCATCGTCTGAATCTTTTCCTATTTCTGAAGTATTGCCACTTCCCTATATATCTCCTCCTTTAGATGCGTTCTCTAGTCCTCTTCAGGTTTATCATCGTCGACATCGTGTTGTTGCTCCTCCTCTCTCTTCCGCTGAGGTACCTGATGATTCACCTCTTGTCCCACCGATTTCTCCTACCCCGGCCCTGTCATCTACTAACCATTTGCCTATTGCTCTTCGGAAAGGTAATCGATCTACTCGTAATCCTCATCCTATTTATAATTTTTTGAGCTACCATCGATTATCTTCATCCTATTCTGCCTTTGTCTCTACTTTATCCTCTGTTTCTCTTCCTAAGAGCACTAGTGAGGCACCTTCTCATCCTGGGTGGCGACAAGCAATGGTTGATGAAATGGCTGCTCTGCACTCCAATGGCACATGGGATCTTGTTTCTTTACCTCCTGGTAAATCTACAGTTAGATGTCGTTGGGTCTACATTGTTAAAGTTGGTCCTGATGGTCAGGTTGATCGCCTTAAGGCCCGCTTGGTTGCTAAAGGTTATACTCAGATTTATGGTTGTGACTATGGCGACACCTTCTCTCCTGTTGCCAAGATTGCTTCTGTTCGCTTATTTCTCTCCATGGCAGCTATGTGTCATTGGCCTCTTTATCAGTTGGATATTAAGAATGTTTTCCTTCATGGTGAACTTCTCGAGGAAGTGTATATGGAGCAACCACCTAGTTTTGTTGCTCAGGGGGAGTCTAGTTTAGTGTGCAAGTTACGCTGCTCTCTATATGGCTTGAAACAGTCTCCTCGGGCATGGTTTGGACGTTTTAGTTCAGTTGTTCAAGAGTTTGGAATGCTTCGAAGTGAAGCAGATCATTCAGTTTTCTATCACCATAACTCTTCGAGCCAGTGCATCTATTTGGTAGTTTATGTGGATGACATTGTCATTACAGGCAGTGATTAGGAGGGTATCCAAAGACTAAAGCAACACCTTTTCAACCACTTTCAAACCAAAGACTTGGACAAACTCAAGTACTTTATGGGACTTGAAATAGCTCAATCCAGTTCAGGTGTGGTTATGTCACAAAGGAAGTATGCCTTAGACATCTTGGAAGAAACTGGTATGTTAGAATGTAAACCTGTTGACACTCATATGGATCCAAGTGTCAAACTTGTACCAGGACAGGGGGAGCCTCTAAGAGATCCTGGGAGATATCGACGACTTGTAGGCAAATTGAACTACCTCACCATCACTCGGCCAGACATCTCTTTTCCTGTGAGTGTGGTTAGTCAATTTCTACAGTCACCATGTGACAACCATTGGGATACTATGATTCGCATTATTCAATATATTAAAGGAACACCAGGCCAAGGTATGTTGTATGAAGACAGGGGTCATACCCAAATTGTTGGTTACACAGATGCAGACTGGGCTGATTCACCCTCAGATAGGCGTTCCATCTCAAGGTATTGTGTTTTTATTGGAGGTAACTTAATATCCTGGAAGAGTAAGAAACAAGATGTAGTGACCAAATCAAGCGCCAAAGCTGAGTAACGAGCTATGGCTTTGGCAACATGTGAACTCATATGGTTGAGGCAACTCCTTCAGGAATTAAGCTTTGGAAAAGATGAATAGATAAAGCTAGTCTGTGACAATCAGGCCGCATTACATATTGCATCCAATCCAGTCTTTCATGAAAGGACCAAGCATATTGAAGTTGATTGTCACTTCATTAGAGAGAAGATCGCATCAGGGTGTGTTGCTACAAGTTTTGTTAATTCAAATGATCAACTAGCAGACATCTTCACTAAATCTCTTAGAGGTCCTAGGATTAAATACATTTGTAACAAGTTTGGTGCATATGACATATATGCTCCAGCTTGAGGGGAAGTGTTGAATATAATGTATTTATAGTGTAGAATCTTTCTTTCCTTTCTTAATATAGGTCACATATATGGTAGTTAGTTCAACCTAGCCTTGTATATATATTTCTCTATTGTAAGAAGTTAATTATATATGAATGAGAATTAAGGTTTTCTCTCTCTCTCTCTCTTTCAACAGAGGTCATGTGAAGCATTATTTAGATTACTAAATATAGGAATTGAACACGAGGTTGGTGAAGAGATACTTGTTTCATCCAGAGGCAATCATTTGAAGAAGTTGCTTGGCTGTGACTTTTTATTCCTTCGAGAGTAGACACCCAACTTAGTTTGGGTTTGTTTTTTTGGTAACTCTCGCCTTGAATTAGAATCTATAATGCTTAGTCCATTAGGTAAAGGCTGAGCAATGGGTAAAGGCTTGATGGGTAACATTTCTAAGCGGGATTTTTCTGGGTCACTCGGTAGTGACACGGGTAAGGGTCCCATTACTTACCAAAAGGGATCTTAGCTCTCAATACCCTCCCATTGAAGATGATTTTTTGTGAAGTAAGGTTTGTTTTGGGAAAATGTCACATCCATAGTCAAAACAAGTTTCTTTGAAATAGGATTATAGCATTTGTACCCTTTCTATTTAGGAGAATACCCTATAAATACACATTTTTCTACCTGAAGATCGAGTCTAGAACGGTTATGTTTGTGGATGTGGACAAATGCAGTGTGATTGAAGATTTTCATAGGTAGAGAAGTAAAGATGCGAATATGTGGGAGAATGACCTATAATCTATTTAGAAAAGTGTCAAATTTCAAGACTTTGGTGGGCATCCTATTGATTAAGTAAGATGCTGTGAGAACAACCTCACCCCATAAGTATTTTGGAACTCCCATAGTGAACATTATGGACCTAGCCACCTTAAGTAAATGCAGATTTTTTCTCTTAACTATACCATTTTGTTGTGGAGTATGAAAGCATGCAGAATGATGGATAATGCCATTTTCTTTAAAGTATCTAACAAGAATAGAGTTGAAATATTCCTTCCCATTGTCAGTTTTAAGGGCTTCTATTCGACTATGGAACTAGGTTTCAATCATGGAATACAACTCTTTAAACACTCCCTCGACATCAGATTTTTTTTTAAGAGATACACCCAATAGACTCTAGTATGGTCATCAATGAATGTATTAATCCACTTAGTTGAAATTTCCAACATTTTGAATTAGGTAAAATGGTTTGGATGAGGCGAAAAATAAACACAGTGATGTTTAGATAATTGGCAAACTTTGCATTGAAATATTAAAGGATTCAAATTTTTGAACAAAGTTGGAAATAATTGTTTCAAATTAGAAAAACTAGGATGACCTAACATATTGTGCCATAACATTATATCATCTTTAACAGGAATAGAAATCACACTACAACTCGCAACTTGAGTTTGTCCACCTTTGAGGAAGTTGTTATGAAAATAATAGAGTCCGTTAACCATCCTAGCATTGCTAATCATCCTCATCAAATGTTAGTCCTGGAATTCATAACTAGAGCAAAAAAATTTTGCAATACATTTAGAATCTTTGGTTATTTTGCTAATTAAAAAAAGATTGCAAGAAAGATTAAGAACATGAAGGACAGATTTGAGAACCAAATTTTGATACATAATTATGTAACCTTTTCCTACAATTAGAGACAAGTTGCCACATGTACTTCTAATTTTTAAGTGACCAGAACATGGAGAATAAGTGTGATTGATTGGTCATGTGATCAGATGTACTAGAATCAATGGTCGATGGTGCTGAATTTAGGGAATTAGTGAATGCACTACCTGTTTGAGCCAAAGAGCCGAAGGGCACACCTGAAAGTTGTTCATTGCTAAAAAGAATATCGGTTTCTACTATAGCTTGCATTCCATTAGCCATTCTTTTCTTCAGGTTTTCTTTCCTTTCAATTTTCTAGTTTTCCATTCAATTTCCAACACTTCTCTCAAATGTGCCAAGGCCTGTTGCAATAATCACACTAGAATTTTGGCTTTTCATCAAGATTCTTCAATGTTTGGGCTACAAGTCTCTGATTTTATGCTGCTGCAGTGGTTTTATTGGTAGCATTAAGTGTTGAATTTTCATTGTTGGACATATTTTTTCCCATCATCACTCCCTTGCAACTTTCTTCTCGTTTAATCTTAGAGAATCCTTTATTGATTGAGGGCAATGGCTCTTTTTCCAGAACACTATCTTTAACTTCATCCAAATCCTTGTTTAGGTCGACTAAAAATTCCATAACATGGTCCTTTTCCACAGTCCTCTGATATTGAGCACTGTTGTCAGCACACGACCATTCAAAGTCATAGAACAAGTCAAGTTCCTGCCATGAACTTTTCATCATATTGTAATAACTTGTTACAGACATATTCTCCTGCATTGTATTTATGATCTTTGTTTTCAACTCATAAACTTGTGAGGAATTGCCCAATCTGAGTATGTCTCACTCATTGCATCCCATAGTTGTTTGACGGTGCTGAGACACACATGTTTGGTTGATCTTTGGTTCCATTCAGTTGACGAGCCATGATAAAATTATAGAATTCTTTACATCCTAGACATGGTATATAGGGTCATCACATTTTGAGGCCTATTTGGTACCAGTCAAATAGTTGATCTTACTCCCTCCTCTAATGAAGAACTTCACGGATTGTGATCACTACAAGAAATTCTTTTCATCTAGTTGATGAATAGTGATTTGCAAAGATTGGACTTTTAGCAGCTTGGTTGATGAAATCTGACCATTCTGAGAAGTCTAAATGTTAGAGGAATCCCCCTGAGGTTTCATTAGAGGATGCTCCAAACATATTAGAGAAATCTTTCAAGGAAGAGAAGAATTAAAGATGAATATATTGTTTCTGCAATCCAAGGTCTTTAAGGGGACTCCTCTTACTGTGTTACAACTTGATTGGCTAGTGGCGTGTAATTCCTTTGGGTTGGTCTAGTCTAGAGAGTTTGTTCATTATTACATTGTATTTTCTTGTTTTCGTATTCTTATAATTTAGTTTTCTTTGGTGGGAGGATTCCTCATCCTTCTCTTGTACTTCTTTTTTCTATTAATATATTCCTTTGTTGTTTCCTATCAAAATATATATATATATTGTTTCTGCAAATTTGGTACACAAATCAAATTAAGAAAAGAACAAGAAATTTGGAATATAAACCAGATTAAGAAAAGAGAAAAAAAATCTGGTAGAAGACCAGATAGACGTGGAATTATTTATTATTATTATTATTATTATTTTACGAGTGGTTAGCCAAAGACACTCAAAAGTTCATCTATGGTTAAGGGTGGCTCCGATGTCATGAACACAAAGATAAATTCAATTGGATTTTTAATTCTCATTATTGCAGTGTACATAGAATCTACAATCATAATTCTAGATACAATAGTCTAAGTCTATTTAAGGGACTAACCTATTTACAGGAAATAATTAAAATTCAAATTCAAATAATAAAATATTCTAAGTATGGATAATAATAATTTTCAGCTGTGAACCTCCTAATTTTCAGTAGTGAATCTGAACCAATCTTTCCACAATTTGTTCTCACATTGTTCCTTCTCTTATGAGCTTCCACTGAAACATTTTTCTTTAGTAGGGATTGGCTGGGTGGTAGCTAAGAGATTTTAGATATAAATATTTGTTTTGTTGCTTTGGAATGAAAGGAAGAAGTAATCATGGTTATATGCTTGAAATTTGAAAGAATGTGAAGATCTTTGACAACAAGTGTGGCATGAATGATACTTTGTGCGTTAAGATATTGTTTATGTCTTCATTTGGATGTCTTTCACTATGGGTTTGGTGGAACTCATTTGAGCCTTGTTTTGATGATGGCCACAAGCTTAGAGGGGACAAGGAGGAAGATGAGTTTTGTTTTTAACAGATGGCTCTCCCATGAGCAGACTAAAACTTAAATTTGATGGTTGCTTGTTGCATAGTTTGTTTGAAAAGCTTAAATGGAGGCTCATTGTAGAATTTCTATTTTGATGATGGGAAAATATTTAAGAAGTTTCTATTCTGTGAAACAGACTTATATTCCTAGTTTCCTAGTTTAACTGAGACTTTTTTGGTATAGCAAAGTTTTAAATAGATCATTTTAAAAGGTTTTAAATAGGTAATGGCATAATTTAGAAACTTTATTCTAAATATGATTCACTCAGGGTTTATGTTGTGTGTGTGAGAGGGGGAGGGAGGGAGAGCGGGAGAGAGGGAGAGAGAGTGAGGTGGAGTCCAAGCTTGTGTTCATTTTTTGAGCAAAAGGTGAAGTCCTTGAAGGATTCAAGGAAATTTTCAATGCTGTGATTCAGGAGTCTGATCTTTGTTTCACTAAAGGGATGATTGGCAGATTGCTTACATGAATGAATGGGCAAAGTGTAATTGTAGTTGAAGTGGTGACAAGGGGTAGATGCTTTTTTTATGCCTCCCCTTTAGGTAGTTCCTAATTAGTGAGAATGTAATCTCAATTTCTATTGTAGACATTTTTTTAGTCTTTTATGTAGTCCTGGACACTCATTTTTCAAGGATTTCTCATCCTATGTTCTATACGAAGTTTTACTTTTATATAATACATTACAAGTATAATTTTTTATTGGAAAAAGGTAATTACTTCTTAATCAGCATGGCATTTTAAACCGGGTCTTGGAACTTCACCTTCACTGGTTAGTAACTCTGCTTTAGCACTGGGACAATTGTGAATAGTGTAAGATTTTATGACATTGATGCCTACAAATTTACTTTTTGATTCTAAGCTAATTTTACCCCTCCTCTTTATAGAGTTACAAGTGCCTAAAAGATGTGACTAGCTCACTTTGGTATTGAGTTGGCTGGTCCCCAGTAAACATTTGGCTTATGCAGATGCAGGATTTCTGGCATTTCAAGCAACATATATATGCAATTTTGTGTTGAACTTATACTATTCTGGACAATATATTATCCTACTGAAAAATCTAAATAAATTCTTAAAACTCAAACATCAAATTGAATCATATAAAATTGGATTATTTTGTGACAGTTAGTTCTTTGCAAGGTTTACTTTTTTTAGTAATTTTGATTTCTAATCTGGGATGGATTCTTTCATGCTTGTCTCAGCTTCAAACCACCAAATTCTTATATGGATGTGCAGTGAATACCTTCATGCTTAAAGTTGATTGGCTTAATAACTCAGTTGCAGCAGGTTCTGTATTGCCACCTGGGAAGTAAGTTCTAGCTTTTTGTCTGACTTGCTTTCATATTTTGCTTGCTGTAACAATTTGTTCCTGCCTTTGTTTGCTTCTCATATTCAATTTCTGAAGTTCATGGATAGAAAAATGCTCAAAGTTTAGACTTTGTTGTGACTAGATTTTGATTTTGAATCGGAATTTTTTCCATGCTGAAGAATGATGCAGACTTGAAATTGAATTAATGGATGTATAATATCATGAATAGTGGCTCATAAGCTTGAAGTTTATGTTTTGAGTCCACAAAGTAAACCTTTTTTTTTTTTGGGGGGTAAATTTTATGTTTTTAGTGAAGTTATTTACAGCATCTGTTCAAGAAATGAAAAGACACAGTCTATGAGTATTTTGAAAACTGATTCTGCCAGCAATAAATGTTTAGAACACCAGGCACTATCAGTTTTAAGGATTAGTCTGTGTTCTGTTTTTTCTGACAAGACAAAGTACCATTAAACTGTTGCCTTCTTTTTTAGGTATTTTCTTTGGATGGTTAACTATTAATATGGTGAATAATATTTGGTTAGATGGTTGGTATCATCTGACCACAAATTTCTATTTTAATTAAAATACTAACGCCTAAATACATGATAATCTTAGCCAAGAAAACCAGAGATAGGGTTACCACAACTTTGTAGTATTCCAGATTATCGTCTTAATTGTTTTTAGATTAAAAGGATTAATTATTTGCTATGGATAAAAAAAATTAATTTATAAAATATGGATAAAGATTTCCTAAAATAAACTTATTTAAATTATTCAATAATTATTGATTTTAATTCAATTAATTAACCCACAATCCAACTTTAGGCATAGACCTTTAGCTGAAACAAGATATATAATTTGATAGTCTTAGTGTAATCAAAAGATATGGTCTAATGAGGTCAACCTAAGTTCGACACCTTAGAATTGATCTGTATTCTAACTTCTAATATTTTATTTCATTGAATTCCATAATAGATGAATAAATATGAAATCTGAGTTTAGGTCTAAGGTTTTTAGGCTTTTACCACTCTATGTAGATTTGCCTCAAGGTAGATAACAATAGAAAAACCTTAGGTAACTAGGGATCAAGAATTACCAAGAATCCTTAGTATCAAGGAATGTGCAATTGTACCATCTCCTAAGTCAAACTAACTTTAGAGGGTATTTTGATCTCAATACTAATATCATAACCTTTCATTGATTCCATTATTAGTCCAATTTCACTTATTATTTCCCTTTTGATCTAACCCTATGTTTTCATGTTTCACTCCAAGATGACTTTTTAGCCTCTTATGGGTGTGTTTTCACATACACATGCCATAAAAGAACAAGAAAGAACCATTCTTAATTTCAAGAAATTAAAAACAATACTTTGTTGAATAAAGAAAAGAAAAAGAAAACAAACCAAGAAAATCCTCAAAGGCTTGTTCTTCCTCTATAATTGTGAAGAAATCTCTCCTCCTCCCTCCTTCTAAAACCTAAAATTGGAGTTTTTATAGAAAAAGTAAAAAACTAACACATGACATGCTCTTGTTGGTCACTTATTTCCCAGATAATTACCTAAAAATAACTAAACTAAAATCTTGATTTCCAATTGTGTGGGGCCTACTTGGGGTTGATGGAGTGCCAAAGATGCAATTCCCGAGGTGGAGGAGGCGAAATATCGAAGTTGTAGTATGTGATTTCGAAATTGGAGTTAATTCGGATTTTGAAATCATATGTTGAATTTCGAAATCCCATTTTGAATTCAAAATGCTCCTTTAGTTCTGTCCAATTTTATTCCAATGACCATAACTTCTTCGTTTCAGCTTCAATTTGTACACCATTTGAAGCGTTGGACTCTTGACTTCTTGAGCTTTGAAATGATATATAGCATGCCCAAAAATGACCTTAGGAAGTGCTCTAGATTTGACCTTAAAGTCATAGTATATGTTTCTGCTTCAAATGTTTGAACTTCAAGCTATGTCCTTCAACCTTCATTCTTGTGTTTGCTTGCTTTCCAAATCTTTCTATAACCGTGATTTTTCGTCTCTCATGCTATGAATTGCTCCATTTTCATTTGGTGAAACTCTCATCATGCTTCACACCCTTGGAGCTCCTTTTAAGCATATTTAGTCCTTTCTCTACCATGGCTGAAAAATGACTCTTTCAACTTGCATCATTTTCATCCTTTAAATCTGAAATTTAGCTCAAGATATATATTAGATCCATGGCTAAGGTCTTAGCAACAATTCAAGTTAAGTTAGCTGAGTTGAGCCTTTATATTTGCATAATTCATTCCTATATGTGCCATTGGAGCACAAATTATGGCTTTAATCATCATCCTATCAGGATGGTGTATATTTTATTTATAAATTTCTGTAATGTTTAGAAGTTTCTGTTCCACAGATGTAAAATACTTATGCCCCTTGAGTAAAAACAAAATTACATGGTTTTTATGATCAACTTCATAATTTTCTGAAAGTGGTCTGAATCATGTTACATTTTTAGTACTATAAGAATTTAGGGAAGTCTGGCATGCAATACTATTCAGGGTGAGCATGAAGAGGGGTTGACACAATATGTAAAACCTTATTCGGGATGAGTATTCAATGGGATCTGCTTCAAATTTCTTTCTTTTTCATAATGAGCAGGGAAATTTCTTTAAGGAAGAAAGGAAATGCAAGGAGAAGATATCTTTCAAGCAAACCACAGATGCTTCTACACTTCATTTACATAGAAGAAGAAAGCCCAACAAGGCTGCTGCCAAATCAGGAACTGAATAATGGAAAAACATTGGGAATTGGATACAATCCAGAGTTGAATCTCAGAATAGAAGCCTCATCTTAAACTTTTACAACTTAAAGTCTAGATCAAGAATGAATTGCAATCTTAATATCAATTCAAATCTGATCCCTATGCCTAACTTTTATTTAAGTCATGAAAGGATTAATAAAAGGTCATTAATTGTCCAATTCCTGTTTTCATCAATTCATCTCAACATTCAGAATCACTTTTGCACAGAAATGATCAAGAGATGTTGTTTAGAGATTACCTCAATGGATAAGCATCTATATAACAATTCCAAGCATCATATATGCCTTGTTGAAGGGAGCTACAAAGAGAATTCCATACTTTAAGAGTAGAAAACTAAAAAACGGAGGACTAAAGTGAAGTTATACCATAGAATCAGTCTTCATTCCCTAAATCCAATTTCTTTCTTGATCCTCTTTCAAATTAGAAAAGAACTATCCACTCATGATTGTGAGAGAAGGCTCACACACCATGTTTAGCTGTAGAGAAAATGAAGGAAAATGAAGAAAAATAGGAAAATTCTCTAAAATAAACCAGAAAATGAAAATACAAGAATGAATCTCAAGTTCACCACCAAAAAGCTCTCAAAAGCATCTACTAAAGCCTATTTATGGAGAATTATGGCCCATGGCTACCTTTAATTGGTCCAAACATGCCAGTCATCAAGAATGTTTTAGAGGTTTTACAAAAAAAATGAGTTAAAAACAATAAACAAGTTTGAATTCAAATAACAATGGTTTGGCTCCTTTCTGCAGTAAGTTGCCCAGAAGGCCTTTTCACACTGTAGCCTGAGTGAAATTTCACTACATTTGAGAAGCTAAGAAAGCGTCCTTGACAGTAATCAGCACAAGACCGCCTACTGGGCGATTTCATAGGAGGTGGTAAATTGCTGGAAAATTTGATTGGGAATTGGTACGTAAATCAAAAGGATTAAAAATGAAATCACTCTTAGTTGGTGACACCCAAAGCAGCTGGGGATAGGAGGGGTGATTAGAGATCATAACGGTGTTGTGGTCTGAGCTTTTTTTAAAACTGGCAAGAGCAGGATTAGCCATCAAGGTAGAGATTTTAGCTCTTTTATAGGGCTTGCTACAAGAAAGGGCTCTTAGCCTTTCTAATCTACAGGTTGAACGAGACTCTTACATGACTAAATTAGAAAGACGGCCTTGGAGGTATGATGGGTGGCTCCATCAAATATTAGATATTGCAACTGTCCTGTATTGCTCCTTCTCTGTCTTCTTGTTCACCAAATAATGTTACTGATCTTTTAGTGAAGAGAGGAGCAATGTTTTGGGTTCATTTCCTAGGAGATTATATACCCTCTTGAGGAGTTAAATCACTTCTCCTTGTATAGTTGTGGGTGACACTCAATGTATAGGTACCCTTGCTTTCTTGCAGAAGTCTTCTCTATCTCTTCTTTTGATCAAACTCTGTAAATTTTGTAAGAATAATAACAACACCAACAACCCAATAAAAGTAGCTGAAAAGGCCTTGCAAGTATATTAATCTCTTTAAAAGGTCATTAGAAAATATTTAAGTTTAGAAGTTGATCAACACTCAATTTGTCTCTTCAAACAAACTTTTAACCTCAAAGCATGTTCATAATTGACTGTTAATCGGTTATGTGATTTGGGTGAGGAAAGGCAAAAGAGATCATCTTATTGGATGGTAAGGATGTGGTTTTCAGGAAAAAAAAATGGAAGAGGTTTGGCGTATTTAGGCTTGAAGCATTGCATCATTTGGTAATTGGTTGAGGAGATACCTATGAAGCAACCTTCTTTATGACACTTTCTTACAAGAAACAGATACAGCTCTAGAACAAGGGATGTGATGCTAACTATCTGGTCAAGAATTTCTAATAGTATCCTTGGATGGTATGGACGAGGTTTGGTGGATTTTAGGCCTGAAGTATTGCCTTATTTGTTGAGGAGATACCCTACGAAGCAACCTTCTGTATGACACTCTCTTACTAGAAATAGATACAGTTCTAGAACAATGGATGGGATGCTAACTATCTGGTCAAGAATTTCTAATGGTATCTTCAGAAGGCTATTTTTTAAGGTCATCAAGCATACTTCATCCTGTTCGATCTATTACATGGAAGATGGATTGAAGGTCATATTTTGGAGGATCATTTGATGAGGAGATTATTCTCATGCTCAGATTTATTCTCTTTCAAGGTGTGCAAAAATCCATATTCCCTTCTTATATCGTTGTTGAATAAATTTGTAGAGATCTCAATGAATGTGAAACACTGAAACCAGCGATTTTTCTTCTTTCTTGTTTTCCCTCCACAATTTTACCTTATACTCTTCTTCCTCTAGATCAAAGGTGCTAGTCATTTTATACTCTTCTTCCATTGCCCTCTTCTCTCTGGAAGCTTGCATTAGATTGTTGCCAATCTTCCTCCACCAAATGATTAAAAGCTCTCAACAGTTTTTAACCTTTTTCAGTCCTAGTAAAGCTAAAATCGCTAATTTAGAGCATTATATTTATGCAAGACTTCTAGATCTCCAGTAAACTTGATATTTGGAAAGCATGATAAGCATGACTGGGACATTTTATCTAATGGCTGCCTTCACAATATGTGGATCTACACAATTTTATTGAGGGGTCTAGGAATAAGAAGTTTTACATCAGGTACAATTTGATTATGCCATATGCATATATGAGCAATAGATACATATATAAATACACATGCATATCTAACAAATAATATAATAAACATGAATATAGACACACAAACACATGTTATATATATATATATATATATATATATTAGAAACAAACTATTCGTTGATATGAATATTGATTACAAGCGAAGGATAAGAAAGCCTTCCAAAAATACAATGGATGATAAAAAAAAGGAGGAAATACTTGATAAGAGCAGCAAGATAGCTATATAGATCAAGGATGAAACAAGAACATACTATGTACGAACATGCTCACACGTGCTGTTTTATTTTATTTTCCTGATTAAAAGAAATCTATTCGTTGATATGAATATTGAGTGCAACCAAAGGATGAGAATGCCTTCCAAAAATACAAAGTATGATTAAAAAAAAAGAGGAAATACCTAGGAAGAGCAGCAAGATGCCTATACAGATTAAGGATGAAACAAGGACACACAAATGTATGTATATAGAGTGCAAGGCTGTTGGTTCAATCCAACTTTGGTTGGGCTTTTGTTGATGTATTGACAAAATAGTATCCGAAAGATATTTGGTTGTCAAGAAAATGATGGAAAGGGAGAGCAAATGAAGGAAAAGGAGAGGGAAAAAAATGTTTATATATAGAGCATATATGGAGGGAGACCTCTTTATCTCCAGTCCTTTTAGTAGGTGTGATGGACGTAAGTGGGCCAACTCATCCAAAGGTAGTTTCTTGAGATGTGAATCTTGCAAAATGTTAAGAGTAGGTGGAAGAACAAGAAGTTCTACACTGGATGTAATCTGAGCCGGACTCACATGTATCCTTGTGGGAAAGCCTTAAACCTTGCTGCTTTCTTGCAGGAAATTGACAAAAAAGTTAGGAACAAGAGAAATGTTCTCTAGATAGTTAATGAAGAGGCACATGATAAAGTTCCTAATTGAGGTGTGAGTTTCAAGTAAGAAAGCAACACCAAGAAAATGCATTTACTTCATCAAGGAATGACAGGATGGCAGTGAGGCAATGCCAGATCTCACATAAATCATCCTTATATAATGTTTTCCTGCATCTATTGGCTGTTTGAGTGATTTAGCATGTGGACCTTCTGGGTTTGACCAACAACTGGAAAACCTGGATGGCCAGCACAAGGGAAAGAATGGCACTTCTATTGTTATTTCCTAAGAAGCTTGAGCTCAGTTCAGGAGCATGTATAAAAATAAATTATTGTAAAAGTGGATCAAGTTTCTCATCCTGCTAGTTGAAATCTTGGGTATTGTATCGAGTGTTGATGGATGAGGTTCCTTGGTGTATTTATTGTATTTATGTATTTACTTTTGTTTTGGATGATGTATATGTATCTTAGTTAAAGAATGTTAATTAATGTTTCTCTACTGGCAAAAGTTTGCCCCCTTACTTTTGTTTCTTATATGGGCCTCATGCATCCATACTTTTCTCATGGTTTTGTGTTTCTAATCAATATTTTGTCAGGTACATGATTCTGTCAAATGAAGGTGATAAAAAACGTATCAGAATTGGAATGCCAATCCATCGTGAGAATCATAAATATATCTTTGAGAAAGTAGGAATAATGCTCCATGGGAAGCACAGTTTCTGCTCCAAATTTGCAAAAATTTTCAGGGTAAGGATTGTTTTTGTTAGGGCTTTAGCCCAACTTGTCTTGATATACGTTGTTGGTCCATTACTTAGCAGTTTAAGCTTTTGGATCAAATTGGTAGTTTAACAGTTTTAAATGTAATACATTGCATTCATTAGGAAGTTTAAGACACCATATTGTTTCTCACTGGCATTTTTTTTTCTTTTTTGCTTTTTTATTTTTTAGGACTTAAAACTTTTTTGTCCATCTCTCTTGTTGATAGAACTCTTGCAAATGACAATTTTCTTTTTGTTAATTTATCCAATTTCTTATGTGAGAATTGTAATAATATACAGAAGAATGACTTCATGCTTTATATGTTTTGCTAGTTGTACAAAAGGCAAATTGCTATGCCTAGTGTGATTTGCTAATTTTTTATCCATGGTTATGATAGACACATTACAAAGTAATTCCATAAAATTTTACTTGATTGCAAAGGTATCTTAGGTTTCATATTTGTTTCCATTATGGGCACACGCAAGTCTATCCTACTAATTAAAAATGATTACATACAAGTCTATTAATGGTGGGAACACACAAGTTTATTAAAAGGATTAAGAAAGATGAAACATCCTAATCAAAACAAGAAAGAAACTCTTGAAAGAGAAATCATACAAGTTCCACTGAGGAAGATCACAAAAATCTAAGAGTAAACATAACAAAAACTAGTTACACTTCAAGGAGGCAAAATGTTCACAAGAAAAGGTCTACCAATTGATTGGCTAAGCAAGATACCTAACAAAGAGGGCATCCCAATTGCGTAACATGATCAAATATTTGGCGAAACCAACATCAAACCTCCCTAAGCCTTGTGTTTCTTGGTCATCTATGAAATGACACCAATAGAATTTGTCCCCCCACCATAAGATTAGAAAGGCCCAAACCTTTAGCCTGCATGAGACCCTCCATCAGAGCTAGAATCTCAGACTCAGTAGCGAAACTTTCACCTGTAGATTTAGAGTAAGTTTTTATCACTGTACTTGATGATCTATAATTACTCCACCAATTCATCTATAATCACTCCACCAATTCCAAGTTGCCCTTGGATACCTAAAAAACATCCATCAAAGTTTAACATGGCAAATATCAAATGTTTGTTTCCATTATGAACACCATTACATCTTCATCTTTTATGTGTACTACTTTGTGTTTATTGTTTCCTATCCTTCTAATTACATATAGCTTTATTTTAGCTTCCATCCATGATTTTCTTGGCATTCTTAGAAATGCATTTGTAGGAATCCATTTTTTTTCTTAAATTTAAGAGAAGGAAGTAGAAAATAAGAGGGTCGTTGTTCTGACACTTGTTAGAATATATACGAAAGTGAAAATCTTGATGTAAGTTCGTCTTAGATGATATTAATTTTTGTTTTAAGAAAAGCAAAACAGTAGATCCTCACAAGGAATTTGTGCTTAACCCAGGTTTTACAATTTTGGGTGATTTTTTTTCATAAAAAATGTGAAGTTTAGGTTTTTTTTTTTTTCAAAATGATTGGTCCTTCCTATAAATGTTGGAGCATCTACAACCGGAGAATGTTATGACTAAAGCTTAAATGAGCTTGATATACATTGTTAGCTTACCATCTAAGAGAATGAACTTTTAGGAAGGTTGGTAGTTTAACATGGTATTAGATCCTTGTTTAGCAGGAGGTTGAGTTTGAACCTCATTATGGCTATTTTCTCCAATTTATTAAGCTCATGTGTAGCCCAAGCTTGATATATATTGTTGGCCCACTAAATTTTTAGGGAAGTTGGTAGTGTAATACAAAAATCTCAAGAAAAAATGAAATTCACTTAGTAAGTTGAAAAGAGATTCAAGAAGGATCTTTTCTATGATGTTTTGACTTGTTTAATGGTGAAGAAAAATAGGATTATAGGAACATGCTTTTGTTATCCTTTCTTTGAATAACAAATAAAGTGGTGGGTTTAAGAAAGGAATGAGTAAAAATAGATATATTGCTATGAATCATGTGACTAGTGACACAAGATGAAAACTGTAATTGATATGGGAACAATTGGTAGAGAGATGATAGACTTTCTAACCATGGGTTTAAGGTGAGTAGGTTTTGAGGCCCTATTTCTTCTTTTATTTTCTTAAGAATGAACTTAAGTGGCATATTAGAAGAATCATGGAGTAGTTTTTGTGCCTCTGACCTTTGAGTAAGGTTGATTGCTAAGTAAAAATAAGCAAGATTTTTTTAAAAATGGAATGTAGATATGATAAATAAGAATAATTTTTTTAATATATTTCTACTTCCGAGCTTGAGAAAAATATTACTATAGATAAAAATGATGCAAAAATGAAGATTAATAGCTAGAAGATACCTCAAAGATACCATTATGTTCATCTCTTCATCTTGGTTAGGTTGTTAATGAAGAAGGAATGGTTGAGTGGCCCAAGTTGCAAGCTACATTTTTGAGAAGAAATCATGAAAAGGAATTTATTAGTAATGAAAATAAAAAAGAATGAGAATGTTCTCTCTAACAAAGACTACACCTGACCAGAGGCAAAGAACAAAGAAAGCGCAGAGAAAGTTCATAGACCCTTTAAAAGCCTCTAGAGTGGAAATTCCCTTTTGTGCTTAAGCCTCTCTCTGTCTGATTTTATTTATGGTTTGGAAAGGCATTAGGAGTCCTTATTCAATTTTTTTTCTCACTTTATTTTCTTCTCTCTTCACCTTTTGTCACACTTCATTTATTTCTTGTGTAAGGGGGTTGCACCCTCTTTTGTTAAGTATCTTCTATTTTATCATCTTTTATTTTCCTATCAAAAAAGGGTGAAATAAAAAAGCTAATGTAAGTACAAGTGGTAAGGCTGCATTTCCGAACTTGTGTCATGTAGATATTTTCTTTCTTAAACGGAGCATTTTTGCAACAGTCCAATTGCAAGGAATGGAATAAAAATATATGAAAATGTAAGTGATACTAACCAATAAAGCAAATTAATGCATAATTCATCTTGATCTAGTAGGACGAGGAAAATAAATCCAATATTTTGCATACCTTCCTATAAAAATTATGTTACATAGTTATACACCATTCCATGTTTATACCCCATAGTTGCTCAAAACTTACAATACATGATACCATGCAGAGATTCCATACTTTTTTTTAAAAATGGAAATTGATACATATTGCCAATTTGTATGTTATCCGAAGTTTATCTTATGATACAAAAGACAATATGCGATACATACATAGACTTTTAACTATTTCTCATAGTTTCTAAGAAAAATCCAATTCAATTTTTTTTCTTAATATAATTATTCTATAGTTGTTTGAAATATATTTAAGGTTGGAAATTGATCATAATAGGGAGAGAGAGGGGAAATAATCCTAAATGAAAACATTACATATTTGTTATTGAAGTTACAATTGAAACATTTTAATGATCTGAATATATAAAAAAGGATGGTAATTGGTGAAATAAAAAGTTTTACTTAAGACGTTTATTTTTCTTTCAATTTTTTAGAATTTTTTTTCTTTTTTAGTGAGAAGGGAATGATTATGAACATGGAAAGTTGAAACTTTAGAGATGACATACAATGACACACAACCACAACATATCTGCCTATTGAGAATTTCAAACTAAACATTATAACTAAAAATTCAAAGATTTTATTGTTATGGATTTTATGATGAACCTATGCATTAACTCATATTTTGTTGTATTGGACTTTTCAAAACTTTATTGTTCAATGTCTTCATATCTAGTGCATAGTTTAACTTTTTAAATCATATCATAATTCATGAAATTGGTTATATGTTACTCTATATTCTTACTTCCAATATATAGATATTTCATGTATGTATACATATTTTTCTATTATATATTTGTCAAAAAATGTGTGATATATGTTACAGGAAAAATAGAAAAACAATACATATGATATGACTTACAAGTTAACAACTATGTTTATATCATTATATTAGGCGAAACAACCTTTCTACACCTATAGGGCTAGCTGAATTTTGCCCCCTCCAGAAACCTACGAGGTATATGCTGACAATTACCATGCCTACTAACAGGGGGAAAAAAAAAAGAAAGAAGTGGGTTTACACTGGAATTGGGAGTGTGTAGTGGTTGGGAGTCATCAGAATTTTCTCCCAGTTCTTAAATTTAAGTTGGAAAGAAATGGAGAGTTACTTTTTGTAATTTGATGTAAAAGCAGGCAAGCAGCCTTTAACTTATGTGTTACAGACCTGTCGACTTATGTGAGCAAACAGACCATTAACTTATCTCCATCTTTCTGGAACTAAATATCTCCTTGATATGCCTTCTAAATAGGCTCTGAGGACCATGTCTCTGTATGCTTTTAGTAGTTACAAACTAAGTTAATAGAAGTTGATTAATTTTGAACATATTAAATTTTGTGAAGCTATTAATCTGCTTAGATCGGTTGATTTCCAGAAATGATTAAGCGGCTGTATGAACGTCCCAAGGAAACTGAATGGCTCAGCTATCTTATATGGTTCAAAAGTTTGACTCATCATCCAGAACATGTCTATTATAAAAAACAAATAATGATAATAAAATAAAATAAAATCAATTCAGATATAAGCATTTTCATTAAAGAAAATCTGCAAGTCCTCCCAAATGCAGTCTTAACTGATCGAAACTTTGTTTTGTTCAATGAGAAACAATAGTAAATTTATTTTTTACTAGGGAAAGACTTCTGTGGATAATACATAAGCAGACACAAACATAGATACATACACAACACATTGGCAAGTATGTGTATGTTGCACAGTTTGGTCTGTTACTTGGTTGGTTGCTAGTTGATCTCAAATGCTATTCTTATGATGATAGTCTGATTTTATTGGGTATCTTTTTTATGTTGGTATTGAAGCATGGAGGAGGCCAGGTGTTTAAAACCCTTCAATGCTTGGTCCAAAGTCTTGACACTGAAAGCATTTCTGTGGGAGCTATTGTTGCTGAGGATGAGAGTAGGGCATCACGACACTTACGACTATGTGCCTCCGAGAGGAAAATACCCATGATGGTTAGTACTTGTTATTACCATTGTAGAATCAAATTGACTGATATGATGAGAGAATATATATATATATATATATTAAGATGATCATGCCTCCTGATTTTCTCTTCAATTTTTAATCTTATGTCCCCTTTCCAATTTGAATGCTTGATGCAGCCAGCTAGCTGGATCATAAACAGCTTACACTTAGGAAGGCTCCTTCCTCTCACAGAGAACAAGCATTCCTCTCCTTTGACCAGGATCATGGTTCAGGAGCTTCCTACTTCCATGGAATTCAGTGCAGAGATATGAAATTTGCTTCCTTTATATCTTGCTACCAGGTTTGTGCATTAGCATTCAATCGTTAGCCACTTCTTGTTGCCTTTCCTTTGAATTTGATATGCAAACTGAAGGAACATTTTAACTTGTTTGTTTTATGTGGTGTGGATACAGGTAACTGATTCAGGACAAAGCATTGTCAAACAATGTGATGATGCTGCAGTACAGATTTTTTCACTTCCACAAGGTAAATAATATTAGCTGATGACTGGCTGACCTATTAATTAAAGGCTTATTTGGATATGCTTCATTTTGAAGCAGAAATTGCAGCCAGGCATTTCATTTGACAGTGAAATATTGAGGTGCAATATTCATAGCTAAGGTGTTCCATGGCTATAATGTTTTAAAACAAAAATAACTCATGCAAAAAATTGGAAAAAAAAAAAAAAAAGAAACGAAAGGGAAAACCAGTTTAAGGCTGCCCTTTTGTTTAAAAAATTCTTGAGAACAGAAAATATGTAGCTAGATAGCTATCCTTAGGACATGGTTTATCTTTCCTCACACGCAAATAATAAAAGCTGACGTTGCAATATTAGGAAAAGGAAACTTTGAACTTACACCTCAAACATGTTCTAATTGATTGAGAACTGCATCCCTATAATATCTCTCTCCTAACTTTTGTATCAATTATTAATTATTAATTGTTTCACGGTACCCAGCCCATCAATCTCATTTTTTGTTTTTCCAATGGGAACCAAATCTTCACCCGCTTCCTATATATCTCATATGCTTCTTATTAAATGTTTTACTTTGGCCTTTGGTGTTAGGTCCCTCCTTAATATAAAAATATTTATATCCAGTTGTGTACCATCTAAAAGATATAATCTTTTAGGTCATCCACCCACATTAATTAGTGTTTTTCACACATCAATCATTGTAGTTTTCATGGATCTTTTTATTTATTTATTTTGCTTGATTTCTTATTAATATGCAGTCACTCCCTACAGCTAGATGTATACACATCTCGATGGAGATCAAGACAAGTGTTCTCAAACTCTCTATTCACAGTTGTTGAAGAGTATAGCAGTGAGTGCAGAGAACTGCTCCCAACCCTTCCCACAGAGAAATTGGGATGGCACATATCTGTATCAATACCAACGCTTTTGGTTCCTAGAATACTTAAGAGTATCATCTCCTTTCAAAGACACTTCCAAGCACAAGACACTGACGTCATACTCAGCAGTATCCCAAAATCAGGTGCCACTCCCTCTCAACCAGAGTCCATTTCTCACTACCAACCCTCGTGATTGTGCCCTTCTTGGAGGTTGACCTTTATTTCATAAAAAAGGAATGTCCTAATCTCCAAGACCTTCCTTGCCCAAAAGTTTTTGCAACCCATACACCCTTTTCATTGTTGCCAGCATCCATTAAGGATTCCAAGTGTCGAATTGTTTATATATGTCGAAATCCATTGGACAGGTTCACCTCTTTATGGCATTTCATCAACGCCATTCCAACTCAGTCGTTCGAGCCAACTTCACTAGAGCATATGGGTTGGAGATGTTCTGCCGGGACATAGAAGAATGCGGACCCTTCTGGGACCATGTACTGGAGTAATGGAAAATGAGCATAGAGAGACCGGAGAAGGTGCTGTATCTGAAATATGAAGATTTCGAGGATATCATCACCCACATGAAAAGGTTAGCACACTCTTTCGGCGTTCCTTTTTCTGAGGAAGAGAAACAAGGAATGATAGAGGAAATATCAAGGTTGTGTAGTTTTCAGAGCCTTAAAAATTTGGAGGTGAACAAGTCTGGAAAACGCCCCGGCATCATAGCATTTCAAAATACTGCCTCACTTAAGGATAGGCAAGGTGGGAGATTTGGCCAATCATATGAGCCCTTCCATGGCAGCGTAGATAACAACTATCATGGAAGAAAAACTCAAGAGGCTCTGGTTTATCCTTCGACATGACTTGATATATTCAAAAGGAGGACAGTTAATGGCAATAGTGCTGCTCCCCCCAGTTTTATGTCTTACATCTGTCTAACTATCCATTAGTTTTTTTCAGTTCGTCTGCATTATGCACCCTTGTTTTAGGCTTTAATGTACTGGTTGTATTAGACTTTAATGTATTTGGTTGTATACAACCATCAGCATTCGTTTTCTTGTAGTTGTTTGTGTGTGAAAATGCAGGTAATAAAGAGTTCAATGTATTGGTTGGTTTAACGTATTCGCTAGTATAATTTATGTGGGATCCACCGCAAAAATCAAAAGAACACCTATCTCATACATGCCAAAACTAAAAAAAATTATCATTTGCTTCCATATAAGGTAGAGCTATCAGAGGGCTTCATTTGGACAATCAATATTCGTCTTTGTAACAATCCTCGTTTGTAATCTCAACTTCCCTTTTTTTTTTCTTTTTTTCTTTTTTTGTGAAGAACATACGAAAATGTATGTGATGTTCCAAATTAGATATCAATGTGGGAGAAAGACTCAAATCACATCCTAAGCTCCCTTGAATGAATATTTAGGTTATCATAAGGGTGATTAGGGTCTTGTTTCTTTCTAATAAAAATATACGTATTTTTTGTGAAGACTGTATGTATTATTCTTAAGAATGTGCATATTTTTTAAAACTCTAATTAGAGTTTTGGTTTCTTTAATAATTAGGGGGTGTTTGGTAAAATTTAATACTTTAGTTGACTTTAAGTTAAATTATATTTAAATTGTTCATTTAAAACTTATTACTTAATTTTTACTTTAAGTATTAAAGTTGTTTGATAAAGTTAACTTCAAATTTATCATAAATCATTAAGTTGAAATGGTTATCTTCATAAAATATAACTAGGATAAAGGAGGTCGAGTAATAGTAGAAGTTATAGAATAACAAAAAAGATCGTTAAGGTAATTAAGGTAAATGAAGCTAAAAAAGTCATATAAAAATATGAACTTAAGAAAAAATTAACTCTTTTTACTTAATTGTTTTTTTATTTTAAATCATGTCATTGTTTTACTAAACACACTTAATTTATTTAATAACTTAAATTAAGTTATTAAATTACTTTAAATTATTATATTGGTCAACCAAACACCCCCTTACTTTCTAACTTCAACTTACTAGGATGATGAATATTAAAAGGAAAACACATACATTTGTTTCTGGGAAATTAATGAGGAAAGCATTATTATCCGATGAGGCTACAAAATGATATTTTCAGTGGGGTATTCATGTTTTCTTTTCTGCAAGGCGATATTATTTCCTTGTAAATCATACAACATAAGCAGCCGACGTAGCCATGTTCTGCTGCTGTCGGCGAAGGTTAGTGTACATATAGTGGCTCTATATCGACAGCCACAATTACAACTCAATTGAGATTCAGAACGTGCATGAAGGATATGAAAGCAAAGGCTCAATGGACCACCCATGTGTATGTTGATCCGAACTTCCTAATTTCGGAAAGGACCGGGCACCAAATTAAGACTTTGCCATCAGATATTTTAGAGGGCTGTTGTTGCGTGGTAGGCCAACTTTGAATGCCTATGTCCACAGATGTCCACTCAGCCACCCAACACATGGACTACTTGTTGGGACCATGCATGGGTACATCTATCTTCCACCATTCATGCTTATTTTTCTTCCATATTTTTTAGGTAAATTCTTATATGATATGAAAGGTTGTTTTTAGATGTGTCTGGAAAAATTTTACCATCCGATCACCCTGTCTCCATTCTCCATTACTCCGGTTAAAGATTACAAAAGTGGGGGGAAGGTATGCCTTGGTATAATCTGAAAAAGGAAGGTGGGCAGTTGGGGACACGTGCCTTGTTGCAAGTGCAAAAGGCGAGCAATTCGCGCATGAAACGCCACCGTTTTGGTGCCACACGCACTCCTATACATGGGTGTCTGTTGCCTTCCTTTTGCATCCCAAAATCTAGATTCTCTACGGCTGAAGAACCACTTCAATGGGCAGAACCCAGTTCCCAAAATCCCAATCAGCAGCTGAAGATGCAGAAGAGTTGAGCCATGAGTGCAAGGAACTGCTACTTTCTCTTCCCAAAGAGAGAGGTTGGCGAACTCCTCATATCTATCTCTACCAAGGCTTTTGGTGCCAACCCAAGGAGATTCAGGCAATCACCAATTTCCAACACCACTTTCAAGCAAGGGACACTGATCTCATCCTGGCCACCATGCCCAAAGCAGGCACAACTTGGTTAAAAGCCATGGCTTTTGCAATCCTCAACCGTAAGCCTATCCCAGTCTCCACCACTCATCCTTTACACACCTCTAATCCTCACGACCTTGTCCCTTTCCTCGAGTACAAGCTTTATGCCAACAACAACTTCCCTGACCTCTCCAAGCTCCCTCAGCCAAGGCTTTTTGCCACCCATGTTCCATTTGCATCCTTGCCGGAGTCTATTACCAAGTCTAATTCTCGGGTTGTCTATATGTGCCGAAATCCACTTGATGCTTTTGCGTCTTCCTGGCACTTCCTTATGAAAGCCAGGCCTGAATCTCTAGGCCCCATTTCCATAGAAGAAGGCTTCCAAATGTACTGCAAGGGGTCTATGGCGTTCGGTCCTTTTTGGAAGCATATGCTGGGGTACTGGAAGGAGAGTATAGAGAGACCCCATAAGGTGTTGTTTTTGAAGTATGAGGACACCAAAGAAGACATCATCTTTCAGTTGAAGAGGCTGGCAAAGTTTTTAGGAGTCCCTTTTTCTCTTGAGGAAGAGAGGAAAGGGGTGATTGAAGAGATAGCAAGGCTTTGTAGCTTTGAGAACTTGAAGAATTTGGAGGTGAACCAGAGTGGCAAATCCATTGGATACTTTGAAAATAAGGACTTGTTTAGAAAAGGTGTGGTGGGAGACTGGGTGAATCTTTTGACACCTTTGATGGCAAAGCAGCTAGTCCAAGTGATGGAGGAAAAATTAGAAGGTTCTGATCTTTCATTCAAGGTTTTCTAGGACAATCAATGGCCATGACTCTTCATGCATGCCTTTGTACTTCTATTCAACAAACAAATGTCCTGTTATCAGTATTTGTTAAAGGCACTGTTTTTCTGATTCTATATATCATGCTAGTGTCGCTTAATAGTCTTGAAAAAATCACAAAAATTAGTTTTTGAATTCTAGTACTAGCTAGTTAGTAAGTACTTAAACATTATTTTGTAAAATATTAATTTGGAAATAACGTCTAGAGCACAATAAATACATGCATTATTATTATAACAATTAATGAAATGATATTAGTGTAATTATTACATATTCTACATGTGCAAAACAACGGTAATTAAATATCATCGTGCACTTTTGTAGGATAACTTTTTTCGATATATAGAATGACAAAATGGCCTCAACTAAGAATCCTAATGTAGTGGTTCGACCTTTTAGGTAATGGTTGTTGTTAAGAAGCAAGATATCCATATTAAGTCAAAATCCTATAAGTTTAAGTTTTTATAAGAAAATTGGTATTTCAATATAATATTAGAACTCGGTTTAGAGGAAGGTATCGGGTTCAATCCCCCTCTCCCCTATTTGTTTATTGGATATGAATTCAAATTCAAACACTATCTCTCCACGTGTAGTAGGATCACATATGAAGTTTAAATTAATCAAAGTGAAAGGTGTTTATGAATAAATCAAATATAATAGGATACTAAAACTTAATTTGTTGTGTTATTGGAAACCTTTTTGTTTTCTTACTTGGAAAAATCTATTTTTGAAAATTGGTTTTGAAGAAAGAAAAAGTTAGCATGCTTGCTCTATGGCAATCCAAAATAATGGTGAATACAGTTAAATTTATAGCTCCATCACTAGATGGCCATAGATGCAATCTTGGATGAATCTCAAAAGCATGAAGATGTTGGATTGGCCCATGTTGAATCCACTTAAATTTTAGGGATGCACATTCAAGTCTAGTCATCAGGTAAATGAAATGGTGCTAATGTTCAACTATGATTGCATTTGGATTAACTGTTACACCAATAAATAAGAAAATAAAAATAAATGAGAAAATAGTCACAAAGGGGATATGAGATTGTTTAATTTGAAGCATGGAAGTTGTTTTTTTTCCTCTAAAATTTATAATCCAATAATTGGAGTTGCATACTATACATGTATAATTGTACATTTTGCCCGTGGAAACTTTTTCTGCTTGCTTTCTTTGGTTTAATTGCTTTAGAGTCTCTTTGTTAATGATTCTAAAAAACGTTTTTAATCTTTTTAATACTTTAATTGTCAGTAATTCTAAAAAGCGTTTTTAACTTATCTAATATTTGAAAAGTTTTATCGAAAGAATTGTTTTCAAATATTAGAAAGATTTGAAACGTTTTCTAGAATTACTATCAAATATACTCTTATTCCCTTTGAATGAAGGTTAAGACATTTAAGAGCTCTTGTTCAATGAACCTCGCTAGTGTATGTTATGATCCTCTAGCTCAAATAAAATAAAATTAACCCCACGAAACAAAAGATTATGAAGCATGGGATTCTTAACGCAGAGAGAGCATAATGATATGCTAGTTTAAATTAGAAAATCGTATTTTTCGCCTCAAAATTTTCTTGACATACAACCAAATATGCACCCAAGCAAGAGTTAGTGGAAGCAAGAAAATCATGCCTTCATAGTTTTACTATCAAGATTGGAAAATTTAGAAATCTGGAAGAACACTGGAATCCATGTCATCATATGCCCACAATTCCGAGAAGACGAATGGGAATCCAACAATTTTCTTCTACTGCCGTAAATTCCAACATAGGCTGATTTCATATGTATGATGGCGTACTATGTTATTATACTATCAATTGATAGTGAAGAATGGGCGGTGATAACGTTCACATATAAAATTCTGTGACACACATGTGGTCTCCACAACATACTTATGAACTTTACATGAAATCTTGGGGAAACATTTATAACGTTTGGATGGGTTAGGTGAATGGATAAGGGAAGTAGGCCTTAATCTTGGCATGGAAAATGAATCATATATATGTAGCAATCAGCCAGTTGTGATGGAAAAATAAAATTCATGAGATTGAAGTTTACATGTGGCCCACCACATGTGAAAGCTCAAAAAATTAGTTAGGTCTTTGATTCATGTATGTTGTCCCTTTCATGATAAAGGTGGTTTGGTTTGTTAACTGTTCTCTTTGGTGTTCCTTGGGGCCTTGTTTTCTTCTCCAAGAGGTGGGATGTGGCCATCTACGAGCTTCGTGGGACTACGTATGTAGAGGCAAATACTTATATTCTCCCCATTGCGGAGAGCAGATACGGTCTGATATGAAGAGCCAGACCACCAAAGCATACTAGATCTATCACAACCCAAGTTCTGGGTGGCCTAAAATTTGATCCATGACGCCAAATTAAAGGTTTGATTTTAAGAGTTATTCCTAATATAAGCTTTAAAGACCTTGTTTTTTTAAAATAAATAAATGAATAAATCATAGTTTAATTTAAATAAAATTCTCTAAGCTGAAAATTCCTTTCATTAACTTATAAATGTGAATGATGCCCAATTTGAGATAATTATTGAGGTCTCCACCCCATGTCTGAAAAAACAAGTTCCTACGGTTCATTCACGACCTTACAAAGTATAATCACGTTACATATATATTCAGTAAATTGATACAAGTTTAAAATTTTAACAAAAGTGAATATTAATTTTTTTAGCTAGTTTATAATTTCTTAGGACATTCTAGAACCCTCCCTAAACCATCAATGGGTTCTCAAGAACAATATATGCATATAAAAGTTTCAAGAAGAGGTGAACATTTCCATCTTACTCAGTACAGTGCTCTTATACCTAAAAGGGTTAGTAGGAAATCATTAAAGGCTAGGTACATTAAAATAAACATCCCGGCATTTTATTTTAACCTAAATATACAATATACACACATCTTGATAATTAAATAAAAATGCAAATGGAAGTATAACATACAATCATATAATGCATTATTATTCTCGAGCTTTCACTAAATGATATCCATCCATACTCAAATACGCATCCTATTTGAAGTCTTCCTGAGGTAAATTTTTGTCTTTCTCACTAGAGATCTTGCTCGATTATTAATAAAAAAACCTAATTAATAAAAAACCTTTTTTCCTATCTCAAATGATATTAGAGGGATTTGGATTCATTATGGAAATTCTATTTTCCTTACAATTAGTCTCTTCTCTAGAAGGTAAAGAAATAGCAAAATCTCATCATTTGTGATCAATTCATTCAATATTGTATTTGTCCATAGGCTAACTCGGATATGTAATTATTGGAGATGTAACTTGCTTCTTTTTGGGTGTTGATATGATCCACACCACGAAATTGAGAAAGTTGTGGATCAAGAATGACTCCAAGATCGTCTAGAAATAGATTTGTATGAAACTGTCACTCGTTGCTTATATGGAAGCAAAAACCTTGGTATAATGAAAACGCCACAATCAATTATGGAAGAATTGATTGATAAGTTGAAGGAGAGCATTATAGAAATCTTTCCGATAAGTTCAAAGAATTTTAAAATAACCAAAGAGAATTTTCTCTCACAAAATTATGAATAAAATCTGTATTATTTTTCAATAAGTTGATGGCTATTTAAATACAAAGAGGTCCACAAATTTGGCAATTAGAAAATCCCCAAATATTCTACCTAGGATTCGCAGATAGCTAGAAAAGGGAAACTAAATTATCCTAAGTTAGATTTTGAAAATTGAATCTATTATTTCCTAAAATCATGTCTACCCCAAAGTAAAAAGGAAACAGGGGAATTTCTAATTTATTACTTCCCCACAAAATTCAAAATTTAAAATATAATAATAAATAAGAAGGGTAATTTAGCAATCTTAAAAGATTGCTTTAGATTGTGCCAACCAATCTCCTTGATGAGTCAAAATTAGGTAATCACCAAGTTAGAAAACTTCATTCAATCCACGTAATTTGTGAGTTATTCTCTTCGAGGGATTCTTCTATATTATTCCAAAGTTTGAATAATGGAAATCCAACCTTGTGGAATATGTAGAGCATCTTCCTTGCGCCTCCATGAATTCACCTCAACCCAAATGTTTTGAATCAATCCATTGAGAGTTTCTTTGAACTTTTTAACTCGAGCCCTTTTAACCGGACCAATTAGAACTTGAATAGGATCTGCATTTCATTTGTTAGTCGTGCCCTCATCATTCAGAACTTGAATAGGACCTGCATTTCATTTGTTAGTCGTTCCTTTATAAAGTGTGAAGCAATGTCAAACCAAAATATTGAACATGCATTAGCTCTCCCTAAAATTTTTCTTTACATAACTACAATGCAAATGCAGTGCATTATATCCACATATTAGAAACTATTATTTTTAAAATATATTTTTATTTCTTTCAAACATAGTCCAATGATCTTAACATTCAACACCAATAATTTTTTTCTTTAATTCTCATAAGTTGTATCATCAACCAATATCATTAACAAATGACCATTTTATTATTTCCGTCACCAAACAATTCATAAATCATTAAGAAATAAAATTTAAACAATAATCATATGCCAAATTAGACGTAGAAAACACAAATATAAACACATAAATCTTAGAACAACAAGATCTATATTTTTTTATTCCAAAATATATTAAATAAATATTTTAGGGATAAACCACCCTACCAAAAACAAGAAATCCAACCGTCAACTTTATTTATTTATTTATTTTGCAACCCCTTACCAAACCATGTTTAGGGCAAAACGGACTATGTTTGACTTACCAAACCATGTCTTCCTTGTTTATTTATTTATTTATTTTGCAACCCCTTATTATTATTATTATTATTATTGATTTGCATTTTTCATATGTCCCACTTGATGGCGAGATTCGCCTTTTAGGTAAAAAAACTATTTTTTTATAAAAACTAGAGTCACCATTTATTTTTATTTATTTTTGAAAGGAAAAATAAAATAAGACAAAAAATGATGACTCCTTAAGTTTGGAAAAATATATCTTTGAAAAACCCGAGTTTAGGTTTAAGGATTAGGTTACCTATTGGTGTACCATAAAGGTAGCATCTCTCCAACCTTTAAAAAAAATGTCTCTACTGACTAAATTAAGGGAAGCATGATAATTAATTGATAAATTGACGATACAAAAGGAGATCTAAGGTGATAATCTAAATCCTAACAACGTACTAAGTAAGTCAAACAATCATTCTAAAACACGAGCATAAAGGAGATAGTGTGCATACCTCAATTGCAACTCAAAGTGCTATTATAAAAACATCAAGGTTAGTTCAAATAACATAACATACAACATATATTTCATCCAAGTCAAAGAATCAAACAACAATCAAAGCAATCAATAACAATATTAAACATAAAGATGTTCACACAAAACATGTATATATGTAAAATTAAGAGATAAAAGATGAGGAACATACTTAAATAACATAATTATTCATAATGTGCTTCCATAATACAAAGGAAGTTAGAATAGGTTACAATAACAAATAACAAGATACCAAATCCCAACATGCATGGTATAATGTACAACATAAAGGAAATGATAAGAGTCTAAGGAAAATATCACCTACTCACAAGAGACATGCATACAACTCATTGTTTAGGTCAAATTATGTACTAGATGGTAGAATCAGGGGTTAGGACAAAACATGAAGCAAAAAAAATCAGAATACTAGTGTTCATAAAACAAATGCTAAATAAATATCCAGGAGCATCATTTAATCATAAAAAAATTTAAGCAACATTCTCATTATGTCTGTATCACAATACAGCAAGCAAAATCAAGTCATGATATGCCAATTAATCTTGAATTAAACAAAAATATGAGTACAATGCAAAATTTCCAGCATGTTATCAGAGAAAGAAACCTTCATAAATAAATCCTAAAAAAAAAATGCCAAAATATGAATTTAATTACAAAAATTATCAGGAAACATCTCCTACATGTCTAGTTATCATCCAAGTGGCTAAACAATCATTCAGGACTCGGATTAAAATCCAAATTATAAAAAAGTTCCACAAGGTCCAGAATAGGTTAGAATGCAAAGGCATGCATGAATCGATTTAAAAACTAACTCAAAGGTCTCATAAAATCACACGTCATTTAGAGGTCTAGTTTACATAAAAAATAATAAGAAAACCAAAAGCATACAAACCAATTTTTAAATTATACAAACATATCTTTTATCCAAAATTAGACTAGCACAGTGGGTGCATCTTAGAAAAAATATATTTTATGCTAGGAAAAACATATCTCAATATTTTGTGTCAAAACTCAAGCTCAGGAAGTCTAAAATTTATTATAAAAAAAAAAAGAAAAGAAATCAAATTAAACACATGTGAGTTATGATTCATTTCTTGCTTAATTAAATTAACCTTATTTCACAATTTTTTTTTTATCGTGAGTTGTGATTCGTTTCTTGCTGCCGACTAATTTAATCCTTTGAAGCTCAATTAAAAAGAAACACGTGATAATTGGGACTTATCTTTTTGCTTTTTTCTTTTACCATTTTCTTGCAAAAATGAGAAAATTTTGACACCAAAACCCTAGGTTTATTCTGAAAAATTCGAGTATTGCAACTATTCAGTCATAGGTTAATCCTCATCAGTTCAGGATTTCTTTTGCTTATCTTCACTGCAGTCAAATATGATGGGTAACTGAGGGCTCATTATTGAAATGATAGAACCTAGATAGATGATTTAATGAAAAACCTTAATTCAAATAAAATTGATTTATAAAAATTTGTAAAATAAAATGTTTATTCAAAGAGACTGAAAACTTTCAAGAGTACCATAAGAAATCAAACTAGGTTTGGGTTGAGTCAAGTTAAATCAACCCCAATTAGAGTCTTACATGTTTAAGGAAACTTTTAGAGGTATCAAGAGAAGTCAAATTAGGTTCGGGTTAAGTTGGGTTAAACCTGTCCGAATTATAGTTCCACACGTTTAAGGAAATTTTCATTGATATGAAGAGAAATCAAGTTAAGTTTGGGTTGAGTTAGATTGAACTCACACCTACATGTTTAAGGAAACTTTTAAAGGTATAAAAAGAAATTAATTTAGGTTTGGGTTGAGTTGGGTTAAACCTGACCGAATTATGGTTCCACATGTTTTAGGGAAATTTTCATTGATACGAAGAGAAATCAGGTTAGGTTTGGGTCGAGTTAGGTTAAATTTCATTAATATATATCATCAAAGCAATTTATCGCAGAACGTACATTTGAAGTAGACTGTCTCAGTACGTTATCATCGCAGACACAGACACGGACACAGAAATTTCCAACATTAAGATTAATCATAGTACATACTTATAGCAGTACATTGAATAAAAGAGCAAGGATATGGCATGCAGGCCATGTTCATTGGTTGTCCTGGAAATTAAAACACCTTGAATTCCAGGCCAGAACCAGCTAATTTTCCTTTCATGATTTGGAATATCTGGCCTGCCATGGAAGGTGTTAAATGATTGACCCAATCCCCCACCACACCTGTCCTAAACAAGTTCTTGTTTTCGAAGTATCCGATGGATCTGCCTGTCTGGTTCACCTCCAAATTCTTCAAGTTCTCAAAACTACACAGCCTGGATATCTCTTCAGCCACCCCTTCCCTTTCTTCCTCAAAAGAAAAAGGGACTCCTAGAAAGTTTGCCAACCTTTTTAACTGAAAGACAGGATCTTCTTTGGCGTCTTCATACTTCATGAACAACATCTTGTTGGGTGGCTCTAGGCTTTCGTTCCAGTACTCCAACATATGCTTCCAAAAGGGACCGAACGCCATAGCCCCCCTGCAGTACATTTCGAAGCCTTCTTCTATGGAAATGGGGCCTAGAGTTTCTGGCCTCACTTTCATAAGGAAGTGCCAGGATGATACAAAAGTATCAAGAGGGTTTCGGCACCAGTAGACTATCCGACAGTCGGAATTCTTGATAGACGCTGGCAAGGATGAAAATGGAACATGGGTGGCCAAGAGCCTTGGCTGAGGAAGCATGGAGAGATCAGGAAGCTGGTTGTTGGCATAAAGCTTGTACTCAAGGAAAGGGACAAGATCATGAGGATTAGACGTAAGCAAAGGATGGTTCTTTGAGATTGAGAAGGACTTCCGATTGAGGACAGCAAACGCCATGGCTTTCAACCATGTTGTGCCTGATTTTGGCATGGTGACAAGGATGAGGTCAGAGTCTCTGGCTTGGAAGTGTTGCTGGAAATTGATGATTGCCTGAATCTCCTTGGGTTGGCACCAAAACTCTTGGTAAAGATAGATATGAGAAGTTCGCCAACCTCTCTCTTTGGGAAGAGAGAGAAGAAGTTCCTTGAATTCATCACTCAGCTCTTCCTCATCATTTGTTGATTGGGTTTTAGTGGAATGGGTTATGGACATTGTAGTGGTTGTGTAGAAGAGATTGGCATGAGAAGAAGGCAATAAGCACCGACATTTATATATGCAGAATATGGTATAGCTACCATAATGGTGTCATGCATTTCAGGAACATAGAAAGCGAATTGCATCCATTCAGCAGATGCACAAGAACCTTTGTCATGTTCCTCTTGTTCTTCATAGGATACTTTCCTTTGGTTTTTTTTTTTTTTTTTGGCATCATTCTCTTTCCACGGAATCCAATTTTCAACAGAGTAGACTCATAACCGCAGCAATTAGTCCCTCCCATAAATATCTTCCCTTTTAGTTTGGATAAAAAGAAATTATATAAGTGTGACAAACTGATCATCCAACTGATTTTTCAAATTATAAAATAGAAGATTTATTTTAATACTCCATAAGGTGGGCAAGAGTTATTTCATTCATTTCACGGAAAAACATAGGAATCTTGTGAGTTGCATGGGTCAAGTTCTATCATGCAAGTACGGTGCGAAGGGAAAATAAAAAATAAAAAAAAGAACAATATTTTCCATGTTCATAAGCACATACGATATCGGGTGATACATATCTCTTATACACAAGCATAACCACACATTTGAGGGAAGATGCCAATCAGGTCTGAAGCTGATATAGATATGGTGTGTGACTCTGTTTTGCATGGAAAAGTGGTCAATGCATCCATCAATGCCCCCACCAATCAGCCAGATGTTACATGAATGCAAAGGGATAAGGAGGTTGGTGAAATAAAAGCTTATCCAATGGCCCAACAATGGTCCAATTAATTTTAGATCTTCTATTTGTAGTCTTCTCAGATCATGTTTCTCCAATTCTTTTTTTTTTTTCCCATTCTTTCCTTTTAGTTATTTCTTTTTTACTTTTTAGACCTAACTAAAATAGGAAATTTAAAATTTTTTTAAAAAAGGTTTATTCTGCCTTTCATTAATGATTGTGGTTAAATTATTTATTAAAAAATATAAATAAAAAAGCCAAAATTTCCTACTATTTGAATTTTTTGTTATACAAAAAACCTGAAAAAAAAAATCATTTTTATCTTATGTATATAAAAGACACCAAAAACAAGGAGCTATTTCATAATTGTTTTCAAGAATAATTTTTTATTTAAAAAAAAACACGAAAATACATTTGGAAAACAAAAACTGTTTTTTGTTCTCAAAAATAAAAAAATTAGTAATTTTCAGGAAATATTTTTTAATTGTTTTCTATTGTTTTCTTTTATTTTCTTAGGGTTATTTTAAAAAAATAATTATATAAGCATGTAGAATAATTAAAAATAAAGTATTTTTAAAAATACATTTAAAAACATTAAAAATATATTAAAAATATTTCAAAATTTTAAATAGACTTTATTTTATAAAATATTAAAGAATAGTTTTCTTAAAAATTGTTTTTAAAACCATTTTTAAAAAACATTTACTAAACATGACCCAAAAAAAAAAAATCAAATCTTTTATAATAAATGTTGTCAATAAGGTACAATATATATAAGAATAAAGGTCTTCTCTTTTCCTTTTTTTTTTTTTCTTTTTCTGAATAGAATTAGTGAATTCCAAGGGTCAATGTTGAACTAAAGATTTTGCCTTTTAAGATTTTTCTTCTTTCCCTTGAAATGTGTGAAATGCAAGCATGGATAACACAAATGTGGAGCCAAGTCCATGTATCGTTCCCCACTGCGGATAGCAACTGATAATGGCCAAGTTCAAAGGATTCATGTTGTAAGTTTGGTAAGGCGCCAAGTCGGCAGCCACTATACATACCTAACCTCTATTAATCATAACAACAGATTTTTATTTTTTTTTCTGGATACAAAACCTACTCGTCCTTCCTGCTGATAAGGCAGATTCTTTTCTAAATATCCATACTACTTTTCTTAATTAGCAACTCTGATAATGACCTGGATGATCTGATTGATTTTTTATGACAGCCCTTGTCCAACCACGGCATAAAAAACAAGTCAAGTTATATTCAGGTATGCATTTCCAAGTAAATACATAAATTTTGTCATTCTCCTTTTTATTTGTTGCTTTTCGGGATATAATAAAGAATTAGTCGATGATGAAAATATCGGTTCTAACATATATATATGATAATATAATTTTATGGATATATCAAGATATAAAATATCCGTAAAATGAATTTATCAAAACTCGTGAAAATATTAAAAAACTTTAAAAAAACTTTAAGACATGATAAAATAATAATAAGATATATATATATATATATTATTTATTTTTCTTAGAGAACTTAAAAACACAACAATATTGATGAATATCTATCAAATTTTTTAGGAATGATATTGAAATTAATCAAAATTCATAAAAAAAAATATCAATAAAAACTAAAAAAAATGATATAAAAAGCAATAATATGCAGTTATTTTATTAAAAAAATTGATATAGACTTAATATAATTTGTGATATTTGAAAACGATAAACATAATTTAAGAATTTAAAATATGAATAAATTAGCTTATTTTAAATAATATATGATATAATATATTAAAAAATGTATAATTTATAAAAGATGTTTATAATTTATAAAAAAAAATATTTATAATTTCTAAAATATTTTATCATATATATTTATAATATGTATAAATCCATCTATACAAAAAGGATTAGGTCAAATGGTGCAAGCCATCTATCATAGGCATGACTTTTTTACACAAGTTTTCATGTCTACACGGCGTTTAAACACCCCTCCAAGCTAGCCTTCTAAAACTGACACAAGATTAGATCAAGAAACCCACACATGCACACACCAAATATCGGTAGTTTTCGCCTGTGACACCATACATCCTAAGTGACTTAGTTCGATCCTTCTTTTGTCCATCCCTCTTTTGAGTGTCCGCTCTAAGGGTTGTATTTTGGGGAAATCATGCAATCATACATTACCCAAAGGAAATATGAGATTTTTAATTTTATTATAAAATGAGAAAAAATATTGTCTAGTCTTATACTCTAATAGTGTTTTCAAATTTATTAGCTTTAAAAGTAAAGAATAAAGTACACATCACTTTATTATTATCTTTATTGACGAATACATACATAATTTATTACCTTCTGTTTACCATCTCGTTGATTGTAAAGTAATTAGTAATAATTTTGACACTAGACATCATATCTCCCAACATTTAAAAGAACTAAAACTATGATTAAAGCTAAAAAAATTTGGCTACACACTTGTGTTTTTTTATTTTTATTTATTTATTTGTTTGTTTGTTTTTTATTTTTTACTAAAAATGATTTGCTTTCAGATTTTAAATTTTTTTTTTTTTTTATTTTTTTATTGACTTATTATATATTTTTGAAATTTTTTTATCTAATAAAAAAACCAAAATATTTAATCTTTTTTTTTTAATGGTAAAAGGAATATGACAGTTTTTCTTTATCTCTTAATACTTAATATAAATAAAATATTTAAAAAAAAAAAACAAAGCATGCTTATTTTAAAAGTAAAATAAGTAAATAAATAAATGGAACCATGATATGTATAAACTGATATACTAATTTTTTTATTTATATTTTTCTATTATTTATTTTTAAAAACAAATAATAATTATAATTTATAAGAACATTTAGAAACTTATATTAAAAAAATAAATAAATTATTTAAAATAATTAAGGTATTAAAAAAATACCTCCAAGTTTAAAATTTTTCAAATTAATTTTTAAGAATAAAATTTATATCCATAAAAAGTATGTAAAATTTTTTATTTTTTATATACAAATTATTTAAATGTCTTATTTTTAAAAATATGAAACAAAAAATGTATTTAAACAACATCACCTGAAAAATACCTAGAAAATAAAAAAATATTAAAGAAAATAAATTTTTTATATTTGATTTTATTATAAAAAAATATGAAAAAAAAGTTAAATATAATTAAAATTAATAAGAAACTAACATATTTTAAAATTATTTAATTTTTATATAAAAAATTAAATAAATGAAATGAGTTTGAAATAGAATATGAAAATAATTTATTGATTTTAAATCTATTTTTTATTTTCCTTCATTTTTTCTTTTCTTTTACTTTTCATTTCTATTTTCTTTCCTGTTTGTTTCTCAAACTTTCTTGAAACAAAATATAGTGTTAATATCTGAAAATAGTAAATGCTAAGGGCATGTTTGGTGATTATTTTCAAGAACAATTTTCTATTCTAAAAAAAAAAAAATACAAGAAAACACGTTTGACAATTAGAAACTATTTTCTTTTTTAAGAACAAAAAATAGGATGTTTTCACGTAATATCTTTTAGTTGTTTTTTGTTATTTTCTTAGGTTGTTTTATAAAATTATTATACAAGCATGTAAAATGATTAAAAATAAAGTACTTGATATAAAAAATTATTTTAAAAACATATTTAAAAAATATTAAAAATAAGTTAAAAACATTTTAGCTTCTCAAATTGACTTTTATTATACAAAAACTGTTTTCAAAAGCTATTAATAGTTAACAAATAGGGTCTATGGATCAATGTTGATAGGTTTTCTTCAATGAATGGATAAATGATAAGGCTCAAGTGATTGTGTAATGTCCAATTAAAGGATCTCTCTTCTTCTTGATATTTCCCTTTTTCCTTTAAATGCATTAAATGCCACCTAGTACATGGGTGGAGCGAAATCCATGTCTCTTCCCCGATGCCTAAGTCGACAAGGCTTGATGAAGACCAAACTGACATCCATGACACTTCTATTGGTATTGCACCACTTGGATGTAGACCCATCTAACTTCAATATAGTTAGACAGATTGCTTCCCTGCACAAAAGGATGTTTGGACAGGTGATCTAGGTACGCCCCTCCGAAGTTTAAGTCAGAATCTAGTGAGAGTGAATCCAACTTTTTGAATAGCTATGTGCGTGCGTACTTTTTTCATGCTTCTAGAGGGATTTTTATAGAACATATGGCGCCATCACTGCAACATTGATTGTGCATTTATGACTTTCTTGCGTTGATGATTGTCGTCGTGGCGGATATTATGCCTTAATAAGGTAGCCAATGTCATTATCTTAGTGCGGATTGGACAATCATACCAACTAAGAGCTATTGATTGGCGCCATTTATTGTTTGTCGTGCAAGAATCCCGGACCATGTCGTTGATTGTACATTTACATTTGTCAATGTCACTAATTGCTCATAATGACTGAGGAACATTGATTTTTGGGTGTAAATGTTGTTTTGATTGTTGCTTAGGCATTGGTGGCGGTTAATCATTCGCTTAATGCCTAAAATTTTTTATTGGCTTGGTTTTTCCATCTGAAAGTCCCCAATCGGCTTGGTCTGTCCATTCCATCTGGCATTGGGGAAAAAGGAAACCTATCTTTCCTCTTACACTAGACAGAGCTTGTCTTGGTCCAAACGGATTGCTCCCAAACAGATTATCTACTTATCTTGGACAACCAAAAGGTCTTGAGCCTATGAAGAACACGTAGAGGGAAGCTTCCCACAACTTCTATTAATGACAACATTTTTTTTTTTTGTGGAAATATGGAACTATTGTTCCTTTATATTCATGTGACATGCTTTTTACTAGATATAAACGCTACTTTTCTTGGCAACACCCACGAAAGCCGATTTGAGATACGTGGATTGATTACGTCTTAGAAACCATATGGTAAGATTTAGCTAAGCGTTTCAAGTCGGTACCTAATTGTCATCACCTTCTCCTTGTTGCCAAATATGATAAGGTCAAACGCACTGTGCACATGCCCATTGAATTTTCAAAAATATATATATATATAAACACTTTTAACTAGGTAATTTTTTACAACAATAAGAAAAATAAGAGCATGTTTGTTGGTATGATTTAAAAACAATTTTTTATTTTTAAAATCAAAAAACTATTTTTAAAAGTTTCTAACACTGTTTGGTTGTTGTTCTCTAGAAACAATTTTTTAAAGCAAAGTGAAATAGAAAATAATTTTTAGAAAATAAGTAGGAGTTGCTTTCACCAATTTTTTTAAAACAAAAGGAAAACATGAGTTCATTTAGTCATATTTTCTTAAATTTGTTTTTAAGTTAAAGAAAAAAACAGTTTTTAAAAACAAGTTTCATAAAACATGGTCAAACGAGCCCTAAGAGTATGTTTGGTCGTGTGATTTAAAAACGATTTTATGTTTTAAAAAACGTAAAATTGTTTTTAAAATTTTCCAACACTGTTTGATCGGAAACAATTTTTAAAAACAAAGTGAAATAGAGAATAATTTTTAGAAAATAAGTAGGAATTGTTTTCATCAGTTTTTTAAAATAAAAGGAAAACATGGGTTGTTTGGTTATATTTTCTTAAACTTGTTTTTAAAAACAATTTTTAAGTTAAAGAATAAAAAACAGTTTTTAAAAACAAGTTTCAGAAAACATGGCCAAAGTCGACTCCAAAATATTAATTATCTTTATGGAAAAAAAAAGTAAATTTAAATTTTTGAAAACCTAGGAATAGTTTGGATGAAATGTTGTTAAAGGTTACACCATGCCATGTTGTTCATAATCAACTTTGTGTTTAATGATTTAAAAGAGAATAATTACAAGATTATACAAAACTTTTAAATAGAATTCTTTGGAAATTTTATAAAAAAAAACTTTTACAAAAATTATTGAATTTTTTTTAGTTATCATAAAATATGAGAAAGTAGAAAGAGAAGAAACTTTTTTTTTTTAAAAAAAAATAGAATGCTTACTGAAAATTGAATATCATTTCATTAACAAATTTCTTTCTTTTATAAATAGTTAGAAAAAAAAAATATATTAATATGGATAATCATCCATAGGTTTTCACAGTATGATAATATTTCATATTTACAAGATTTCTATTACACTCGTATTTGGATGATTATAAAAATATATTTTGTTAAAACCTTATTAATAAAAATTCAATAGAAAAAATCCTTCTGAAAAAAAATATATATATAATACTAATATGAATGGTTTGAGTTTTGAAAAAATCATAACTATGTCTATATGAGAAGGAGAATACTAATATGAATATAGTGATAATATATTGCACTCTTTTTTTGTTCATTTAACTTTTGTCCCATTGAATTTTACTAACAAGATTTTTAATGAAACAATCGTAATGGTCAATATTTGAAAAATATTTTACTCTTTTCTTCACTAGGGTTTCTTCCACTAGGTTTTTCTTGAGAAGTTTTTAGGCTATGTTTGGTTCCTAGAAAAATGCCAAGGGAAAGAAAATACAAAGAAAGAATAGAAAGAAAGAAAAAAAGTGAAGAAAAATAAAAAATAGATTAAAAATTGATAAATTATTTTTATTTATTAATCCAAACTTATTTTACTTATTTTAACTCATCTATATAAAAATTAAATAATTTAAAAATACATAAGTTTTTAACTAGTTTTAATTATATTTGATTTTCTTTGATATTTTTTATAAAACAACCAAACATAAAAAAATTATTTTCCTTTCCTTTCCTTAGTATTTTCCAAAAACCAAACATAACCTTAACAAATTAAGATTTTTATAATCTATAAAATATGATAATTTATCATATTGTGGGAACTTGTGGATGATCATCTATATTTGATAATCATGTATATAGTATAAAATATATATTACATATCTAGAGAGAGAAATGAGCTATTTAAGAAATATTTTAGTTTTTTTAAAGTTGATTTTCAAAAATTTATAGCACACTGTAGACCCCAAAATTTGTTCTAATTTTATTTTTACATTAATTTTGAGCCCAATTTTGTCAATAAATTTTAAATCCCAATTACATGTGTTTTTTGGCCCACTCACCCTTTAATCTTAATTTTTATTATTTTGTATATTTTTTTGTATTTTATTATTATTATTATGTTTTATTTTATTTTATTTTATTTTTTATTTTTACTTTATTTTTCTTTTTTCTCTCCTCTTTCCTCTCTCTTCCTACTCTCCAACTACCCCACCCACTCTCTCTCTCTCTCTCCTCCCATACCCCTCATCCCACGACCATACCCCTATTCCCCTATTGTTTTTTTATTTTATTTTTTGAGAAACTTGTGTTTTGATGGGGCCATTTGGCAAATATATACTTTTAGGAACCCAACTTTATGAAATCAGAAAACCAACTTTTAATGTGAAAAATTATATCTTTTTTATGCACTCTAAGCTGGCTGTATTTTTTGTACTGAGATTGCCCCATTTTTTTCCCTCTCGTACCCACCATCCGCCTCTCCCTCCCTTCCTACCTAGTGAAACCGATAGGCCGGCATCATCATCGGCTGCCACTCACACCTTTCTTCGGTCGATAATCTCCTCATCTCCCTTTCCTTTCCCTCTTTCTCTCTTTTTCCTTCCCTTTCGACATCACCAAGAAAGAAGAAGGCGGTGGCAATAGTGGAGAACCAGGGTCGGATGGAAGAAGGCGCGGTTGGTTGCCATTGATGGCGGCAACCAGGAACTTTGGGGTCATTGACGACGGTGACAGAGAAAGCACCAGTTGATTACTACTCAAAAAGTGCTATTTTGTAGCTTGTAATTAATCCTTTTAAACACTTTTGAGTATTAGTTATTGCCTTTTAACTCAATTAACATGTTAAGGACCCTTGCAATCATTTTTAATCAAATTGTGTAAGTTTTGGTGTTTTTGTTAGTAATTTGATCACCAAAACAATCCAAGATTGAGGAGAGTTATTTGGAATCCATGGCAAAGCAATGAAGAGCTCAAATTCATGAAGAACCAAGCTTTGGAGCTCCATATCCCTTTGCCAAAGTCGTTCAAAGTATGCAAGGAGAGAAGCAAGGAGAGAGGAAAGACAGAGTGAAGAAAACAGAGGAAAGCTAGCTGCAGTCTTCTTTTGCACTTTTGGAGCACTTCCCAAAGTCCATTTTCTACATTCTATATACCATTTCAAAGCTCAGGAAGTCAAGAATCCAATTCTTCAAACGGTGTGCGATTCGGAGTTGAAACGAAGAAGTTACAGCCACTGCAAGTCAATCACTCTAAAGTGTTGCGAAATCAGCCTTTTGTTGCGAGAATTTCGCAGCCTTTTTGTACAGTGTTGTGGATTTCCTCCTGAAGTTTCACGCCGCGATGGAAGCCAAACACCACAAGGTGGAAGCCAACTTAGCAGCCCTGCAAGTTTAACTTGTTGATGCGAAAATATTTCGCAGCCCTCTTGAATGTCTGCGAAATCTTGCAGACACCATTTTTCACCTGGGAAATGTTCCTGGAGCTTCCCGATATTTTTGCACCGACTCTTTTAGATATTTTTCTTCAGATTTTTGTGTCTAAATTTCCATTTTCTCCTTGTATTCAACCACTCATGTAATTCCTTAGCTAGGAAGTATCCAAGGAAGGGTAAATTACCTTCCTATATAAACTCTCTTGTAAACACTCTCAGGAGACGCTGGGGGAAGTATGTAATATATAGATATATCATATATAGAATCAAGGAACAGAGCACTTGCTCTGTTTTTCATATATATTCTTGTCTTCTCTTTCATTTTCATTTTCTAGCCAACCAAATTATGAGGATTTTTCCACAGAGGATGAGAGGCTAAGCTTTTTGTCTCTTGGAGTGAGGAAAGCCGGGTAAGTTTCCACATGCATAATTTGGAAGTTTCGTTGTTTTAGTTTTTAATGAAGAGAAAGTGTAACCCGTTAATGGTTTTTATCTTTTTAGTTAACTTAAAACGCCTTTAAATCACCTGGGCCAACACTTGGTAAGGCAAGTGATTTCCAATCATGGAAATGCACTAGTTTACCCCTTGCGAGCCTTTGGGAGGTGACTTGAAAGTAGGATTTTCTAGAATAGCCAACACTTGGTAAGCTTTTGGACTCCAAGGAGACATCCATTAGTTATCTCTTGCGAGCTTTTGACGGGTAATCCAAGGTTAAAGATCATCTTGAATGGTAAGTGCTCGTGAGAGGCATGAACCATTGCAAGTTGCATCAGTGAGAGGGATTTAGTGTTTGAACCCATTAATGGGAAGCATCTGTACAACACCGGTTGGAGAAGGAACTATATGTTAATTCTCTAATGCGAGGAAAATAAACAAGTGACCGGAACTCCCTATTTGTATGAGGAATCTGAGCCTAGTGATTTGAACTCCAAGAAACATATTTTCTTTGTAAGTAAAATCAGTTACTATTTTTGGTTAGTTTAAATCCAAACCTTTTTCATTCAAACATCTTTATGTTTTCTTTTAAAGCTAACCTTGAAATGAAAAGATACCAATTCAGCTTTGAATTAATATCATTTGCAAAGTGAAAACCCATCTCAGTGAACGATCCTAGAGCCACTATACTATAGTAGCTTTGTCTTTGCTACCCTAATATATGGTGTAATAGGTTATAAATTTTGTTGATTACTCCCTCAATCAAGGAACACCAGCTGGACACGAATCAGCTGAGACACCAATTGGGCACGAATCAAATGACGTCGTTGCCGGGGATCAAACCTCGAATCAAATGGTGCCATTGCCACTACCGCTGCTAGGGACGAATCAAATGGCGCCGTTGCCGGGGATCGAACCCCGAATCAGATGGTGCCATTGCCACTGCCGCTGCTAAGGACGAATCAAATGGCGCCGTTGCCGGGGATCAAACCTCGAATCAAATGGTGCCATTGCCACTACCGCTGCTAGGGACGAATCAAATGGCGCCGTTGCCGGGTATGGTGCCACTTTACAATGATATCACCTTTTAAGAGTACTTGTGATCTTCATCACAAGTTTGGTGACTTTTCTTTTCCTTTTGCTAACTCTTTTTATTTCTTTATTGTTCATATTTTAGTATACCTTTTATTTAGTTTTTAGTTTACCTTAATTTTGTTTCTTTGAATTGTTTTTCTTTTGTTTTCTTTTGTGTTCTCTGTTTTTAATTCACAAATTGCTAGTTGTGCATGCCATATTGAATACCATAGCAAAGGAAGCCATGAACTTCATGAGTTATGTGGCTGAAGTTTCAAGAGAATGGGGTGAACCAAATGCTAGAGATATGGGAAGAATGACGTCTCAACCTAAAGCTAAGGGTGAGATGTATATTTTGAATGATGGTATGAACATGAAGGCAGAGATTGCAGCTATGGAAAGGAGATTGAATGAGCTAGAAATGAACCAGATGCAAGAAGTGCAAGCCATCTCTCAAACACCATTGCAAGCTATGCCTTGTGCCATTTGTCGATCATATGAGCACTTGGTGGATGAGTGTCCTACCATTCCATCCGAGAGGGAAATGTTTGGTGATTGCAACACCTACAATTCCAATTGGAGGGACCATCCAAATTTCTCTTGGAAACCACAGCCACCTCAGTATCAGCAACCTGCTCAAGCACTTCCGCAAGCCTCAATCCTTGAACAAGCTATGGTGAATCTTAGCAAGTTCGTGGGAGATTTTGTTAGAAAGCAAGAAGCCATCAATGCTCAAATCAATCAAAGAATTGACAGAGTGGAGAGTACTTTGAATAAAAGGATGGATGAAATGCAAAATGATCTATCTCAAAAGTTAGATATTCTCCAAGATTCAATCTCAAGGCTTGCCAACCTCAACATAGTGCAAGAGAAAGAAAACTCTCCTTCTCAACCTTGTCAAAATTCCATGAGTATCCATGAAATGGAGGCTAAGGAGGGAGAATCTTCAATGGTGAAGGAAATTGAAGAAGTGATCACTCTGAGGAGTGGTAAAGAGGTTGATCTGCCCACATGCAAGCTAGAGCATAAGGTAGAGAATGAAACAGAGAAAGAAAAGAGGGAGGAAATCAAAGGAAAGAAAAAGGGGAAAAGCATAGAGAAAGATGACTATAATTTTGGTATAGATGAAAAATCACAGAGGATAGTCATCAAGGAAGAATTGATGAAGAAACACATGCCTCCACCTTTTTTCCAAGCTTTGTATGGGAAAATCATACAAATCACGTCTCAAGGGAGGGATGCAAACTTCATATGGGATCCGGGCAAGCTAAATCAGGATCAAATTTTTTTATGGACTTAGTCTTTTTAAAAGACTAACTAGTCCATATCTTTTTGTTTTGCTTTTTACTTGTTTTAATTTTGATTTCAATGCTTTAATTTTGATTTCAATGCTTTAATTCTAATTTGTTTTGATGTAATATAGGTTTTTGGATGATCAAAATCAAGAGGAATTGCAAAGAAATTGAAGAAAAAAATCGGAGCAAAATCGGAGCAAAATCAGAGCAAAATCGGAGTCAAACGGAGCGAAAACAGGGGAAAAACAGGGGTCTGCGAGATTTCGCAGCCTCTGCGAAATCGGCATTTTGTTTCCAAACCATTCCGCAATACTGTAGAAGTCTCTGCGAAAATTTTCGCAGCTGCGAAACCCATTTTGGCACACGAGTGCCACTTCGCAGCACAGGAGCATCTGTTTCGCAGCTGCGAAACGCATTGCGAAGTGGTAAAGCCTGATTTCGCACCAAAAGTCCCATTCCACAGAGGATTTCGCGGCTGCGAAAGCACTTTTGGCACACGAGTGCCATTCCGCAGCACAGTGACCCTCATTTCGCAGCTGCGAAACGGCTGCGAAGCTCCAAAGCGTGAAAATTCCCAATTTCGCAGCCAAAGCTCCATTCCGCAGGGTATTTCGCGGCTGCGAAAGCACTTTTGGCACACGAGTGCCATTTCGCAGCACAGTGAACCTCATTTCGCAGCAGCGAAACGGCTGCGAAGTTCCAAAACGTGAAAAATCCCAATTTCACAACCACACCCCCATTTCGGCAATTGTTGGACACATCTCGATCACTTCCTGAAGTTCAAATTATGCATACAATATTTCATTTGAAAGCTTGGGAAGTCACGAGTCCATAGCTTCAAACGGTACTCGATTTGGATTTGAAACGGAAAAGTTATGGTCGTTTGAAGATAACTGTGCAAACCATGAGCGGAAATGTCGCACCTCAATTTTGCTACTGTTGGACACATTTTTGAAGCACTTCTTGGAGCTCAAATTATGCATATGATATCTCGTTTCAAATTTTGGGAAGTCAGGAGTCCAGCGCTTCAAACGGTACATGATTTGGAGGTGAAATGAAGAAGTTATGGTCGTTTGAAGACAAGTGCGCAAAGCTGAGCGAGAATTTCGCAGCCGAGACGCCATTTGGAAGGGTGTTTCGCAGCTGCGAAACCACTTTTTGGCACACGAGTGCCATTTTCAGCACAATTCCCCTCATTTTGAAGCTGCGATACACCTGCGAAATCACTTTTGAGTTTTGAAATGACTATGAAATGATCTCCAAGCTTCGATATGGCTGCGAAATCACCTATGAGCTACGAAATCACTTTTAAGCTACGAAATGGGCTGCGAGAATTCCCCTCCTCTACGAAATCCACCCCCCGCTGCGAAAATGCTCCAAGCTTCAAAAATGGTCTGTGAACATGCCACTTTTCTGTGAAATGATCTCCAAGCTTTGAAATGGTTGCGAAATCACCTCCAAGCTTAGAAATGACCTTCAAATTGCGAAATTGACTTGTGAAATGGAGGAAGGTTTGCAAAAACACCTTGCAAAGCCAAGAGAAGTTGCTAAAATGCCAATAGAGCCCTGCAACCATGCATCTGAAGAGGAGAGCCCCGTGCACCCTGGGATCACACACACAAAGTCTCTCACTCCATTTCTAACCTCCTTAAACCATCAGAGCTCATAGCTCCAACTGAGGAGACTATGCCACCTAAGGAGATTACCTGAACAGAGGTCAAAGTCCTGATCCAACCCATTCAAGAGGCCACCACAGACGCATCAACTCCACAGGACCTTACCATTACTTGATCATCTCTTTACTTTTTGTCTTTACATATTATATTAGTATAGATAATTCCATGTTTTGATGTCTTATATTCTGGGATTGGATGTATTACTGATGATACATCATACATAGACATCATTTTTTGTTTAAACTTGACATTTTTCTATTTCCTCTACTCACTAACTCTTATGTTTTCTTTGAAACATGTGGTTTCTCTTATACGACTCAGACTCCATGTCACTCAAGAGGTACCACTTCCTCCCTATTTTTTAATCGCTTTTGTCACATTGAGGACAATGTTCAGCTTGGTTGGGGGGAGAGTTGAGGAAGTAAGTATTGTTAATAATGCTAAGTTATTTTGGTAATTTAGTTGCTTTTTGCTTAATTTAAAAATTTTTAAAGTTTTTATTCTACTCTCCATGGTTATTAAGGAAAAATTTTCAAAATGAAATGGGAGAAATTGAATTTTTGTCTTTTTACTTGACTTAGAGTTTGTATTATGCTTACTAAAGTTGATGAATTGTTGAAACTTCTATTGAATTCAACCTCAGTTCTTCCACTTTAAGCTATTCACACACCGTGCACAATAGGTTCCGAATATAAGATGAAAAACTATTTCCCTCTTGACTTAGGAAAATTTTAGACTTGGTACCTTTGACCTTATTTAATAGTGTTGGGACACCTTGTAAAAGGCCAATGAGTCTTTGAAAAAAAAAAAAAAATGTTTGCTTGCCTTGAAACCCGAGCAAGGTTTGAGGGGTATATGGTGAAAATCTTTAAAACCTAGTGCCCTAAGCCTTCATTGGTTGGGAGTCACCGACCTCAATGCTCGTTACAAGGGTGGATAGGTGGAGTTTAACATACTGTAGGTGCTTGGGTATTAAAATTCATTCTCAAAAGTCCGGGGTAAAATCGGAGGAGTTAGTGGTTGAAAGACCCTTAAAGCTTGATGCCCTAAACCTTAATTGGTTGGGAGTCATCGATGGACCCCCGTTACATGGACAATTTAGAAAAAAAAAATACCTTTAAGCCTTGTACTCCTACAAGAAAAAAATTGTGAAAAAAGAGGTGCGATCTTAGCCTATTGGAGGTTGATTAGTTTGCTAAGCTTTGAAAAAGAACTAGGTTGGGGGGAGAGATTAGTTCAACATACTATATTTGGAAGCTAATAAATAACACTTAGATTTTTGTGGAAGAGTAAGGTTTGATCCTTTGGAAGTGGAAATGATTTTAAAACTTAAATTTGCATAATGCCTTCTCTTTAAGAATTGTGATTAGACAAGTTATTTGATAACTCTTGTTGAAGTTTGAGTTTTATTTCTTTAATGTTCCATGTGAGAGTTAGATCATCATGCCACTTGAAAATTGTTTTTTGATCAGCATGTGTTGTAAATTATAGTATTGTTTATTTTTATTTTTCTCTCCTTCATTGCTAAGGGACTAGCAATATGTCGGTTGGGGGGAGTGATTACTACTCAAAAAGTGCTATTTTGTAGCTTGTAATTAATCCTTTTAAACACTTTTGAGTATTAGTTATTGCCTTTTAACTCAATTAACATGTTAAAGACCCTTGCAATCATTTTTAATCAAATTGTGTAAGTTTTGGTGTTTTTGTTAGTAATTTGATCACCAAAACAATCCAAGATTGAGGAGAGTTATTTGGAATCCATGGCAAAGCAATGAAGAGCTCAAATTCATGAAGAACCAAGCTTTGGAGCTCCATATCCCTTTGCCAAAGTCGTTCAAAGTATGCAAGGAGAGAAGCAAGGAGAGAGGAAAGACAGAGTGAAGAAAACAGAGGAAAGCTAGCTGCAGTCTTCTTTTGCACTTTTGGAGCACTTCCCGAAGTCCATTTTCTACATTCTATATACCATTTCAAAGCTCAGGAAGTCAAGAATCCAATTCTTCAAACGGTGTGCGATTCGGAGTTGAAACGAAGAAGTTACAGCTACTGTAAGTCAATCACTCTAAAGTGTTGCGAAATCAGCTTTTTGTCGCGAGAATTTCGCAGCCTTTTTGTACAGTGTTGTGGATTTCCTCCTGAAGTTTCACGCCGCGATGGAAGCCAAACACCACAAGGTGGAAGCCAACTTAGCAGCCCTGCGAGTTTAACTTGTTGATGCGAAAATATTTCGCAGCCCTCTTGAATGTCTGCGAAATCTTGCAGACACCATTTTTCACCTGCGAAATGTTCCTGGAGCTTCCCGATATTTTTGCACCGACTCTTTTAGATATTTTTCTTCAGATTTTTGTGTCTAAATTTCCATTTTCTCTTTGTATTCAACCACTCATGTAATTCCTTAGCTAGGAAGTATCCAAGGAAGGGTAAATTACCTTCCTATATAAACTCTCTTGTAAACACTCTCAGGAGACGTTGGGGGAAGTATGTAATATATAGATATATCATATATAGAATCAAGGAACAGAGCACTTGCTCTGTTTTTCATATATATTCTTGTCTTCTCTTTCATTTTCATTTTCTAGCCAACCAAACTCTGAGGATTTTTCCACAGAGGATGAGAGGCTAAGCTTTTTGTCTCTTGGAGTGAGGAAAGCCGGGTAAGTTTCCACATGCATAATTTGGAAGTTTCGTTGTTTTAGTTTTTAATGAAGAGAAAGTGTAACCCGTTAATGGTTTTTATCTTTTTAGTTAACTTAAAACGCCTTTAAATCACCTGGGCCAACACTTGGTAAGGCAAGTGATTTCCAATCATGGAAATGCACTAGTTTACCCCTTGCGAGCCTTTGGGAGGTGACTTGAAGGTAGGATTTTCTAGAATAGCCAACACTTGGTAAGCTTTTGGACTCCAAGGAGACATCCATTAGTTATCTCTTGCGAGCTTTTGACGGGTAATCCAAGGTTAAAGATCATCTTGAATGGTAAGTGCTCGTGAGAGGCATGAACCATTGCAAGTTGCATCAGTGAGAGGGATTTAGTGTTTGAACCCATTAATGGGAAACATCTGTACAACACCGGTTGGAGAAGGAACTATATGTTAATTCTCTAATGCGAGGAAAATAAACAAGTGACCGGAACTCCCTATTTGTATGAGGAATCTGAGCCTAGTGATCTGAACTCCAAGAAACATATTTTCTTTGTAAGTAAAATCAGTTACTATTTTTGGTTAGTTTAAATCCAAACCTTTTTCATTCAAACATCTTTATGTTTTCTTTTAAAGCTAACCTTGAAATGAAAAGACACCAATTCAGCTTTGAATTAATATCATTTGCAAAGTGAAAACCCATCTCAGTGAATGATCCTAGAGCCACTATACTATAGTAGCTTTGTCTTTGCTACCCTAGTATATGGTGTAATAGGTTATAAATTTTGTTGATTACTCCCTCAATCAAGGAACACCAGTTGGACACGAATCAGCTGAGACACCAATTGGGCACGAATGAAATGACGTCGTTGTCGGGGATCAAACCTCGAATCAAATGGTGCCATTGCCACTACCGCTGCTAGGGACAAATCACCAGTGTAGGGAGAGACGTCGAGGAGGGGTGGAAAGGAGGCCGACGAGGGCTAGGGCGAGCTCACCTTTGAGTAGAGGGGTCTCTCCCTAAGTTGGTGCTTCCGCCGCCGCCATCAATGATTGCAAGAGTTGTTGGTTGTCGCCATCAATGGCAACCAACCACGCCTTCTTCCCTTCGGCCCTGGTTCTCCACCATTGCCACCACATTCTTATCTCTTGGTGATGTCGAAAGGGAAGGAAAGAGAGAGAAAGAGGGAAAAGAAAGAGAGAGAGGGGGAGATTGCTGACTGGAGAGAGGTGTGAGTGACAGCCAGTGATGACGTCGGCCGGTCGGTTTCACTGGGGAGGGAGGGAAGGAAAAGCGGATGGTGGGTACGGGTGGAAAAAAAAAAAAAAGGCAATCTCGGTACAAAAAATCCAGCTGGCTTAGAGTGCATAAAAAAGATATAATTTTTCATATTAAAAGCTGGTTTTCAAATTTCATAAAGTTGGGTTCCGAAAAGTATATATTTACTAAATGGCCCCATCAAAACACAAGTTTCCATTTACATCTCCTTAAACCCAAAGGAAGGCTTCATGAATATTTTGAAGAAGATTAGGTCCATTACCTTACTTTGCAAAAGCAATACACAGTGACCTGCTTCCAGATAGATGGATAATCAAGTGCGATTAAACAGCCTTGTTTTACCTACAAGATGTAATTTTCAACAAAATATGAGATTGATCGAGAAAGTTAATGATTAAGTTATAAATCACAACATACCTGCTCACATATCCAAGGGATCCATGCATATATCTGTTGAGTGATGAAAAATGACATATTGGTCTGTCCAGAACACACAGAGGAACATCAAGTTTAAGCATCACTAAATACATTTACTTTCACTAACATTGCCTGGAGAAAGTTCATGGCCATTCCAGAACACATATGTTTTAATCACATTGATCCCTCCTTCCTTAGCTGTTTTAACAAGTCCTAGCCACATCTACCCCATTTCATATGTATAAAAAAGAAAACAACAATTATGAACAAAAACTGCAAATGTTATTCACGAATGACAATCTCAGAGAGAATAATAAAACAATGATTCGGCTATGTAGGAATCAAGTCATAAATACTTTTCTTACTTTAAAAAGAAAATAATCCTAAAATTTTCCTCCAAAATACCAAACCCAATGGTACATTTCTCATCCAAAATGGGCACAACAGAAATTAAAACAAAAAATAATAAATAAAAAGAAACAGGAATGATTGGTTGCTGAGAAAACACAAAATGCAATTATTTTTCCCCCCTTCATTCTTCTATTATGGTCGGCCCCCCATTCATTTTTCTTTTTTTTTTTTTCTTTTTTTTTTCTGCTTCTCTCCCTAGGACACACGCACAACCGGCCCATTTTTTTCCTTCATTTATCTTCTTTTTCCCATGACCGACCCCCCATTTCTTTTCCATTTTTTCTTTCCCCAAACTCACCCATACATCCATTCTCCCCATTTCTTGATTTTTTTTTTCTTCTCCCTGACACCCCCAACTCCCACTCCCAACTGTGCTCCCCTATTTTCCTTCTTCATTTTTTTTTCCCCAACTCCCATACATGGTGGCCGACACCTTTTTTTTTTCTTTTCCCATTTTTTTCCCTCATTGCACACACTCCACTTCACTCAAAACATCCCGGCCCCCATTTTCTCTTGCATTTTTTTTTTCCTTATTATCCTTGTAGTTCTTCGCCCCAACACCCATTCCTGCCGGCACCCTTTCATCCCCATTTTTTCCCATTTTCTTCCTTCCATTTTTATTTTTATTTATCTTCATTTTATTTATTTTTTAATTATTTTTTTTTGTTTTCCAAAAACCCGTCAACCCTCACTGTCGCCGATAGGATCACCGACCAGTTGTCACCGACGACTTCTCATCTCTTTTTCCTATCACACACTTATTATTATTATTATTATTATTATTATTATTATTATTGCAATTTTTGTTTTATTTGATTATAATATTAATTGGTATTGAAATTGGGTTTGTGCATTTATGTTTGTTTGTGGGTCTTATGTTTGAGCTTTGTTAATTAGTATGGAATTTAGGTTAATTTGTTATTGGTAAATTAATATGAAATTTGAGATAATTTATTGTTGATGAATTAATTTAGAATTGGTTATTTGAGTTAGATTAATTGATAATTTATGTGGTTGTGCTTATTTTAATTATTTAATTTGGATATGATATAATATTGTGGTGTATTTTGGATGTGGGTTTGTATATTAAATTAGGTTGATTTTGGTTGTGGATTTAAGTTTGCATATTAAATTGGGCTTAGATTATGAGATTTATCTTAATTTATTATGTTTTAGGTTTGATTAATTGAGCTTATATTTTTATTATTAATTTGGAAACTTTATACTAGGGTTTATGATATGTGGGATACTTTCGTTGGGTTATATTTGTTAATTTGAGCTCATTTTTAATTGGTGAAATTCATTGGACTAATTTAAAGTTTGTGTTAGGAATTTGAGGCTAATCCAACCTATGGTAATCACCTTAGAGGGGGGTGAATAGGGTGATGGTCTCTTTTTGCAAATTTAAACTATGTGAAAGAAGAGACTATTTATATGCAAGTATATGATAGGCGATATAAAGATAATTGCATATAAATTAAAGAGTAGGGAAGAGAGAATGCAAACACAAGAGTTTATAGTGGTTCGGCGCAACCCGGCCTACATCCACTCTCCTCAACCTCCTAACCGAGTGAGGGTTGTACCAAGCTTCCAATCTTCTTACAATTGGATTAAGGTTCCAATTCACCCTCTTGAACTTTTGGCTCCAAGCACCCTTTACAATTCTCAAGAGATATCCCTCTCTTGAAACTTCCTCTCAAGGTTTACAAATAATGATCTCAAAGGTTTACAAAAATCCTAGCACAAGAACTTTAAGCTCAAATGATACAAGAAAAGCTAGGATTGAATGGTGCACTAAAGATATGCAAGTTATGAAACAATGGTGTACTAAAAAACACTCTTCCAAGGCTCAAATATAATCAAGAATGATTTGGGAAGGTTAAGCTAATTAAACAATGAAGATTGGAGCTTTTTTATAGAAGAAAAAAGCCAAACTAGCCGTTTGGGGTTCGACCGATCGAGCTAGGGGTCGATCGGTTGACTAGCCGTTAGCATTTAATGTTGGCAGGTGACCGTTAGGCCTCGACCGGACCTCGACCGGACCTCAACCGGTTGAGGTTCAACCTTGACCGGTTGAACAAGCATTCTGGAAGAGAGAGAAAATTTTGTACCGGTCAACTGGTTACTGTTCATACCCTCAACCGGTTGAGCTATGGGTCGACCGGTTACTGTTCATCCGGTTCACCCAATTTAGCCAATTGAGTCGTTTTTTGCTCAACAACCAACTTTTCCAACTTATAACCTTTTAAACAAGTTTGAAACAACATTTAACACAAGGTTTTAGTTGAAAACATGAAATCATCCAATTTTAAAAATATTTAAAACTAAATAACTCTTGGATGATTTAGGTGCATAAGTAAGGAAAATAATGCATGGAAATCCTAGTGCACCAACAACCTTACAAAGAGACTTAAGAAGCTTTGGTCTTGAAAAACTCTTCTCTTTGAGGTGGTCTTCTTCTTCATGATTTCTCCTTGGCTTGATTTGTCTTTGGATTGCCACTTTAGAAGTCATCTTGCCTAATCACACTTAAAATGTAGTCATTAGTTCTAAACCTTGTTTTGTTATCATCAAAATCAAGATTAACCAAACCTTGGTTTCACAGTTTGAATTTGGGCTTGAATAATTATTTTGGACTCTACACATTTTTGGATATTTACATTTAGGCTATTTTTGTTTTTGCATGGACCCATTCTGCAATTCTGTTGGCTAAGTAGGGATTTATGACACGTGGAACATAAAATTTCATAGAAGAATTTGTTGTAAGTTTATTTGGGTACATATTTTATTTCTCACTTTTATTTGATTTTATTTTTATTAATTATTGTAAATATTCGCTTGTATATATTTATTGAGTGTGTACAAAATTGAACATCGAACAAATCAGAAATTTTGTTTAAATAAGATAAATAATTCAGTAAATATGTTTTAATAAAATAGTAATTTTAAAATATTATTTTTAATAAAAAATATTTTTTTTATTTATAAAAATTCAGAAAAATGCATTTAGAAAAATCCAAAAGAATTGTTTTTGAAAATTTGGTTTTAATAAAATTGTCCAAAAATATTTTTTTTTTTTAATAAAAATTGTTTGTAAATAATGTTGTCCCAAAAATTAATTTTTAATAAAGTTGTCCAAAAAATGTTTTTTAAAATGATTTTTTTTTTCTTAATTAAAATGGGATTAAAAGTATTTTTTAGAAATAGAGGATTTAATTTTTTTTCTTTTTAATCAAATTTTTTTTTGCAAATAAAGTTATGTCTTTTTAAATAATTTGTATAAATCATTTTTTTTTTAATGTAAATGAATCAAAATACTTCTGTAAATAAAATTGTAAAAATTCACTTATTTTCAGTAAAAGCAAATAAAAACAATTTTGTGGCCAAATTGAAATTTTGTAATACATTCTTTTGATACAATAAATGCAAATAACATTTTTTGAAATTGAGAAAATAAGTTGACTTTTTTTTTTTTTTTGTAAATAAATAAATTGAAATCATTAATTCAAAATCATTTTTGATAAAATCATTTGAAATTTCTTGAAAACTATATTTTTTTAATACCATTTTTCTTAGTTCAAAAAATCATTTTGCATAATTCTATTGTCATTTATTTTGTACATTCATGTAATTTTATTTTATTATCACTTTTGTGTATATTGATTTATATTATTAATTTTGATATTCATGATTAATTAGTTAATTGTCACAATTCCTTCAATTTGTTTAGCAGATACGGTATGTATACGAACCTAGAGGGGTGCTACGACTCACCACCGTACCTTCCCAATAGGTAACCTGACCCCCGGATCTAATCTCGATTTTTCACAGACCTATTTTTCCTTTAAGAGTCACACTTAAGGTTTTTCTTTCTTATTTTGTTTTTCCCTTAAAAAATAAAACAAAAATAAGTGGCAACTCCAAGTTTTGTTTTCAAAAAAATCAAAATTTTATTTAGCAAAATGCGGGGTCCACACACACCTAATTTTTATATATAAAAAAAGCATTCCAAACATTAGAAAAGGCTCATTGTCCTTTCAAAAACGGTCTCAAACAAACTTTTAATATTTGATTCCTCGATGATTTAAAATTAATTTAAGTTAAATTATATTTAAATTATTAATTTAAAATATTTTAAAAACAATTATAAAATTAATACAAAACGGGAATGAAATATTAAGGTGAATTTTGTACATATTCCATATTTTTTATAACTATTTTTTTATATCAATTATACTAATTCTTACATGAAAAAAAAGGTAGGAATTTAATTGAGTTAATTTTAATTGCCTCTGTTATAATTTTGGTTAAATATATCTAATTTATTGTTAAGGGCAAACGATAGTTTTGGGAGGGGAGGAGGGGGGGAGGGGGGGTTATACGGTTCAAGGGTATTTTTGGAATTTCAATATATAAGGATTAATATAAATACCCTTTTATGTAACCCTAATTTTGATATAGTGAAAGTCTTCCTTTCTATTCCCGTGGACATAGGTAATCTACCAAACTATATTAAATCTGTGTGTTTTCTTTTCGTTTTTCTTTAATTTTTTCACCAGGAATTGTTGCACGAAAATCAACACACTTCCACTCTTCTTAATTGTTATTTTTATTTAGCTCCTCTCACCTCGTCTCTAATTTAAAATAAAGGAGGCTTACAACGAAATTTCAAACTAATGAGAATTGTATGTATTTAATCAAAATTTAAGGAGAGGTAATTGAAATAAACCATTGTTAACTTGGTAACAATTTCCACAAAAAATATACAAATAACATCAAAGGTGGAGACCCTTCTTATAGCATTGAGATGTATTTTTAAGGTGGTGTTTGTTTGTTTGTTTTACTTAAATTTAAATAGAACTTAATTTAACTTAACTCTTAATACGATTTAATAGTATTAAGTGTTAAGTTTTTTATTTTATTTTATTTTTGTTAAGTATTAAGTGTTAATAGAATGAAAATTGTGTTGAAATTGTGTTTTGGTTATTTAAAAAAAAAACTATTTTTAGTATTTAGTAAAAAAAAAAAAAAAGGTTTTAAAATAAGTCATAAATAAATGAAAAGTTAAAAACAATTGAAAGTAAATTAGTTTCAATATTAAGTTAAAAAAACAAACACTGCCTAGATCGAAACACAAAGAGAATCTCAACCTTTTGTGGTCCTTAACCTACGAAACGTCAGAGGATGTAGCAAAGGAAAGGTAAGAAAGGCATAAAATTTCAGTTTGGAAGGTGAGAAAAATTTGATGGGTTGATATATGAGAATGGGCCATCAAATTTTCTTAAAAACTAAAGCCCATCACTTTTTCTATGGGTTGATATTTGAAAGTGAGCCTTTCAATCTTTCTTTTAAAAACCCATCATCATCACTTTTCATTTGGGCCAAAGTTGGGAGTAGGCTGAACCGTCATTTGGACTTTACATAAGCGGGAGATTAACAATGGGCTTGTATCAATATTTTGTGTGGGTTGGTTTTTTTTTAATTAATTCAATGGGCCTCTCTTAATTTGTTAATGGGCTTCTCCAATATTTTAATGGGTTCCCATGATTATTATGTCATATGGGCCGAACTGGATGGGCCTTTCATTGTTTAAATTGAGAATGGGTTTTTCCTATCATTACCATGTCTCATATGGGCTTGACTGATAATGGCCCGAACTAAAGACCATCATTATTATGGGCCGGAATGAGATCATATTTTATATGGGCCACCAAATGGGTTTTCTCTTTTCACATTATTGTAATCCTTATGGGCCAATTCCAAAGTTTCCAAAATGAAAAATTGTCAAAAATAATGTTTTAATTGATTGAATCAATGGAAGTTAGGCAAATATGCATAATGGCTCCCCTCATTTTTTTTTTATTTTCACTTTGAATCAATTTGGGGGAAATATTCAAGTGGAGTCACATTGAAAAGATGTTGTATATCCCAAATTAGTTTTTATGTTTTCTTTTTCCTTTTTTTTTTAATATTTTCTTAAACTTCTTATAAAGTTTGAACAAAAAATTGCACTAACGTAGATTATTAAATTCTCTTAATTATCTTGGAAGTTTTGTCATTTTTTAAAATTAATTTTGGATTAAAATGACATAAAATGAATAAATGAATTTTCATTATTTTGGAATTCTATTTATGTAAATTTGTGACCTACATTTTTCACGTACGTTCTCACTAGATGACGAGACTCATTTTTATGAAATCTGATTTTGAAAATTTGGAGTTGTCAATTATCTTAGTTTATTTTAGAAGGGAAAACAAAATAAGAAAAAAAACAACTATATGTGACTCCTTATTTGAAAAAAATGATAAATTTATAAAACAAAAACGGATTTGAAGATTAAGTTACTGGAAAGGTACAATGATAAGTAGTAGCACCCTTCTAAGTCCATATAACCTTTACAAAGTAAATTGAGAAAATTATGAAAATTAATTAATTAATCATAGAATACCACAAAAGAATAATAATACAAGTATGTATACAATAATGCAATAGTAAAAATAAATCACAAGAATACACAAAGTCGATGCATGAGAAATAGATAAATTGATTTATTAAAAAGTCCCCAAACTTTACTCTAATATTTACAAAAAAAAAAAAAAGAAGGGACTTTATTAAAAATGGATTTTCTAGGCCTTTAAAGGATGACTTTTCTAGAACTTTTTTGAAATAATTTTCCCATACTTTTTATTGAACTAATTTTTTGAAAATCTTAAAAATACATTTTCTGGTATAAAAAAACTCTTCCTCCCCAAATGAAAGAGAAAAAAAAAAAAAAAAAAAAATTCAGAGAGAGAGTCCCCTCCGCTGCTTTAGGGTCTTATGCCCTTAAATACAGCTTCAACATTCCATTCTTCCATGAAAGTTGGCCTTCCATGTGGTGTACATAACAGCTCCCTCCAATAACAACCTCACCCAATCAACAACACCCATGCAAAATAAACCCAGGTATAGCCCAAAGGTCAAAGTCCAAAACAAATAACAAAACCCCATAATAGGCTTAAACTAAATAAATAATATCCACAAGCCCAAGTAAAATGAAAATAGTAGCCCAATAAATCAGAGCCCACATCTAAAATCTTAACATCAACAAGCCTAAAACCATAATTAACACAATCTCATTTTTTACACCATATCATGCTTTTAAAGGCTATATCCTAACATCTGTGTAGGGAATGGACAAGCGAGTCATTAACATGGAAGCATGGAATTTCAACTACTATCAAAATTTTTGACAATGAGAATTGTAGTTTCAAAACCAAATCAACGTGAAATATATGAACATGATTTCTAGATTGCATAAACTTTTTTGACATTAATGCTTCTCAATATCGATTTGCATAGACTATATTTTGATAATAACTATATGGTGTTGACTTGAGGAAAATCTAGTAGTCATTTCAATAATGGGCTCTATATTGTCAATTTAGTACCAATTTTCATGTTAAAATTGGTATTAGCTTCAATAATTACTAGTTTCTCTAATCCTTGATGTTCGTCTATTGCAATTCCTCCCTTAGTACCTAGGGATCTCCAAACTCATCTTTATGTACCAAAATGAGGAGAAACTCTTGGAAAACATATGCTTATTGCTCAAAACAATCAAGAAATGAGGAGAAAATGAATGCATTATGTTAGTATACATGTATTACGCTATTAAGGATAAAATTAGGGGTCCACACATAGATTATGTGGCATTTTCCAAATTTCATAGCTAAAAATTTTGAAAAATCAAATTTATCACATTGAGTAGTAAAAGAGAATTTACATCCTTGAGTGTGCCTAAAACCTCTAAGGACATTATTTAAATATCTTAATGAGCTAATACAAATTTGAAGATTAAAACTTGAGGTGACATTAATCTTCATCAATATTAGAGATCCTCAAGTAATATCTAAATATTAAATTAAATATTTTTCTTTTCTTCTTTTCAATTGTATTTCCTAGATAAGGGTTTTAGATGATTCAACAAATCTAATGAAATTTTTGTTTTCTACATTTGGAGTTGATTTAAATAGGAAAAAAAAAAATCTATTTTGTAAAAGTTATCTTTTCAAAATCTAGATAACTTGTGCAAGGATGTATGTTTGGAATTTCAATTATAAAACTTTGAAATTTCTAGAAAATTTTGAAATTCTTTAAAAAAAGGTTGAAGTTCTAGGGCTTGATCTTCAAGTTGAAGGATTTGGAGAATAACCTAATTAATTTGATCTTTCCCTTGAATCTAGGTAACCACTCAATTCAAGTGAGTAAGACATAATAAGCTTTATGTATTAGATGTCACTTGAACCATAGAACATTTACTTATTAATTAATTTTTATTTCTATTCATCTAGTCTACTAAATCTCTCATATTTTTAGAACACATTACAAGTGTTTCCATAATCTATAGTACCACTACCATTTTTGGTATTTTTTTGGCTTTTGCTCTAGGTCTCAAAAAAACCTTCCCTATAGATCGACACTTGGCTTACTAGGTTTATTATTACAACTTGACATCATGTACTCAAGTTTAAGTTTTAAATATTGTGCACTTAAAATCATATTTCCCCCTAAAATTGCTTCAAATTTTTTTACTTTTTTATGTTTTAGAATTGGATTGTGTTCAATCCTTTACCATATTTATACTTTCAATGACAATTTTATCCTTTACCAAATACAAATTTCCTAATATATGCACTATAAAAATCACATTTTCACCCAAAATTGTTTTCATTCTCCCACCTCCTAACCCTAGGTTCTATAGTTGCTTTGCCTGTGTATTAAACCTTCATCATGTTGCACCATTGACAATATTTTGTGTTATCTTCTCCAATGTCAAGTAGATCTCCATCTTTAATCTTGAATCATACCACTACATTGCAATGGTAACTTATCTAAATGGTATGGTACTCAACTAATCTATCATCGTGCTATTCCATTGGTAGTCATCTTCGATGCAGTACTTTTCTTTCCTTTGGATTTTTTTATTCTTATTTATCTTTTTATATGAGATAAACTTACTATAATCGATGAAAATTATATGGAAGTTGTATAAGGGGTTCATATATAGATTGACATCAATTGAATTTTCTTATTTTGGAAAACATTAGAGGATTTATGAATTTGAAGTAAAGGGAGAGTAAATTAGGGTTCAGTGGCTATATCTTTAAATTGGCATTTTTGATACTTTTTTTTTTGTCTAATTGGGAAATTGTCATTTTGTTGTTGAAGTATGGTTTCAAATAAAGTGTATCTCCTAAAGTATGAAATGATTGTGGTTGTACACAGGGAAATGTTAGTCCAAGGCATAGTTTTTGTTCAATTTCATTTATACATTGTGGACTTAAGCTATGAGTGGGTTTGACTTAGTCAATTACTTCAAGTTGTGATCAAATGTGAAACAAATAATAATAATAATAATAAATGGTACAAATGGAAATGACTTCTAAACCTAGTACCAAATCTAAAAAACAAAAAAAAAAAGTTGGGGGTAGGGTCCCATCATCTCTAGCAAATTTAACATGCCCCAAGTTTGGTCTAAAAATGAAAAGTTCATTTTATCCAAAGACAAAAGAGTTTTTGTATAGGGCAAAGTTGGGGTAGGGTTGCGTATCCTATTCTAAGGAAAGAGGGGAGTTGAAACTTCCATGGATTTATTTATTTGACAAAACTTTTGGATGTGAGCTTATTTACTTTTCTTTGAAGCTAATATTATGTCACATTCTATTTGTTGTTGATGGCTTATTATGGAACAAAAAGACTTTATGGTTACTACAACATTATATATTTGATCGGTGAAATACTAGTTAGAAACCTTGTTGAAATAATCTTTCCATATAGGCAAGAAATTCTTAGAGAAGAGGTTTTCAAATATTTGTGATACCTCATGTAATTCCTTTTCTTTTACCTACATATTTTTTTTCTACAAAACAAAATGGATTGCTGATTTTCCTTTTACTCATATTATTTTTCATCCACACCAAATTTTCACTTTGCAAATTCATTGTTTTCAAAGTTGAAAATTTTAAGTTATCTAGTTTTTTTTTTTTTTCTCTTTCTCTCTTTGGCTTTGACTTTTGCTTTTTTGAATATAGTTTGTTATCTAATTCCATAGTTGCAGGGTTGAAGAGGGTGATTGAGAGCAGGGTAACAAAGAGTGAGCAATTGTCACAATGTCGTTGCAAAAGAAAATTCCTATTATTCATTACTTGGATCCATCATCTTGTGGCTTGCCTAATGGTTGGATAGTAGAAGAGAGACATCGTATTTCTCCCAAAACATCAAAGAGATCTGACAAAGTATACTCGTTCATGCTTAATTTCCTATTTATTAACTTTTATTATTTTAATATAGTTATAGAAGCTTGCTATTAGAAAATAATTTTGTTTTATTAGGCTGTATAGGAATGACAATAGGGTGAGTTTTTTCAGATACCTGTCTCATCCTTAATGGGATGAGGTTGAGATAAATATAAACGGGTTTGGTATGAGTTTGAAAATTCTTTTAAAACTCGGGATAGGTTCAATGTATGACTTTGTCTCGCCCCGTCTCTCCCGATTATATAATATTAAATAAAAAATATTTTAATTGATTTTTTTTTGTTTTCAACTTTTTTAGTATATATAAAATATTATTTTTCATAAAAATAAATAATAAATTTCTATTATATTTATTTAGTTATAAATTTTTATTATTTTTAATAAATTTAATACTTTAAAATTTAAAAATTGGAAAAAATTTAAAAATTTTGAAAAAAATATAAAAATTAAAAATGGTAAGGTAGGACGGATATGAGAATTTCCTATACTCATCCCATCCTATTTAACTTTTTTTTTTCATAGTAGGGATAAGAATTGATTCAAATAAACGGGGAAGAGTTCAAGATGGGTCACTTCCTATACCTAGCCATATTTAATATTTTTTTTGTTAGCAGGGATGAGAATTAATTTAAATAAATGAGATGAGGTTGGGATAGGAGTGACCCATCCCAAACTCACCCCGTTGTCATTTCTATCCTTGTATTTAGTTTAAAAATGGCTAATATTTTTAAACAAAATAAGGTCTTAGAGTTCAAGTATTTCTTTTGACCGCAAAACGAAAAAAAAAAATGGATACGTGTTTCTTGTTATCTTATTCAAGCATTTGGTGTTATTTTGTATTCCATATCTACATGATTTTGTATATATGTAAATTCTCTATTATTTTTATTTCTTTGGTTTTTTCTTGACTTGGATGTGGTCTTCTATATCTCTTTGTCCTACTATATTTTTTTGAAGCCTCACTTAAATGTTATATTTTGTTGGTTTTAAATAATTAGTATAATTCTTCTATTGCATAAACTTAAGTTTTAAATTAAGAAAACTATATGGAAGTTTTTGTCTGTACACTAGGTATTAAATTTATGATCACCATTAACTAATATTTTTAATGTGTGATGGAGACTAATAAGGAGCATGTGTAACATCATTGACCAATGCTATGTAACTAATTTTTTTTTTTTCAATGCTACTTAAATGTCTATCTTATTATATATATCTTTATAAGGCATTGTAAGCTATGATGACTCTTAGATCAAATCATTATAAATATTCATTTGTATAAATGAAATCATCCTAACTAAATACTTATGTAAGTGTAAATTCATTCACCTCATGTTAGTTTCTTGTATTCATTCTTATGTTGTTATTAGCAAACAATATTACCTTTTATTAATGTCAATATATGACTACTTTGTTTTTTACAACTAAAAGTTTGATAAATTAAGTTTAATTTAATTATGTAGTATTACTATGAGCCAGAGACGCGAAAAAAATTTCGATCATTGAAAGCTGCTTTAGAGCATTTAGAAAGAAAGAAGAAAGATGATGTGAAAAAACTACAGGTATTAATTTTTTAGACCTAGAAAAAAAATGTTTAATGTTCATCATTAATGATTAAATATTCCTATTCTTCTCTTGTAGGAACTACCAAATTCTAAGTCAAAAACAAAAAAGATGAGAATAGAAAGTTCTAATTTTGCAAATGCACCTAAAAAGGTAAAATGACTTTTACTAATGTTGGTAATAGTATTTGGAGCCCATGTATTGACAACAAAAGTATTCAAATGATGAGAATACTCTATGGTTACGTTTAGTTGATGGGATAAGATAGGATAAAATATGTATATTTTAGGACTATGAACATGATATTCTAAGGTGGCATATCCAATAAGATATATTATATTATACTTATATTTAATTTGTGAAATGAATAAAAAATAATATGAAATATACATTATTTTCAATGTTTAAAATAAAAATGATATCACATTCCAATATTTTCCATTTAAAAAAAAAAGAAATCTCTTTTATATTTAACAATATTCATGATTAAAATCTTTAAACTTTACAAATAAAAAATGTTTATGTTATGTTATTTAATATATAAAAGTAATTTATTTATCATAGATTAATAGAATTTTATAAATATTCTTTTTAGTTCTTCTTTTTTAACCATAAATTTAATTTCTAATAATAAAAATTTATTTTGCAAAATAAGTATATAAAAAAATAAAAATCGATAAAAAAAATAAATTTATGATGCATGGGATATGCATTTCCCATGAGATTAACATATCCTATGTAGAAGCCAAAAAAAAAAAAAAAAAAACTGATAATATATCCTACCATTTATCTTATCCTATGTTTGGTTGAACATATAATAGGATAAAATAAGTTATAGGATAAATTATCATATCCTATCACCAACCAAACATGAAATATGATATAATATCTCATCTCTTATCCTATTTTATACTATATCCAACCAACCAAACATGACCTATAGGCAATAACATTCATTTCTGTAAAGAAAAATGTATTCAATCTAGTATATTAAACTAACATGACCTATAGGCAATAACATTCGTTTCTATTGTAAAGAAAAATGTATTCAATCTAGTCTATTAAACTTGTAGGATGATGTTGAAGAACAAACCATGGAAGTAACTTACCTTGATGGAACATTGGTCCAAAGTACAACAGAAAGTAGTGCTTCACAAGACATTATTTCCCCACACTTGAGTGTGACGGGGAAAAAAGGAAAAGGGAAGACAGTTTTAGCCAGCCCTCTATGCATAATAGAGGATAAGTTGCTTGCTTATGTATTTTCAGAGTTAGATTCAAGGTTAGTAAATATTTTTGAAATCATTTTATTAATCTTAGATTTTTATAAGTGGTATCATTAGTTTTGTTTATTTTTCTAGTGAAACTCTAGTGGATTATGATCAAGATCATGGGATGCGATCAGATTTCAACACTCTATTGCCACATAATTGGGTAGTTGACACAGTAAGCATCTCATGTTTTATTTATTTATTTAAGCTCTAAGTAGTAAGATAGTTACAAAATTGATTTCATGGCAACTTCCATTAATGTTTTTTTTTTAAATATCTTATATAGATCATAAATTTGGTTGCATATCAATTAAATACTAGAGAAAAAGAATACAAGGGTCAGAGAATGACTCGATCCTACTTGCCAACAATATTTGCGGTAAGATCTTGCCAAATTATTGAATAATTGTTCATTAGTATATGACATTGAACATTGGTTGTGATGCATTTTTGTGTAGCAACAAATGTTGGGAACCAATGCCAATGTTAACAAAGCGTTAGAGATTTATACCTCTAGATACTTTTCCACTTTGGAAAATACCTCCAAGGTACTTAAAAATGTACTTCATTAGTTGGTACTATTTAGCAAGAATAGTTGCTAAGTTTTGTGTTTGATACAGATCTTCATCCCTTTGAATGATTTTGGTCATTGGTTTCTATGTGTCATCAATCTTCCACAAGAGGAAGTTTATATTCTAGACAGTCTTCCCACTAAAAGAAGAAAAAAGGAACGAGTTGACATGGTAAGAGTCGGATTAGATAACTTGCTAATACTTGAACATTACTTGATATTTAACTTTATGCTTCACTAAATTTCAAATGTATGAACAATGCTATAGGTAACTTCAATTATAAGTGCATTATGTCTTACCAATTTAGCAAAGTACAATGTGCAACGTTTCCCCATTTCTAGACCAAATTGGGTACCAACACAAGATAATGGGTAAGTTGAAGTTAACTAGCTTTTGTGGTAATGTATTTCCAACATAGATTAGTCATGTGATTGACTTTCTTTTTATGAGCCTTGCAACAGTTGGGACTGTGGTTTATATGTTATAAGATTTATGCAAATGTTGGATACCACTCCACCAGTATCTAAGTCCAGTCTTGTAGTGGTAAGTTTCTTTTATTAGTATTGAAATTAATGTTTCAATCTTGCCATCATGTTAACCCATATGCATTGATGTCCTTTCAGGATAATTCAGACGAATTTAGAAGGAAGTTAGTCATAGATCTGGTTTTGGACGACAACAACAAAGTGAAGCAATATATCCTTAATCAATTGAATAAAAAACCTTAAATTGCATCTTTAAAGCTAAATGACATTATTAATCATATAGGAGATAAGATGTCTATTAGTACAATTTGGTTTGAAGTATTCAAAACATAAGATGTTCATTTGAATGGTTACATTAAGATCTTATTTCGGAAATACATATATGAAGTCTTCATTTTTCTAATATGAGAGTTTAAGCTAACTTTCAATATGAAATTAACCATGAGGTTTTATTCAACCCTTCACATGGGTGATAGTCTAAATAAGACAATGGGTTTAGATAATTTACTTTAACAATTTGGCTCAACTATGTAGTTCATTATAGCAATGGTCAAAGAAACCAGGAAAATTTTTAATTTGTAATGAATTAATTGTGGATATTACTATTACCTCATGAGTTTGATTAAGGATTAATCCAATGGGCAAAGTAGTTTCACTAAATCATATGTCAATGAAATAGCAAAGCACTAAGATTTACTATCACTTGACATTTCTCTAAATTAGCTACCTAAATAAAGTAGTTAGAGTTGTTTATTGACAAATCTATCTAATTTGGTGAGGATTGATTAACATAATAAATCAATGGCGAAGCTAGCCTAAACTTAGTAGGGGTGTATGCCTCAAAATAAAAATAAAATAAGATCAAAAGGTGAATTTGATCCCTTGAACTAATATGCAATAAGGAAAACAATTTTTCTATTAGGCAAATACAACAACTTTGCCACTTGTTGTTACCCTAAATAAATATCTTATCTTTGCTCCCTTAGCCTACATTCCTAAGTCTACCATTATTATAAATGCATGATTAGTTTCATTTATTTTCATGATTTGTGCAACTTATATGCTTTAAATAATTCATGTTACCCAATTTTATTACTCTAACTTGTTTTAAGGAAAATTGACGAGTTTGTGTAAGTTTTACAAGTAAGGATGGAAGCCATGCAAGATAGGAAGCAAATTTCAAAGAAGCCAAAATTTGAAACCCTTAGCATCATTAATGTTGCAAGCCACCTCTTACATAGCCCTCACTATACCCTCATACAAAGTGTGCACAACTCTAATTTCGCTAGCCAAGGTCTATCATAACCCTTTGCTTGCAAAGATGCAATTGCAAAACTTTGCAACTCTGACTTCATAACCCTCATTACATGCAAATTAAGTCACAACCCACCTTTGTTTAACCACCTCCATGCAACAAGGATTTTGCTATGGGTACCAAATTAAGTTCACTACTCTTCCTACGTGTAAGCAACATCTACCCTTCAAAGCTAGCCCTTCATAACCTAACAAGTTTTCTTCCCTTTTAATGGAAGATTCCAAAACTAAAAGCCTTCAACATTATTCTACTATCACCTCCATTAATTTGAGCAACTCATGCATGCTTAAAAATCTATTTCCTTATAGAAACTAAAAATGACCGTCTATCTAATCACCAATGGTCATACATCATGGTCTTGGTTGTAAACCAAGATGCGTAGGAAAAATTTCCTTTAATGACAAGGCTCTTTAGCTAGCTATCTTTCTCTCCATCATTTTCTTATCTAATTGTTTCTTAGCAACAAAAGGTTTATAAATAATGAAAGCAACCAATGAGAAAAACAAGTACTTAAGTAATAGGAATAAGAGATGGTTAAGTCCTTCATGAAAGGATAGTAAAGTTTGTAATTCAGGAAGTTATAGTTCAATTCTTCTCTTTAATCAACTCCACAAGCAATTTTCTTTCACTTTTCTACTACAATAAGTGACTAAATTCTTAAGTCAAGGTGAAGGGAGCTTGAGATTACAACACAAAGGGAATCTTCATGCATCAAAAAGTAATTTCACTTAATCAACCGTGGAGCTAAGCCTAAGCATGCTAAGATAATGAACTAAGCACATTATTCCCATGCTATCACAACTTTTTGGCTACTTAGAAAGCCTTTAATTGTGAGTTGATGCTAAAGTGATAGTTGAGGTATGAAGTGTTAAGAACAAAATCATGGGTGCATACATATAAGGCCTAGGGCTGCTAGATCTAAGTAAAAGTTGAAGAAATTAGATTTTATATATATAAAAAAAACAACCCTTAGATCTAGGTGCTAAAAAACGTACTTTTTGATCTAAATGTTCCCACACCCAATTCCAGTTGATGTAGGGATCTCAAAAACCACATGTCCTTCACTTGATGACTCTATCTTTGATCCTTGGTGTAAGTATAGTATGGTTACATAACCTTACGAATGAGAAAGGTTGGCTAGGGCTTTCTTTGGAAGGGTAAAGAATCAATAGGTGGGATGAATAGCTAATGTTAAACCCTAAAAAGGTTTATATAGTTTTTCTAGTGGGCTTAAGTGACTTAGGTCCACCATGGGCTTGAGTTACTTATTCAAGCCCACTGGATCCTAATTTATTAATTAACACTAATGGGATCGAATTAACTAATCATTCCAATCTAGAAAATCTAAAATAAATAATCATATGTTTTTATGTTACCTTGTATTTTTATCAAAACGCCCTTATGCCCACATATGATTAATTAAACCTAACTTCCCGTAAATCTATATGCCAACAAAGACTGCGGGCTTAAGTGGGGACAATTGGGACTCATTGAAAAATACTAGCTCCTTTATAATTTAATTTTGAAGTTGATTCAATATTATACTAAAGAGAGTGAACTACACTCTAGGACCTTATAATATTACATCGAGACCCTAATACACTTACCATGGGAAATCAATCCTAATGACCTAGACAAGTCATCCCTCCAATTAAGAGGTAGTGCACTATATTGTCAGATGAATTACCTAAGTCTATGAATCAATTGTGAATAACTCAATAACTTGTAAGGAACCCATATGCAATCACATACACTAGTGCACTCACCATGTGAAACACATCCCAATTACAAAGACAAGTTATCCCTTAAATTAGGAGATAATGCACTACAACCTCAAATGGATTGCCTAAGTTCATGAACTAGTTGTGAGCAACTCACCAACTCGCGAGGAACCCATGACTTAAATTTTTCGTACAACTCCTAATAAACTCATGTCATGTACAATGCAAATGACACTAGTATAAATGCTCAGATAAGTATTAATGTAATCATTGATAGAAAAGACAAAACTGAAATCATAATATAAAACATTAATGAAATCTAATTTTGTTACATCATGTCCTACTTTGGAGAGTTTTATCTTAACAATCTGCCACTAGCTCTTAAAATATGGTGGGTATATATCAGGCACCTATGATTTTTCTCCTCCTATGTCTCATGACATTAATCCTTAGAAAGATGAACTTCATACTTGAGGGGGAGCAAACCCTTCTTACGTTTTGCAACACGTACTTTACCAAAAGCTTAAGAATGTAGGTGGCTTGAGATGTTGCAATTTTCCTACTTTTATAGTCCTTAAGGACCTTAATCCTAAGAATATATTGTGTCTCTCCCAAATCTTTCATCTATAACTAAGCAGAAACTAGATCTTGACTAATGAAAATAGCTCTACATCGTTCCTAGTGAGTAGAATGTCATCTACATACATATTGAAACTATTGTTTCCAAAATACATGTTGATGGTTCAAACACACTCCATTAGTCTCAACATTCAATACAAATAATTTTTTCTTTAATTTTTGTGAATTAAATTATCAACCAATGACCATTTCATTTTCCTTTATCATTAATTTTTTCATTAACATCATCCAAAAATTCATAAAATCATTGAGAAAATAAGACTTAAAACAATACTCATACATCAAATCACATGCCAACATCACAAATATAAGCAAATATATCTCACGGTGACAATATCATCTATACTTTTTTTTCCTTTAAGAAAATATTAAATAAAAATTTTAAGGATAAACCATCTTACCAAAAGCCAAAAATTCTACCATTAATTTTGAAATCGGATTCCATTGTGAAGTTACACTAAATAGAATATCCTTTACATTTCTTCCCTCAAAGGGTTTACTTTGCCCCCCCAAAGACCTACGGCTCATGTTCTCCCCTTTGTCTCCTTCCCTTTTCTTTTTCTTTTTAATCCGTGCTTCCTCTCCACTCCCTCTCTATCATCCACATTTCCATTTTTCTCTTTCTTTTTCCTTTCTTTCCTTACTTTAATGGTCTTTGACATGCAAGACCACTTGCTTTTTTCCCTTTTTCCTCCGACCACAATGGCTTTCAAGCCACTTTCATCTTCATCTTTTTGTTTTTTATTCAGACCTAATCATTCCCACTAATATATTTTTTTGAACTTTTATTTTTATTTCATTTTTCTTTATTTTTTTTATTTAGTATTTATTATTATTTTTATTATTTGTTTGTGTTTCAAATAATCGCATTTTTAAATTTCCCAAATGAAATTTCTCATTTCTCAATAAAATTTAACTTCTAAGAATATGAAATTACATACCTATATTTTTACCAACACAACTAATTCTCTAAAATCAAAATTATTACTTCTAATGGTTGGTAAAAGTATCTAACTTCCTAAAGCTCTCCACGGTAGTGCTAACATGACATTAATTCAAATCATTTATTTGACCACTAAAGTTCTTTGAATTTTCCAATCCAACTTTGACACATGTTGTTAATTGCACCCTTTTTACTTTTCAACTTTCATGTTGCTAGAAAATTTTCAAACTCAAAATTTCTTGTGTGACCTAAAATGCCCAGATATTACACAAAAAACAATAAATTTAGGAGGCATCATGTTTTTTCGAAAGTAGGCCTTAAGCCATGGCCTTAGTTGCAGTAAAGTTGAGCTAGTTCTATTGTTATATCTTTGCACATTTCTTATATAGGTTTTGTATGTTTGAATTGGTACATACCAAAAAACAGAACTAATAGAAACATGGCATCGGTGCATATAGAAAAGTGGGACTAATAAAAAAGTCATGTATACATTTTATGTCTTATGTTTTATATCTAAACACTTTTGTTATTGCCTTTTACATCTCATTCTTTTCTATCTTAGTTGTCTTTGTTTGTATCCTATTTCATTGATCTGAATTGTGGTCTTATATGTTGGTACCCCCATCTATATGATCACCACATACTTTCAAAGGTTGAATGAATACTGAATCCGTAACTAGTATTTTTGTACGGGATTTTGTGGTTAATTTGCAAGATTTATGCTCATATTTTTCATTTTCATGGGTGCAAGCAAATAAAGAGGGATTTAACAAACACAGAAATTTAGGATGACTTTCTTCTCTATATTCACAGTTTCAATGGAGGGGAATGTTACAATCGATATAGTACATGGTTGTTCCCTTTTAGGTCTCCTCAATGCCATGCAAATTTTCTGTTAGTCTCTAAACTCTTGCATAATTCTGCAGTCTGAGTTTTCCTTGGTACCCGTGGCCGAAGACAAGCTGCGAGAAACCCGAAGACAAGGATGAAAGCGGATTTTCATGCAGTAAGGACGAAAGAGAGGGCTCTTATATAATATTCAACTTGACCTCTGGCAGCCCTCTTCACATTCCTTGAGAACTCGTGCCTTAGCTCCCTCATTTGCAACCATTCGCCTAGCATCTACTACTTGACTGTTACAATGTTGAATATGCATCATTTTAGCTTACGTTCATTCTCGGAAAATGTCATATTCTCACAAAGAAGATGCTGAGCTCAGGCCCCGTGTTGCTATCCGGATTCATCATGTAGTAGGTCTCTGAGTCCTTCGATCCGATTACCCGTTGGAAGTGAGCCCTCATATAGGTAAGCTCCCCATCAGGTAGGTCTATGGCTTCACTGGGGAGCACACCTGCACCCATTGATACTGCATGGAGCATCTGCATTACATTCAAATCCTCTGCATTTGCCTCCCTCTTCACAGCATATCCCATTTTTCGCCCATTGCAATACAAATTCCATATGGGCTCATCCATGAGCTTGATCTTCTCCTCTGGACGTTTCTCGCATTCAAGCGCAATTCTAACCAGCCCTAGCCCTAACTCTTGGAGGAGCTTGCTGGTGGGAATTGCCATCTCGAGGAGAAATATGGGAAAGCACCTAGGGCTTTCTTGTATGGCCAGAGAAACCCTCCCCTTGCGGTGCCCGAATAGGGTACCGGTCATGCGCGTCCCTCCATGAATGTGGACGTCGTTGAGCCTGGAGTTGTGGAGAAGCACCGGTATTTTACAAGCCGGAGAAATGATAGGAAATGACCTGAAAACAGAGCGGAAATGGCGGAAGAGCTTTGTAGACTTCAAGGAAGCTTTCTTATGTGAGGGCTGCTGGAGGGCAACCTTGGGGTGCGAAGGAGTCTTCTCTGGGTCCAATACAGCTGGTCCTTGGCTTGTTGGGGACCGCGGTGGCGGCGGACACGGCGGTACTCGTCGCGCGGCCATCTCCATCCACCCAAGACTGTGTGATGAGGGGTTATGGTGGATGATGGTTGGTGGAGGAGATGGAGGAGGATGGCGGTGTATGTATATGAAGGAGAGAAGTTGAGGGATGCACGTTTTGGCTGGTATTTTCTAGGGTGGCAGTGAGCGTGCATATTGTTATAGTACTACAAACTTGGAAGATTTACCTAAAGATAGAAAATTCCATGTATAATAGTTAAAATAGCAACAGCTCTTCTTAGCTAATGGCTCGATCATGACAAGTAAATACATGAGCCGTCCAATAAGTTGACTTTTTGATCCTGATACTTGACAAGAATCCATTTGTTTATGGGACTAATATCTTGGGGAGGTAGGTGGAGACACGGTACAATGAATCTTCCAAGTGGTCACACATTTGACTTGGTGGATTTATTAATATGCAGGAAGGAAAGCTAAAAGATGAAATTACAGCTGTACTAGATTATTAATTAATTTTGCAGCTGGCCTTGTGCCTAGAATTAATTATTTGAGTCATTGTTCACTAGACCATGTTTCTTAATTGATTAATAACACTTATCCTACATGGTCTGGGGAAAAAAATGTCCAAGGTTGCCAAGGGTTATGGAAGCTAGGTTGTCTAGGATTGGGTCATGGTTAGAAAATGAGTTCAATAATTTTAATAACTATAAGGAAAAGAAAATAGAAAAAAAAAATAAAACACAAGTTTAAAAACTTTAATATTTCTTTTTTAATATTATGTTGTGGACCCGTGCCACTTGGGAATTGTTATGAAGTACTAAAAAAGCACTTAATATGACAAATATTAGGGGGACAAAATGAAAGGTCTACAAATGCTTCTACAGTTATTTATTTATTCATTTATTTATTGCCTAGGTTTAAAATTTTCATTATATTATTTTCCTTGTGTTTTTATAACAAATTGAGTAAGCATTTTTTTTCTATTTTTTTTTTCTAAGTGACACTTTGCATGACTTAAATAGAGTTTGCACCCCCAAGAAGGTTATAATAAAAGGGTTATTTACTCTTATATTTTGGAAAAGTACGCATACAATAAATTCAACTAGATTGAGCTCATCAGTTGACAAATAAAGCTCAAAATGGGTTGCATTTTGTGGAATTAGATTGACTTAAATAAAAAAAAATTAAAAATTAAAAAAAGCCCATATATTTTATACTTATACTATTTAAAACTAATCCAAAAAACATTATTTTAAAATTAAAAAGTAAAGTGAACATTGACAACATTAAGTTGCTTTTAGAAAGTCAAAGGAAGAAAAGTGATCAAATGGGAGAAGAAGAAACCTATATTAATATTTTATACTAACCCATAAAAATAAAAATGATTTTTTTTTTTTTTTTTAAAAAGTCAGCCTTGACACAATGGGTTTTTATTTTTATTTACAGAAAAAATATTGCAGGAGACCCCGGAAAAAAAAATGCTCCAATACGAGGATACAATGAAGGTTTTTTAAAAAAAAATAAAAACAAAATAAAAAAACCTATACAGGGAAAGGCATTCAATTATTTAGGCATCTCTGTCAATGCTCTTCATTAATAGTATGTCATTGTGCTTTTTTTAGAGGGCTCTAAAGCATCATGCATAAAGAAATTAGAAATATCTAAGTAACAGTAAGAACAAATATAAATTCTTAAGAGAAAAAAATAATAATAATTGATCTCTTATAGCTGCATGTGTCTTTCAACAGTTGTAGAGCCAAGACCTTGTCCGAATATAGTCAACCTTACTGAACTAGGAATTGAACAAATGGAATTATGAAATTAATGATTGGAAACATCATATACCCTTAAGAATATATCATCCTAAAATGGGTGTTTGATAAATTAATTTAATAATTTAAAATGATTTAATAATTTAATTTAAGTTGTTAAGTAAATTAAATATATTTGGTTAAATAATTTAAAGTCAAAAACAACTTTTAATAATAAGTAAAAATAATTAACTTATTTTTAAGTCCAAATCTTTATTTTACTTTTTTACTCTCATCCTAATTATCTCCATAATCTCTTTTACTACTTCATGACCTTCGTTATGACTTGACATTGTAAAGATAATATGAGAATGAATGTTTGCATTATATTGCTATGTTAATAATGAATACAAGAGCAGCTTTATATAGCTGAATTACAGAGTTTGAAATAGCATAAAATCAACTAACTACTTACATGATTAAAGGATGATAGTTACAACAATAAGATAGATACAAATAAAACAAACTATATCTGGTTGTTGCTCTAACACCTCCCGTCAAGCTGAAGGCGGAGAAGAACAAAGCCGAAGCTTGTCTCGATGCTTAACAAATAGACGCTGACCAAGTGGTTTGGTAAGAATATCAACAATTTGGTCATCTAAAGAAATAAAACGAACCTGAATGTTGCGTTGTTGGACTTGTTCTCGAATGAAATGATAGTCAAGTTCGATATGTTTTGTTCGGCCATGAAAGATAGGATTCGAACATACACTACAAAAAAATAGATTTTTAATGACGAATCTTTAGTCACGGCCACAAATATTGTGACCAAAGATATTATTTTGTCACGGCCAGGGTAAGGCTGTGACTAAATGTGTTAATCAAATTTTAAAAAAAAAAAAAACATGTTTAGTCACGGTGATTTTATCAACCGTCACCAAAAGGATTGATAAGAGGTATTTTAGTCACGGATTTATTTAAAACCGTGACTATTTGTAAAATTTTGGAGGGAAATTTTGGCGCCTATAACTTTAGTCACGGTTATTTTATCATCCGTGACAAAAAGTGTAATGAAAAGATGTTTTAGTCACAGATTTTTGTGAAACCGTCACTAAATAGATATTTTGTGACTTTTAGTCACACCATTGATTGACCGTGACTGTATGAGAACCTATTGTCACGAATTTCGTTTGACCGTGACCAATGCATAGAGGTTTTTTTTTTAATATTTTGAACCTATGGTCATGGGGTTCACACAATCGTGACCAAGTCTATTATTTATTTTAAACAATTTTTGGGTTACCTATTATAATTTTTTAGAAAATCTTTTATATATATATATATATATATATATATATATATATATATATCATAAATAGAAATTATTATTAATAGTAAGAGTTCTTATTAATTATAAAAAGTTTAAAATTATATTACTATTTTTTTTTAAGTTAAGAAACAAATTAGTGTGTTACCTATTTTTCTTTAGTTAAAATTATTTAATTTCCTTATTATGATTAATGTTTTAATAAGAAGCAAAATAAAGTTTAATATATTAGTTTAAAAATATGATGGTTCAATTTAATATTATTTGATACAAAGTTTAAATGCAAGTGAGTGAGCAAATTAAAAAATAATTTTGATTTTATATATGATAAATAATTCTTATTATATTTAAAGTATCAATAGTCATGATAACTAAATTTTACTATGAACAATTACTAGTAAAATTGTTTATAGTTTTATTTAATTTTCAATCATAAAATATTATTTAATCTTTATGATTTTTGCAATACAGAAACAATTTATAATTACAAAAATAACATTCTCTGTTTATGATTAAAAATAAAAGTTCTAAACTTTTATAATTCTTAAATTTGTAAAATTAACAAATTTATAAAGTTAAAATTCATGGAAAAATATTCTTAAATGCACCATTCTCTGTTTATGTTTATTATATTTAGTACCAAATGAAAGTTTGAAATTTTGTTGTCCAAATGTATGATGAAATTAAGCTACAAGCATATGGGATAAGGTAGAAATTAATATCATCAAATATGAAAAATGATACCATATGATAAAATAATAATAGATTGGTATAAAATATAAAGGGACACGTGGCTGAAAATAATGAAGACAAAGTAGGAGTAGGATGCACATGTAACATTTCCTAGCACCTAAGGCCCACAAAAATACCAATAAATTATAATTTTATTTGTGAAGTATTTTTTATTTTTTATTTTTTTATTTTTATTTTTTTATTTTTTTATTTTTTATAACCGTGGATGTCCGGACCAGCTTAAGCGCATCTCGACTAATCCCACGGGACCCCGAAGTTAACGACCGGGTAAACCTCCAATGGCCCTGAGGGGACTCGAATTGGTTTATTTGTGAAGTATTTTGACATTTTCATAAACAGTTATACAAAAAACAGTTTTTTAAAACATTTTTAAAAATTTGTTTGTCGATGTATTTTAAAATAAAAGTTGATTTAGAAACCTAAAATATTCTTAATATATATTTTTTATGTTTTTAAATATGTTTTAAAAAATAACTTTTATATGTTATATTTTATTTTTAATTATTCTTTTTATTTATATAAAATTTTTAAATTTTAAACTTGATAATTTTAAAACTTAAAAAACTTGATAAAACTTAATAAAAATTTTAAAATAACACTTTGAGTAAAACATTAAACTTTCAAAATTAATTTAAAATTTTAAAATAATTTTAAATTTTAAATTTTAAAAAAATTGTAAATTTAAAATTTTAAAATAATTGTAAATTTTAAAAACTTGATAATTTTAAAACTTGAAAAACTTTCAAAATTAATAGTTTTGAACAAAGAACAATAACAATAACAACAAAAAAATTTTAGGGTATAACAATAAAATTAAATTAATTTTTTTTGGGTATAACAATAACAATATAAAAAAAGCCATGAGACATTTTTTTCTAATTGAAAAATGTCTTTCTTTTAACCATGTGGGTATAACCCACGGCCACATCACTTTCCTAATTGAATATAAAGCCTTTCTTTCTCTCTCATGCCAACCCATTTTCTCTTCTTCTCCAAAACCCACGGCCATAAAACCCACAAAACCTACCCACAGCCCCCATTGCTTGGAGGAAGCTATTGCCGGAAAAAGCTTATGGAAGTCATGCCGAAGAAGCCCCATGGAAGCTATGGTCAGTAAAGCCAAAGCCACCTCCAAGAAACTCCCGTGAAAATCATCTCTCTAGGTTTTGGTGAGTTTTGGGAATTTTTTTTTTTTTTTTTGGGTTTTGTTAGTTGGTATTTTGGAAATGTTTGTGATTAGGTTTGAGATTCCATTGTTATTGGGTTTATTTTCATTGTTATAGGGTTTTGGTGCTTTTGGAAAAATTGAAAATGATATATATTGTGAGTGTTTGAAATGTTTTTATACATTAAATTCTATTAGAGTAATTCATTGTTCTTAGAATAATTAAATTTGAAATTCATAATATAATTAAATTTCTCTCTGATTTAACACTACAAAAACCACACTTAATAGCTTCCCTAATTTGATATCCAAATAATATTTCCCAGCAATTGATTGGGCATGGTTTACTTCTTAATTTCCCTAATTTGGTACCCCTGCTGTAGCATGTAGTGGAAGTTCTTTTTGCTGTATTTATGATTTTTTTTTTCTTCCTAACTTGGAATTCTTGGTAGCTATGACTATGAACAATAATTATAAGAAAGGTTTGTGTGGGCTGAGGGCTGAGAGAGAGGCGGAGTGGGGCTTCCAAATGATGTAAACATCTAAGTTTTTTGTTTGTGTAAAGCTCATGAAGATTACTACTTAAATATAAAATCTGTTTGTGTATCTCTATTCTCTACAATATATCCTATATTTCTTAAATATAAAATTAATATCTATCCCAGATTACTACTTAAATCTTTTTATGGTATATTCAAGAAAGGAAAGATATAAATAATATTAACATTAATTGGAATTAAATTAGGATTACTATTGATTTAGTAATTGAAATCTTTTTTATTTTATTTTTCTTTATTCCTATAACCATAAAACATTCATTTTTATCTTATTACCATCTTATATTATTTAAATATAAAACTAATATCTTTATCATATATTATTTAAATGCAAAATTAATTAAATATAAAATTATATTCTATAATATTTAAATATAAAATTAATATATGGGTACACCTCATGACTGGATGTATCCCAAAGTAAGACTTTCTACCCATGTATTTATTTACTACTTAAATCTTTTTATGGTATATTCAAGAAAGGAAAGATATAAATAAGATTAATATTAATTGAAATTAAATTAGGATTACTATTGATTAAGTAATTGAAATCTTTTTTATTTTATTTTTTTTTATTCCTATAACCATAAAAACATTCATTTTTATCTCATTACCATCTCATATTATTTAAATAAAAAACTAATATCTTTATCATATATTATTTAAATGCAAAATTAATTAAATATAAAATTATATTCTATAATATTTAAATATAAAATTAATATATAGGTACACCTCATGATAAGACTTTCTACCCATGTATTTATTTACTACTTAAATATTTTTATGGTATATTCAAGAAAGATTTATATTAATTGGAATTAAATTAGGATTACTATTGATTAAGTAATTGAAATCTTTTTTATTTTATTTTTCTTTATTCCTATAACCATAAAAACATTCATTTTTATCTCATTACCATCTCATATTATTTAAATAAAAAACTAATATCTTTATCATATATTATTTAAATGCAAAATTAATTAAATATAAAATTATATTCTATAATATTTAAATATAAAATTAATATATAGGTACACCTCATGATAAGACTTTCTACCCATGTATTTATTTACTACTTAAATATTTTTATGGTATATTCAAGAAAGATTTATATTAATTGGAATTAAATTAGGATTACTATTGATTAAGTAATTGAAATCTTTTTTATTTTATTTTTCTTTATTCCTATAACCATAAAAACATTCATTTTTATCTCATTACCATCTTATATTATTTAAATATAAAACTAATATCTTTATCATATATTATTTAAATGCATTATGTTTCTTTTTATTATTACTCTTAATAGGTTCATCCTCTAGCAAAAAGAGGACACGTGGCCTAACGCGTAACTTAGATTTACTTAGTATGAAACCCGGGGAGAAAAAAACTACACGATTCAATACCAGAGGGCAAGTTGTTTATGATGGAAAAGGGGAAAGATTGTCAAGCTATATGGGAACATTGTTGCGATCTCAATACAATGTACCCATCCAAGTTCAAGATTGGAATCATGTTAGTGAAGATGTGAAGGAAAAGATTTGGGCCTTAGTATTGGTATATGCTAGTTACTATTCAATCTAAATTGTAATGTTATTGTTTAAAAATGATACCTCTTATTTATACATGAGATTTTAATGCAATACAAGAAAAATATGAACTAAAATAAACATGTAAGAGCTACATTCTTCAATGTTGTGGAAATTTGTTTAGAAGCTATAGAAATAAAATGAAGGCCAAGTATTATAACCCTTATAATACAAATGAGGAGAGATTGTGCCATCGACCTCCACACTTATCAGATGATGATTGGAGGTGGCTCATCCACTTTTGGGGTACACCTGAGGCCAAGGTAAAGATAATGATCTTTTCTTGATAATGTATCTTATGATACTTATATTCACATAAAATGATATTTATTAGTTATATCTAACCTAATACTTCATGTATATAACTTTTATTATGTTTCTATTATCTATATAGGTGACTTGCTATTTTTTAATTGATGTAGGATATCTCAGACAAAAACAAGGCAAATAGGGCAAAGCAAGTGATAAAGCATACATCGGGATAAAAAATTTATGCTCAAATTTGATATGAACAGGTTGAAAATTTATTATTAATATGATTTGTTTGTACATAAATAATTCATCATAAATAACTCTATTGTTTTACTTGTAAGAATAAGCACAAAAGAAGGAGGATCAAAGTGAGCCCAATAGAATTGAGATGTTTGCCTTGACACACACAAGAAAAGATGGGACGCTTGTTGATGATCATTCTAAGGAGATTATGGTAATGAAGTAAATAAATTTTATATACTTGTATTTCAATCATAGCCACATACTAAATTATTTTAAAAGTCTAACAATTTTTAATTTTTTTTTTATAATTCCAGGATCAATTTCAGCAATTACTATCCCAACCTAAGGGGACATCTTCTTCTACTTCTGCATCATCTAGAGCATCTACATCTGTAGCATTTACATATGTAGATGAGATATATACTTAAGTCATGGGTCCAGAGAGGCATGGTCGTGTTCGAGGGTATGGATTTGGTCCTACTCCTACCTCAATCTTTGGTTCTACTAGTAGAAGGCGATTAGGAGTTATTCTTTCAACACAAATTGAAAACGCCCAAGAGATGCTAATAGCTGCAGAACAAAAGTTTACAACTGCAACTGAAGAACTCTCAAATATGAAAGAGGAACTCTCACATGTGAAAGAAACATTTGAAGAAAGGTTGATAGAAGTTCAAAGGAAGACACGAGAAGAAGTGAAAGAAGAGTTTGAAGAAAAAATGATGGAAATGCAAAGAAAAATGCAAGCACAAATTCAAGAACAAATGATGCAACAATTTTAGCAAAAGCAGTAGAAATTTGAAGATTTTGCTACATCTTTATATGATAAATTCTCTTAACTTTTTTGAAAATTATGCTACTTATTTATATGATAGATTCTCCTAACTTTTTTTTGCTTTCTATGACTATTATGTAATGTTTGGTTGATTTGTTATATTATGTTAGAATGTGAAACTAAATTTGAATCTCTTTGTTATTTGTTTGTTTGGTTTGTGTTTTTTTTTTTTCGTTATATTATGTTTTTTTTTTATTTAATGACTTGTATTGATATATAAGTTTTTAACTAGCTTGGGATAATTGATTGTAATATATTGAAATTGTTTTAATTGCTTAATTGCATATACAGGTCTAAAATGGGTTTGTTTGGGTTTGTAACAGGTTTGGGAAATTTGAATTTATAAAAAATAATTTCCAAATATAACAAATTTTAGTCACGGCCACTAAAAAATTGTGACTATAAGTGTATTTTTAGTCACAATCAATAATGAACCGTCACCAAAATTTGGGGTAGGACGGTCATCCTTAGATTAATAGACCTAATAATTAGTCACGGTCACTTAATTATCGTGACCATATACTTATATTTAGTCACGGTTAGGGGCATTGACCGTGACCATACGACTACATTTAGTCACGGTTAGGGGCATTGACCGTGACCATAAGATTACATTTAGTCACGGTTAGGGGCATTGACCGTGACCATAAGATTACATTCAGTCACGGGTAGGGCATTGACCGTGACTATAAGATTACATTTAGTCACGGTTAGGGCATTTGACCGTGACCATAAGATTACATTTAGTCACGGTTAGGGGCATTGACCGTGACCATAAGATTACATTCAGTCACGGTTAGGGCATTGACCGTGACCATAAGATTACATTCAGTCACGGTTAGGGCATTGACCGTGACCATAAGATTACATTTAGTCACGGTCATTTTTATTAACCGTGACTATAGACATACATTTAGTCACAGTTTATTACCTGACCGTGACTAAATCAACTTAATAAATAGCAAAATATTCTTAACTTTTGGTCACAGTTTTTGGCTGGCCGTCACAAAAAAAGAAATCCTTATGGTCACGGTCACTTATAAAACCGTGACCAATACTTTTAGCTACGCCTGGTATTGTGACGCTCGGTCACGGTTTCATAAGACCGTGACCATAGGTTTTGGTCACGGATATATAAGATTTGGTGACGGTTGGGAACCGTCACCAAAAACCCTATTTCTTGTAGTGATAGATAAATAGCTCCCACATTATTGCACCACAATGTAGTTGGATTTGAGGAAGAGAAGCCAAGTTCAGAGAGAAGTGATCGAAGCCACATAATTTCAACAGTAGAGTTAGCAAGAGCACGATATTCACTCTCGGTGGAAGACCGGGCAATGGTTGGTTGTTTCTTCGAAGTCCATGAAATAAGATTTTTGCCCAGATAGATTGCATAACCATTTGTTGATCGACTCTCATCGGGGCAACCACCCCAATCACTATTAGTGAAGCATTGCAAATCAAGAATGGAATGCTTGGAGAAGAACAAACCGAAACCAACAATAGCCTTAAGATAACGCAACAACCTCTTAACTACTGTCCAATGTTCTTGAGTGGGTTGATGCATAAATTGATTATTGACCGAGAATGAGATATCAAGTATGGTCAGAGTAATGTACTGCAAGGATCCAACCACTTGGTGATATTGCTCTGCATTTGATAAAGGATCACCAGAGAGTTTGGAAAGTGGAAGGTTGGTCGACATAGGTGTATGACAAGGCTTGTAGTCAGACATGTTAGAATTGGCCAGCAGATCAGTAATGTACTTTCGTTGGGTGATGAGAAGACCATCAACCAAAAATTGTGCCTCAATACCCAAGAAGAAATGAAGGAATCCAAGGTCTCGAACTGGAAAGGTTGATTTGATCTTACTTAAAAACCAATCCAGTTTTGTATAATCAGAGCAAGTAAGGAGGATATCATCCACATAAATTAGAACATAGAATTTAAGAGCACCTTGATGAAGAATAAACAAAGAAGAATCAGCTTTTGAAGCTTGAATACCAAGGTCCTACATAAAGGAAGTGAGTCTGTGAAACTAGGCCCGAGGGGTCTATTTGAGACCATACAATGACTTAGACAACTTACACACATAGTCTAGATGTGAAGTGTCTTGAAAGCCAATGGGTTGCTCCATATAAACATCTGAATCAATAAAACTAAGTAAAAACGCATTTGAGATATCAAGTTGGCGGACCCAAACATCAAAGTAAATAAGTTGAAAGGGAGCAATACTTTTATGTTGAACTGATCCTAAAGATAGTTTAGCATGTTTGCCCAAAATGCAAGAAGAACAAAGAGAACTAGAATTACTGGAACAAGGTAAATGGAATTGCTTGATTAAACTAGACACGATAAGCCGTTGAGGATGTCCTAAAGCAGCATGCCATTCGTCCATGGTTGGTGCTTTAGCTGTAAATGCTTGCTTGACATTTAGGCGAAAAGTGTACACTCCATCTTCACTTGGGCCCTACAGGAAGATTTTCTTGGACACCTGATCCTTGACAAGAAAATAAGAGGGCCAAAATTCAAAGAAGCAAGAATTATCAATGGCAAATTTTTGAACTGAAAGTAAGTTTTTGACAATTTGAGGAACACAGAGAACATTTTTTAAAGAGAGAGAACCAGAAGATGAAGGAAGGGATGTGATACCAATATGAGTTATTTGCAAACCTTGTCCATTACCAACATGGAGCTGGTCATGTCCATTATAGTCATGAGCAATGCTGAGATTGGCTAAATCAGGGGTGATGTGATAGTTCACTGCTGTGTCAGGATACCATGGCATAGTAGAACCTCCATGAGTGTAGTTGGCAACAGGAACTTGAGAACTTGCACAATTATTTTGAGAATGACCAGTCGAAGAGTCATTAGCATGAGGAGTTGCATTTTGGTTGTGAAAGTTGTAACGGGAATATCGAAGACGACAACGATCAATGGTATGGTTTCTATAGCCACAGATTTGGCAAGGACCATGGGGTCGATTTCCATTCCAATTCGAAGATTTCTTGTGATTATTATTCTGAGATGGAGTGGGAAGCAATGGAACATAATTAGACTGACAAGTCACCATGTTTGCTTGAGGAAGATCAGTAGAGCTCTTAAGTAAAATTTCATGAGCAATAAGTTGACCATGGAGTTCATGAAATGACACTGGTTCAGAACGAAGATTTAAGGCAGTGATAATGGCATGATAGTCACTGCCAATATTGTGATAAATTATTGCATTAAATTTTGCTGGGCCAAGAGGACGACCTGCAGCATTTAGCTTATTAGCTAGAGCTTTAGCACGTTGCAAATATGCTGAGACAGAGAGATCGTTTTTCTTCAATTCTTGGAGTTCAATGTGCAATTGCAGTTGTCGGTTTTGAGAAATTGAACCAAAAGCTTGAGAGAGAGCCTGCCATACTTCATAAGATGAAGATAACCCAATAACATAAGGAAATATCTCTTCTGAAAGAGAAGAAAGGATCCAGGAATGAAGCATCTGATCCTTTTTATACCATGTTTCATATTTTGGATTTGGAATCTCAGCAGGAGGAGTAGAAGAATCTTTAATTGTTTTCGATGGAGCAACAGTTGAACCATCAACAAACCCAGTCAAATTTTGGTAATTAAGAAGATGATTAAATTGAATTTTCCAAGCAAGATAATTTCTTGGAGTAAGCTTGACAGAGAAGGTATGATGAGTAGAAGAAGAGATTGAATTTGAAGGGATCATTTGAGAAGAAGTCATAATTGATCAAAAAATTAGAATGAGGGCTCTGATACCATGTAAAGATAACATGAAAATGAATATTTGTATTATATTGCTATGTTAATAATGAATACAAGAGCAGCTTTATATAGCTGAATTACAGAGTTTGAAATAGCATAAAATCAGCTAACTACTTACATGATTAAAGGATGATAGTTACAACAATAAGATAAATACAAATAAAACAAACTATATATGGTTGTTGCTCTAATAGACATCCTTTACCCTAGTTATAAGTTATAAAAATAAATATGTCAATTTAATTATTTAGAATAAATTTTAAATCAATTTTATCAAACAACTTTATTTACTTAAAATAAGAATTAAGTAATAAGTTTTAAGGTAACAACTTAAGTATAATTTAATTGAATTCAACTTAAATCATTAAGTAATATGTATTAAGTTTTACCAAACACTTCGAAAGTCTTTAACCGAAGAGAGGTCATAAATCAACTAGGTGACCTTCCAAATTGGTTACTTACTATAATAAGGTTTATGAAGTTATATTTTGTAGGAAATTTTCACACATGAATTCAATAATGTAGGAAATTTATCTATTCAAATTCCAAATATTTGGAAATTGTGATCATTCCTCCTAATTTGATTGTAACTTTTGATATAGTACAAAATATTGTGGGTGCTACCAATTCTCTTGTTAATCTACAAATAGAGGCTTTTAGAATGTATTATAAAACTTTACATATGAAAGACATCATTTTGTAACGAGTTTAAAGTTCAATTAACTATAATTAAGCATTCTTTGTGACTTAAGAGGAATTTGTACTCATGAAATTTCGTAATTGTAAAATAATCTCTAAATTTTTGTTATCGAATATGCAGATTATGTGAATAATCTACTTTAAAAGAAAAACTATCATACATAAAATATAGTATTGCATATAAAATTTCAAGGCTACTCCTACCTTTCCAACAAGGACATCGACAATGGCAATAACTCATAACTTGGAGATCGATGATAATGAAGGTGTCAACTTATGGGTTCGTTGACATGCATGGCAATAATGGTGCTCCTTGAGAAAAATGATGGCTCAAAAGTTAAATCCAAAATTTGGTGTGTGATATATTTAGGATTTGATATTGATGTCCGAAAAATATATTTAGGATTTGATATTGATATATTTAGATTTAATTAAAAAAAACAACACCTTAATGTATTAATTTTAATGTGAATATAATACTCTATGGTTGTATCATTTTTAAAAAAAATAACATAACTCCTTTGATTCAATCTCTAATATTGTTTCGTATCAAGAAATTAATCTCATGTTGATTATTACCAAGAACGACAATTATGCGCTCAGGAATCAAGATTTAGTCAAAGTTGCTACTTGAATCAAGATCTGTATTTAAAAAAAAAAAAAAAAACTTAAATCTAAAGACAAATTACTTTCATATTTCATATCATATCACTTTTTTTTTTGACTTATAACTTGTTTTTAAATATTTTTATTCGAATAGAAAAAGTTAAATACTTAAGTTTTTTTTTCTCTAAACCTAGCAACTTTAAATCCTAACACCCAACCCACACTTAACTCCTTGCTCACTATGATAAACCAAGTCTTGTTGGCACTACTACCATCATTCACTCTATTTTTCGGTCTTGGCTCCTAATTACACAAACAATTTCTTCTTTATTTGGGGTTTCTCAAGGTAGATTTGTCAACATTTTCAACCTCTTTCTCTATCAATTTGTAAGTTTCCTTCATTGTAACCTATGAGATCAATCTCATATTCCTTTCAAATTGTCTCAAAAGACTCCCAAATACATGAATCAATCTAGTTATGTAACAATTCTCCCACTGCCACGAAGTACTTGTGTACTAGAATAGTTAAAAATGGTTGGTACTAGATCTATAGTATTTTATGTTATTATGGGAGTGACATCTAGTGCTTTCCAATCAATAGCACTCTTAAACTTATTATTTATTATATAGTCTTTTTCCATGAACCTGGTACTTGTATTAACAAATACCTTTTGGTCGACCTGACTATAAATGTCATAATCCTTTGTTCATTTTGGATAAATTACAAATTGATGAACTTTTGACATGTTTTTTTCATTACAAAAATGGAATTCATTTTCAACATATGAAGGTATAAAAAATCTTCAACTTTTCATTCCCTTTCTTACCAAAATGATTCAATAACAATGATAAATAATTTTTTATGTTCATTGGAATCTCTTAAATTTTGATAAGTGTTATGGATAATATATTTAATTAATTTTTTATTTATTTATCAAGCTATAAAATATATATAAAAAGTTCTCTTCAGAATAATAATTGATCAATAAAAAATATTTATAAAGCTTTATAGTTTTGAAAATGTATGTAACTCAAACTCACTTAAACTTTTCTTTTTTTCTTTTCAATTACATTCATTTTTTAATTGGTTTGACATTATTTATTTGTTTATTGATATAGTGATGATAACTACTTAGTGATGCAATCATATGTTATGGTACATAAGAACTACACATTTGTTGCAAAGTTTGATCCTACTTCAATTTGGAATCCTATCTTATTAGGATTTAGTGGGTAGAATTTTTCAATGTATATTGAAGAATAATAAAATGTCATAGTGGGTAGAATTTTACCCTTTGTTCATTCCTTGTAATATTTCAACACCTTCTTTCCAATTTTCTAATGAACCATTCTTAGATTACTTTTAGCATTTGTCAACATGCTTATAGAAAAGCTTATGTCAAGTCTAGTGTAAGTTTGGGCTTACATTAGAGACCCTACAACGAATGTATAAGAGATTTTTTTTTTTTTTCCATTTTTCTGTACTTTAAATAACATCTTAGACATTGCATAAGGCTAAATTTATCCCCTTCTTGTATTAGAGCAATACTTGCGAAACAAATTTCCATTCCAAATTTTCCTAGAACCTAATTATTATCTACTTTTTAAGAAAATTCTAACAATCCATGTAACCTATCCTAGAATCTTTCAATTCATATCATTCAAGTTGTCTCTCCTATATCTTTCATTTCAAAGTCCATTGAAATCAATGTCTTAGTTTTATGTAACATACCAAGATCACCACTAGCAAGCAAGATATCATCAACATACATAATTGGAAATAGAAATTTGTTCTCACTAACCTTTAGATATATTCACCAATCAATGGTTTTTTTTCTTAATTCAAAGGAAGTTACAATATCATTGAAGTTAAGATGGGGTGTTTTGGTTAATATGTAAGGTTGCATAAAAATTTGTAAATAGTCTCTTTGGACTGAGTTGATTGATTAATTGGAGTTCAATAGGAGTAATTAATCAATTAGTACCCAAGTGCATGGGTTGGATTAAGTGATCTAAGTCCAAGATGGGCTCAAGTCATTTAGCCCACTGGAAGCCTATATAAACCCCCCTTAGGGGTTTAGTGCTTCACTCTTGATAGTTCAGTCATCTTATTTACGCCAAAGAGAAAAAAGCCCTAGCCACCACCCTTTTGTGAGGTTTCCACCACCTTAAGTGGTTATATCCAGGGAAAGAAAGTGATTGGGAAAAAGGTCTTTCAATCTACAAGATCTATATTTGTTTTTTTTTTATTGATAAGAAACAATTTAGGAACAACTAGATCTTAGGTAAATCACTCTAAACCTCTAAATTTTAGTTTTTTATGCTTACATGTTTTTGCTTGTTAGAATAGAGAGCCCTAAGATTTTGCAGGTACCTTTTTAGTCCAAGACTAGGAATAGAGTACTCAAGGGGTTTTGAACAATAATCTTTTTCATTTAATCTATCATACTAGGTTCATGCAAACTTTTTAAATTAAAATGGGAAATGTTCTTACAAACCTTTTAATTAATATATTTCATTGAATAAGCTAAGCTAAAATTTAAAATAATACTACACATGAGTTAAATTAATTAATTCATAATTTTTAAGGGTGTGTCAACCCTTGTCTTTTCAACGTGTGTCATCTTCTATTAAATATGTCAACTTAAGTCTCATTCCTTGTTTAGAAGATGTGCTCCTTCTTTTTCCTTCTAAAAGGTGTGTCATCCTTCGTACACCACTCTTAGGTGTGCCAATTTCTAGTCCACAACACCTTAGCTAGCTTTCCCAACATGTGGGTCCCACTATTGGGTATGTCAATTTCTAGTTCATAACACCCTAGCTTTCCTAATATGTGTAACCCAACACAATTATTTTCTCAACACTATATTTACATTGCAAATATTTAAGTAAATATTAATTAAGTTTACAATATAGAAAATCTTCTATTTAAAATCAATAAAAATACTTTTAGAAACAAATTTCAAGTAAATCAAAATATGATTTTTCAATTTTAGTTATAAAATGACAACTTTTACTAAAAATTTTATGCATAAAGTTTGTTCAAATAAAATTATTAAAGATGCGAAAAAAATATTTTAAGTGCTATCAATATTAAAACAACAAAATCTGTCATTTTTTATCTTAAATTTTGAAACTTTTAAAAATAACTTATTTCTCACACATAGTAAAATTTTTGCACAACTAAGTTAGCATAAAGAGTATATGAAAACTCTTAACCTATTAAATCATGTTATTTACACTCTTAACAAATTTCTTATTGTTAACTATTCACTAGATCTAAAATTCCTAAATGTAAAAATAAATTATTAGTATATTATATTACAAATATTATATCATTTTCATTAATTCATACATTAAGTTCTAGAATTATGAGTTGACCCTCTCGTATTATAATTAAACCATGGTTTTGGAATTTGGGGTGTGATACTACATGGTTGGCCTTCCTATGTTATTGATCTTTGTCTTTAAAACGTAAATAAGGGATTTAGATCAGGTGGAAGTTTAAAGCCTAATGCTTGACCTTGAATTTATAAAGAGTTGGAGAAGTTAATTGGAAGAAGTTATACTGCAAAATCACTTAAGAATAGATGGAATTACATGAGAAAGCAATACCTCACATGGAATAAATTGATAATTGTGATAAGACATGGTTACAACTTTGTGGTCAAAACTTTTTACTTGCTAGCTGAAAGATAAGAAAAGTACGTACAAACATTTTTCTTATTAATTTGAGTGAATCCTTAAAAAGGTTGTCTTATATATGTATGTATAACTAATTATTTGTTTATCTTGTAAAATATATTTTTATTTTCTCATACAAAAATAATTAGTTATCTCTAAAAAAATTATTTTTATGTCGAATGTGATGGAACTATTATCTATGCATATATTTTGGTTTATTAACAAGTACTCGATTGGGGTGTGGAGAGGTGAATGTTTTCATTATGCAATGGTTGTTTATGACTTTAACATTATATATCTTTAGTTATAGTGTTGGTGGATGGAAAGAAACAACACATGATTCAAGAGTCTTGACATAAACTATTCACAACCCACAACATAACTTTCCAATGTCATCACTAAGTAAATTTTCTATATTTATTTTCTTTAATATGATTTGTATGTATTCATGATAATACTCAACTCAATGCTTATTTTTTCAAATAAATACCATTTAGTAGATGTAGCATACACACATACATGAGATTTCATGGCATCATACCATGATATATGCTATTAGTTAAGTGATTTTTGCAGTAGTGATCGAGTAATTATAGGAAAATAGTAGATAATCAACCAATGTCTTGGAAGATTAAGAAATGTCATTGAACTTGTTTTGGGTGTTATAAAGACAAGTCTCCCAATATTGAAGAGAATGACACCTTATTCATTTAGTACTTAAATAAAAATTATCATGGTATGTTTTTCCATTCATAATTTTCCTCGACAAATCTCAATTGTTGATAGATTATTTATTGAATGTGACAATAAAGATGTTGAATTCGAAAGTGACAATGCAAATCAAAATCAAACCTTAACTACATATAGTTTTTTTATAATATTTGATCAAGTATTAATGCAACAACTTCAAGACCAAATTGCAAATAAACTATTTCAAGTATTTAACTAACTTGTCATTTTCTATACTTTTATCATTGTAAGAAATTTGTTATTTTTATGTTTTTACCATTATAAGAAATTTGATATTTTTGAATATTAGTATAAAAATTGATATCGAATTGCAATATTTTTCCTCTAATTTGATTTAGGTTTTATCAAGGTACACTAAAGTAATTTGCAAATAGGAAAATCAATGCACTTAGAAGATCTTTGAACGAGAGAAATAATGTTTTTCCAATTGAATGCAGCTGTTCTCTTGTCAATAAATGCTTTAACATTCTTCAATTTATAGACTTCAAGTTGGGACCCAAGAAGTTACGAAAATGCCTCAATTGGTTGAGCATCAGTTTGACTGGTTCAATAACCATTGGGTATTAAATGTTTTATAGGTGACCATTGGAATTATTGAGCTCAATTGAAGGTGCGAAGGATCTTCAACCAATCCTCGACTAGCCCTCAACCATCCCTCAACTGGTCGAGGTTATGCCTTAATCAACTACACCCTAGCTACTAGGAGAGAGAAAAAAAATTGAGCCCCCTTGATTAACCTTGAATTGGTCAAGCCCAAGTGGTTAAGCTGACTCCTGATCCCCTTGACTAATTGCTCTAAAAAGTGCTTAAAAAAAACGTGATTTGAGGTTTGGAACTTCCAATAATTGTGTACACCTCCTTACAACCTTTTAAAAATATTTAGAAAGAATTTAGTTCAAGGTTTTGAATTAAAAATAATGATTCATCTATTGTCTTTAATATATATATATATATATATATCATTTTAAGCTTAAGAAATGATGAAACTAAACTTTTAAGTGTATGAAAAGTAACTCGGACCTAAATACACCAACAAATATCATCTGACAAGTTGTCTTAGATTACTTTAAGTCTTCATTCCAAGACTTCATGGTATCGATGTTCTTCCATAATTTCTTGAGCGTTCTTTAGATTTTCATAGACAAACTTAAAAACCTTACTTTATTTGAATAATTAGTAAACTTAACCTTAGTTATAATGAAAAACATTATTTTTACGAAAAACTATGAATGATTGGCAAGACTTTCTTCTCATTTCAATTTAAATAAATCTTTTAAAAGATCTCTATTACGTGTTTCGTGCTACAATAAATGATCTTTTATTATTTGGGTCCCATAAAGTCCAACCACAGAGAAATTCGAATGTCAAGGGTGGCAATTCATGCGCTCTCTAGTCGAAGTCATGCATCAAAATGAAGAAAGGCCCAAGCCATAAGGCGGGTCGGTCTTCCGTCATATTAGCAAATAATAATAAAATGTATTTTTTAAAATTTAAAATAAATATAAATATTTATCCAAATTTATTTATAAGATGAAAAACACGTAAATAGAATTTATTTAATTGTTAATTATAATATTTAGTACAACGAGAAATATTAATCTATTAATAAAATAAAAATATTAATATATTTGTATTTTATGATATAAATATTATATTATATTAATTTTATGATATAAATATTATATTATATTATATTAATAAAAATGTCATTGATGTCAAATTTTGTCTCGTTTGCATGCGTTTTTATAAATATGTATGTATAATTTTTTTAGAGAATAAAATTTATTTATGGGGTGGTTGTGTCGACTACATAAGCCAATCAGTGGATAAGCATGGTCATTGATCCAAATCCCAGCAAACTGAAACCCTGTAACCAAACACTCACTTTATGAGGCGGGGCCCTCCCTCCTAGATTTTCTCAGCGGAAAGCCCAGCCTTTTACTATGCCACAAATCGTGTGGTTCTCATCTTCTTATGCGCTCTGTTTTGACTATACCTGACCTGCTCTTATCCTTAACCCTAATACTACCAACATCCAACTTTTTTTTTTTCATTCTTGCCATTAACCCACTTGCATCTGCCACGTCTCTAACAAACCCAGTACAGTTACTACACGTGTCCATTAGGGGAGACACGTGGATTGCCGACAAAGGAAATTGGATTGCAGAGGGGGTGGAGCTAAGGGTATTTTGGGAATCGGGGTTGATGATGTGGCCACACTTGGTCACGGCACCACATGGTGAAGACTCAGAACCAGATTTTGGCAGGTGGGTGGGGCCAAATGCTACTACGTGGCTCAATGGCATTGCAGATTTTGATGGAGGACTCTCAGCCACTAAATCTCAGCGTCTCTTCTCAGCCACAAACTCACACACTAGTTTGCTTTGTTTGGCTACACTTGTCGTTTATATTCTAATATTGTGTAAATAAAATATTATATATAGTAATTTTCAATATTTAGAGCCTCAGAAAAACCACAGCCGCCTCTGTTTTCTCAGCTGGGAAAACTGAACCTCTGCAGCTTCAAAACCTACTAAACCCATCAAATTTTCTGACGATCCCAACAGTTTTCACCATCAAACTTGCTTCTTTTTCAAGGTTTCAGGAAGAGGGCCTCCTTCTGTTTCGGATTAATCCATAGGAGGTGAGTTTTCCATTTAAGGCTTTGTTTGGCTGCTGAGAAAATGTTGGAATTGAACCGAAAACAATCTTTTGGCCTCGAAGCTCTCTGTTTGACGAAGACTCAGTACTGGGGATTGCTTGAGTTTCGCTATCTTCTATTTTCCATCATTTTCTCATCAATCAAGTGGAGGTTAACTTTCTTTCGGTTAAATATTTGTTTGTATTTGTAAACAAAATAGAAAATTTGATTTCCTTACCACGATTTGAATTCTCATCAGATTTTTGGGGGTTACGCTTGATCTATATTACTGTTATGTAATTTATTGTTTGATCACTTACGCTTTCATATTCTGATTCTTTTACCGTTTGATCTGTCTGCTCTGTTTGGTTGATCAGAAAAATAGAAGGAACCGAAATTTTGTAACAAATATTTAATGTTACTTCGGTTTCTGGGAGGTGAAAAATGTAATAATCAAAATTTTGAATGACCTCATTTCCTACATTTTTCTCATCAACAAAACAGAGCCATATGTTTTCCCTTCTGTAATCTTCTTGTGAATACAGTGCTATATCTATATTCCAATCTTGGAAATGGGTTTTATCCCTAATTATTACAGGACTTTTGAATTGAGATGTGGAGGATATATATTTTATGATTTGATCCATGATTATGAAATTGGTAATTGTAGTTTTGTTCTGACAAGAGTGATCAATCAGAGTCTGATACTGTATTTTACTTTTATTTTTCCAAAAATTCCCTACAATTCCCTATATAGAAGCTGATAGAATAGAAGAAAAAAGAAAACATCCTAAGTTTGGGGCCTGATGTGCTCTTATGCTTTTTCCTGTTTGGTAAGACTTAATACTTGTTACTTAATAACTTAAGTTGAATTGTTAAATTATACTTGAATTAAAACTTATTGCTTAATTCTTAAGGTTGGTTAATAAAATTAACTTAAAGCTTATTCTAAATATTTATCCTCATAAATTATAATTAGGGCAAAAGAGGGCAAAAGAGGTTGAGTAATTGTGGAATAGCAAAGGAGACTGTGGAGCTCATTAGGGCAAATGAGAGTAAAGAGGCAAAGTGAAGATGTAGACTTAAGAATAAGTTAATTGTTTTTACTTATTACTTAAAGTTGTTTTTGACTTTGAGTCATACCATTAAATTATTTTACCAAACATTAAATAGGTAGGACGGCATGCCTTGGACCTGTTTTCAAACTTTAAATAGGTAGGACAACACGATATCTCTATTGAGCCGCACCATGGAATCAGAGCTCCAAGTGGACATTTTTGGTAAGCATAACTGGTGATGTGGGATGAATTAGAAGTTGGGTTATGGTCCCCAATTGCGTGCCAACCTAGAACTCACAGAGTGTTGGAAATCCACTAAGGAGTGTTTAACAATTCACTTGCAAAATCAACTAGTCCCGGAAATGGATGGCATTGAAGCGTGTGACCTATACCTGACCCTCAAGGCAAGAGCTAGGCCTCGATGAGTAGGATGGTGAGGTGGTTGCTGCAAAACCTGGGGTGCAAGCTCGGGGGCCATGTGTGTTAAATTGGAGACAACTATATCTTTGCTAACTACCTTGGCCTGACTTCTTTTTGGTCTTCCTATTGTCCCTTGATTAAGTTGGATTTCTCTTTGTTACTGTTGCTGTTCACTGGTTTCCATCACAAAAAACTTATGGCAATTGCATTAGGTTCTGCTGAATGGATTTTCTCTGGGTGGGCTTTGAACAATGAAAATTCTTGGATTTAAATTTTGATTTCTTCTTTTTCCTCCCTATATTTTCTAAGCAAACGAATAAATGAAATTTTCTTTTCTTATATTTTAAATATTTAAGTGAATTTTCATGTTTGTGATTTATCTTAAATGCTGAGGTCCTTTCTAACAGTTTGATTGATTTTTCAGATGGGTATCATGGACCAGTATTTTGGTAATGGCACTGAGGAATTTGTAGTTCCAAAGGATCTAGAACTACTAGATAATGTTGAATCACCAGACATTTGGTTGCAATGGGGAATAAATCCATCTGAAAGTTTTGGTTCTTTGAACAAATACTTCATAATGGAGACTGAGACAGCTGGGGAAGAACTTAAATTCAATGGGAAAAACTTGTGCAATGAAGCTGACAAGGAAACTTCTGTCCATGATGGAGACATTTCTAGTGGTTCGAGTATAGGTGGAGGATTCACAGAGGCTTCACTTCACAGGAGTGCCTTTTCGCGTGACCGGCCTTATTTTCAGCTGGATGAGCTAGCTGGAATGGATCAGATGGATACCATTTTCTTGTACAAGCGTAACTTCTGGGATTATTGATTTAATGCCTGTAGGAAATCATATAGTCTTTGAAATTTTAGCTTAACGTATTGACTAAATGCATTTTTGGACATCCATGGAAATTTTACTTTTCCATTTTGTTTTTCTTTCATTTTTTATGACATATTCCTCATTGTGCATGAGGCCGTCATAGAAAATGCAATCCTCATGATAGAAACATAGGATTTTTTATTAAATCCAAAAACTAATCAGATACCGTCAGTTCCAGGGGTGGTTCTCTGTTTCTTTGATGGCTCTATCTGATGAATATATGCTTTAAAAGCTGTGTACACACAATGGAGCATTCAATTTCCATGGTATGTCCAAACACACCCTATAACGTTTGGATGCTGAGAAAGTGTAGGCAAAGAAGATAAATTGAAAATTCACATCAGCTTAGCTAAGTAGTTATATTAGGTTCCTCTCAGTGAAGGTTTTGGTTTGACAAGTTCCGGGTGGTGAAAAATTAAAAGTTCAAAGCCCGATTTATTTTCTTTCCTACATTTATCAGCAATACCCAAAGCATAATTGATTAGCATTTCATCTTTTGGGTTCAAAGAGCAGTTCTCTTGTTTTTCATTATTCACTTTGTTTTATTTTTCTTTTTATGCAGGACTTCCCTACTTGAAGATCTGCCCAACACAGAAAATTTTAACAGGACGTTTTGCTTTTCTCCTGAATCCCAACACAGTGCTATGCCAGAAAACAATCAGATGGAAGACATGATTCTAGATTCACAGAGCATTTCCAGTAATTTACATAGAATGGGAAGTTCAAAGTATCTGAAAACTCATGCCTTCTCTCCATCAGTGGATTGGGATAGTGAAGAAGTTACCACGCTGTGTCACAATCCTTGCAACTCAGTGCAGAAAGATTGCCCACCAGTAAAGGTGAGATTTTCTATCTGTTTATCATTTGGGAAAGTGCATATTTGGCATTGAGCAAGAGATTTTCAAATTGGAAGGAAATGCATGCTTGTAAACTCAGAATGGTCGAACAGAATGGTTACAGATTTTGGGTAGGATAATCAGACTTGGGAGAGAACCAGTGTTCATAGACAGTGTCATGTAAAGGTGTATTTGTATGTTCTTTATAGGCAACAATAGTTTCTAGTAATGCATTAAGATTATGTCTAGATTCTACAAAGAATTCTGCCTTCTCTCTGCCTTTTTTAATTCCTTTTATCCTCTTGTATCTCATTTGTTCTTTTACTTGTCCATTTTTTGAGCCAGTTGGATGAACTTTTTCACTGTGAATTGAAATTATTATTCAATGATGTGCCTAGGTTTGATATGGTTATTGTACAATGCAGTTTGATACTATTTTCTCCAAAACTGCAGACACTATTTGTAAGTTTTGATGGTTAAGGTGCTTTAGGGGTGAAACCTAGCTTTTATTCTCTTACATTGCATTTATGCCTTTAGCTTTTACACAAGTTTCTAGATCATGTTTTGGTTTTAACTCCAAGAAATTTTGTTGTTGAGATGATTACTGAAAAAGCAAGTTCAGCTTTTCCAAATACATTACAAGTGGCCATTACAGGATTTGAAGACCTTCAAATTTTATTTTTGAAACAAACATATGAAGCAGCTTTTGTTAATTATAGTGACCATGTAGAACGTAGATATGGTTCAGAAATCCTGGTATCTTTGTTGATTTATATTTATATTTACATTTTTATTTTGTGGGCTTGTGCTTCTTTGGAAACCATCCGTCAATGATATTATTCAACATTTTTGTTTGATCATAGCTTTTCTTTATCTTTATCAATGTTTCAGGGCAAAGATGTAAAAACTAAAATGTCAATTATAATCCTACAAGTCAACAACCATTTCAAACTTGCATAATCATTCAATTCTAAGTTCTATGTTCTTACTCTATTTTCTTAGCAGGTGAGGAGAGTAGTAGGTTCTCCTTGCTTCTTGAATTTCAATTTTAGCTCTATTTTCCTGTTGGTGTTTTAATCTTGCACCAACCATTCCTATTCTAATTGCAAACATTTTTTTCTTTTCTCATTCGCGGTGACAAATTAGAAAGGGGCAGTTTGCTTGTTTGTTGCCTTCCATTCTGGGCAAACTCAGTTGTTCCCCTGTATTTTGAAGTCCTACTCGTCAGTTTGTTGGAGATTATCTTTAAAGTTAGGAAAGAACAATTTTCATCATTTGATGCCTGGTGTAGAGTGATGCAGATGGCTAGCTAGAACAAGTGGTCCCCTAGTTCTATTTTATGTACATTTATCTCCATCAAGAAACGGCTTCTCTAAAGAAAAATGAGCCATAAGTTTTAGACTATGTTTTCATATCTGAAGATGCATAGTTTTAAATAAACATGCATATTTCATATAGTTTATAGTGAGAAGTTTATATCTATTACCGTTTTATGAACTTTTATAAGATTAATTAATCATGAAAATATTTTTTCAAGGCACCTATGATCAAGTTTTTGGTTCCATCTGGGCCAAACAAAGTGGAAGAACATGTGCCTGAGGAAATCTCATTGGAAGAATCTGTCTTGCATGAGCTTGAAGTGGTGATGGAACAGGTATCAAAATCTTTGAACAATAGGATCACCATGATATCAACTGTACTGATCAAATTTTGTACATTTCAAATTGTATCAGTTGCCTGAAAAGACCAGGATTTGCTTTCGAGATGCCTTGTTCCGCCTTGCAAAGAACTCAGAACGACTTAGTGTATCCCCGATCCAAAATGGGGACCTTGCCTTGGAAAAGCTCCATCCCTTGACAGTCGATGATGAAACATTAAGGTACACTTGTTTCTCTAGGATTCTGTCCTACCATGACTAGAAATTCACATATTGAGATTGTTCCCTTGTTTCCATCTAGTGATAATGGTCAAAGTTTAAACACTTGATTCTGACAATTTACCATTTTTCCACCTTCAAATCTTGTTAAGATAGGGCAATCGGTTGATATTCTAAGATCCTTTTCATTTGGTAGTGACATGATATAAGTTTGTGAGAAGCTGTTTCAGGCTTGAGATGATGCTGATCATAATGTTTGCTTCTCATCAGGTCAGGAAAACCAGTGGCCACAGAATCAGAGACCAACAGCATCGACAGAGCAGTAGCCAACCTCTTGTTCAATAAGATGGACTTTGATCCACAAGATCTTCCCACTTCATCATTAGTAAATTTTGAACAAGAAGACATGATGACAATGGACTCCTGCAACTACAGCTTGAATCAGCAAGAGACCCATTACCCTCCTCATCCCACCACGCTCCTACAAGCTGATGCTGAGGATGATGAGGTTCCCATCTTTAGTCAAGAGAAGCTACAAACAAAAGCAGAACTGCATGAAGATTTCCCAAGAAATGGTGCAGTGGATCACTAGAGTTTGGGATGAGGCAAACATGAAGAAGAGATTTGCTAGTAGTGTGAGCCACCTACTAATGTAGATATCAAGTACATATTATATGGGTGACTGAAATGCAGGTATGAAGAACAGCTGTGTCAGCTAAATTTTGGTCAGTTTTTGGATTTTGTTCAAGAACTTCTAACATAAGTGTTCTCAATTTCATTTAAATTCAGCACCAATGGATTATATGTAGAAGTAACATATTTTTCAAGTCGATGCTTTTTTTTTTCCTAATGTACGCCTTTAGGATTATTTAAATTATATTTGTGGTACTATGTATCCCTTTCCTTGTTGAATAAACGTGCCAAATTACTATGTTTGGATGTAAGGGGCCTTTAGCCTGCTGCTTGAGTAACATTTTATTTTGTTTGTTAACTAGGGTAAAGATTTTTCTCCTTTTTTTATTTTTTGGGAGTGATTTAGGTTTGATCAATAAAATTGCATGCATGCTTTTGAGTTTTGATGATATTTTTGTAAAATTAATTTATTTGAAAAATAAAATAAAATATATAGTTTTAACAAAATTTATTTATATTTTCATAGATATAAATATGAAAATATTTTTTTATTAACTTCTTTCAATTTAAAAATGTATATTTTTGAAAAATATTATTTATTTTTTTATATCAAAAAAGTTCTACATAAATATGAAAGTATAAGGAATTCAAGATACATAAAACTGGATGCTCTTATAACAAATCTTTGAAAATTATTTTGAAAACATGTTTTTTTGAAAGTATTGTTTAAAAGCATTTTTTAAATTGGTTTAGATGTTTTCACTTCTTCTTAAAAATAATTGGCTAAGGATAATTAAAAATAAAACATTATAAGAAAAATATATAAAATATTTCAAATTCTCAAATAGAATTTTTTTCTACAAAAATATAATAACGTCGTATTTAAAATCTATTATCTAAAAGCGTCTTTAAGCATCATAGTGTTATTCGTAAAAATGGTTCTTTGAGAACGCCTTCTAAGTGGAAAAATATATATTTAAAAAAAATTATTAATAACATAAATGAGGAATAATAACTTCCATAATAATAAATAAATAAATAATTTGAGTCAAATGTAAACACGTTTTATATATATATACACGTACGCATATACATGTATGCAATTAGAAACCTGATCAAATCAAGAAATCAAGAACGCGCAGGTGTGCAGGCTCTACGTTCTTCAGGTGTGAGTGTTTTGTTCTCAAGCTGCTGCTTTCTTTCATCGAAATGGAAAACCTGGATTCCGCATGGGATGAAGAAGAAGAGGGCTGCCTCCCTATCCCTCCACTTGATGATGGGGCTTTCTCTCCTTATCATCCCACCACATTGGCTCTCTGTCAGGTATCAGTTATTTAAAAAAAATAAAAATTATTTCCTTGATTTTTCAAATATTTGATTTTCTTGATCATTACCAAACAAATATGGCCCTGTTATACTGACTGGACTGATCTATTCCTCTGCGTTGTTTCACAAACCGACATGATGAAGTTCTTCGATGAAATTGATGAGAATGGAAGTAAGAATATTTGTTTTTCGAATTTTTATTGGCTCCATTTTTTAGACAAACTGATTATTCAATTTTCTAAACAATCTGTTTGTTACTGGTGTAGATGTTCGAGACAACTCGGGAACTTCTCGTGGTGGGAGGGAAAAGCAGCAAACACAATGTAGAGGCAAAGAAATGAAGAGATTGATTGAAGTTCTGAGGCCAGAAGAACCCTCAAGCGAGCCTGAGGGACATTCAAAACCATGCTCCGACCAGAAGACAAGCCGAGATTCGACCCCAGCCGAGGGAGATGAGAAAAGAAGCTTCAATCAGAAAGCCGGTGATGAGAAAAACGCTGCGGTGGAATCCAAATTTGAATCTACAAAGAGGAAACTCCAAGAATCGTATAAAAATATCAAGAACGGTATTTGTTTTCTTTTCTTTTCTATTTTTCTAAAGAAAAACTTGAAATTTATAATCTAATCATGGTCCTGAAATTTCTTGTCGAACAGCAAAGAAGCAGAGAAGGATTCAGGTGATCGACTTTCAACCTCAACCAATGCCTAAGCAAATAGCTTCCCATAAACTTCGGCATCCCAGGTCGAAGAAGTGTAATTCTCGTCTTCCCACATCCAAGAAATATAATTCACATCTTCTGATCGGCCAACATTAGCAAAAACCAGATGGTTTGTCATTTGTTTTTAAAAAAATTCTTTCTCGATTAGTCATGGACCGTTCATCAATGGATTATGGATTATTACAGTAATGTATACAATGCTATAGTTGTACAAGGTGATTATGTCTATTTCCTGTAGAAACTCATTATACTACTATTTGTTAATATAAATACAAATTGAATTTCCATAGGTTGTGACGTTAATTAATTTGACTTGCTATGAAATCTTGTTAATTTGTGTATATATCTTGGAGCCATTTATATTCCATTTTAGCATTATGGGGTAGACATTGGTAGGAAGAAGACCGCTAAGAAGGAGACTATAGAGGTACTATGGATGTAAAGACCGGCTCCATGTAGATATTGTCCCCTTGAGCGCAAAGTTATTAATGGTATCTAGGTTATCCCCAACCTTGATATGATAGTGTTTGACCTTACAATTTTGTGAAACATGTGGATGTCGTGTCTAACTTTAAAGGAAAAAGTTCATGATATTATATATATACAAACTCCTTTAAACCATATAGTGATATTTTAAAGCAATGAGGGATTCATTGAGAGCAACTCATCATGCTTACTTGATAACTTTGCCCATGGTTTTAGCGAGCAAAAAACTTTTTTTTTTTTTGTAATTGTAGCTTATTGGCTATATATATGGATGAAGAATTATCATACCAACTATTAATTTTTGAAAAAAATATCAACTTGTTTTATTTATTTATTTATTTGCAGAAAAAATGTATATTATTTTTAAAAATATTTCTTATTTATCATGGACTTGTTGAGTTAGCAATAATAATTAATTCAAGCTTAAACCATAAATAATAAAACACTTTAAGATTAGGGAAAAAGTGAGCTTCACACAATCACGTAAAAATAATTACAAAATAGGAACATACTCATCGATCAAATATAGTATCTAGGATGATCGGTAGTACTTATATCATTAAAAGGTAGTACCTAAATGGTTAAAGGTAGTACATTTGACCGAAAAGTATATGAAATACTATTTATTTTTAGATAACTGCTTGAAATTTATATTTTATAAACTTGGGTTCCTATTTTGTGGGGTTTTTTTTCATATGAGTATGAAAATACACTTCTCCCTACCATTAGTACTTCATGTAACTTTTGCTCATGAAGATAAATGTATATATAAATGTAAGCTCATCACTTTATATCATATTAGTAATTAAAGTCTAAACTTTTAGACGATAAATTAATAAATACGATTTAATTTATTATTTCATTGGGTAATAGTGAAATATAAAGTCAAGATAGTTTTCAAATAACCTTTTATATCTATCGACCTATATTTGATCTATCTTATTAGATTTTATAATTAAAATAAAAGCATAGTAGAGACTTTCAATTCAAATTAATATTAATTAATGGTTTTATATATATTAACATGGACATGGTTCAACGTTATAAAAGGAAAACATAAAGAAATTTTAAAAGGTCACAAAAACCATAATATTAATATAAAAAATTTTCAAGATATGATCTTCCTCTATATTATTTGTGCTTTTCTAAACTTCTTTTAACTTCTATAAACTTTTTCATTACGTAAATAAATTCCAAATCAAACTTTGATGTATAAAAGTTATTAATTTTTAAAAATAATTTAAAATAATTAGTGTTAAAAAGTCATGTAACTCATTAACATTAGAAAATCATAAACCAAAATTTATTTTAAATGACTTGGTTAATTTTTTCTTTACATATATTACATTTTTACATATCTTTTCATTGTCGAAAATAAACTCCAAATTAAGCCGACTTAATGCGTTGGATTCATTAATAAGTCTAATATTTTTTTTTAAAAAATAACTTAAAACTCAAATAGTGAACCATTAAATACCACAAATTTATGAACAAAAATTGATATAGAACAACTCTATTGTTTCTCTTCAACATAGAATCATTATTTTATGATTTTTTTCATTAGGAAAATAAATTTCAAGTTAAGCAAGACTTAATGTGTTGGATTTGTTAATGGCTCTAATAATTTTTAAAAATAACATAAAATTCAAATAATGATCCAATTAATACAATAAATTTATTCTCAAAAATTGATCTACAATAACTCTATTGTTTCTTTTCTACACATAATTATTATTTTATGATTTTTTTTACTAAAAAAATAAATTAAAAATTAAACAAAACTTAATATGTTAACTTTGGTAGTTTTAAAAAATAATGATCCAAAATACTAAATATTTATAGACAAAAATTAGTGTAAAACGACTCTATTGTTTCTCTTCTTCATAGAATCACTATTTTCCGATTTTGTTCATTATGAAAATAAATTCCAAATTAAAAAAGATTTAAAGCATTATATCTATTAATGAATCTAATAATTTTTAAAAATAATTTGAAACTTAGATAACAAACTCATAATACCATAAATTT